>NC_069138.1:29864761-30464761 GCF_026914265.1 Mya arenaria | reverse complement strand
TACTCTCAATGTTCTGTGAAAGATTTGTTTACGAATTTAATGTCAACGACCGTCTTCTAACAATTTCTTTTAAGGTAGTGCAAATGAATTACAGCCTTATTTCAGTCTATTCATCAAATAATGGACTTTAAATGTTCTGTGAATTTTTTTACGAGATATGCACCAATGACCGCACGTATTACAACTTTTTTAAATGTAGTGCAAAAGGACCACAGCATAATTTCGTGTTATGTCGTATTTAAGATTGCTTCCGACTTTCTTTTAGAAAAAAGCAAACGATGCAGTTTTGCATTTCATTATTTCATACTGCTCTAAAATAACACCACGCCTTCTTGAACACCATTTTTAAGATTAATGTTTCGATTCCTAAAATATGATTTATTTGATTTATCTTTGTGAAAAAGAATAACAAAAATGTTCTGTTCGGTCTTATCTATTGCTTTTCAATACAAAATATAGTTTAATGCGGATGAACATTTTTTGCAAACCGGATAGCCATTTCTTGCATACTGGATAGGCATTTTCGCTGAATTTAGCCAAGTTGAAATCACGCGCAACGACGCACTTCCTATTTGTTTTATTCCATGCATTAAGAACATTATGACATTTCAATAAACCGCAATCAAATATACTAGTTTGCAAGTCTTTAAATGAAAAATGAAAATAAATAGAAGTAAAAAGGCGATTTTCAGAGGAACTATTTCACGTCAAAAGTGATCTAAAATTACTACGCGTCATGACGTCGCTCGCACTTTTTGGTAAATTGTACAAAAATGCGCTTTCTACGCCATTTTTCCACATATGGATAACTATTGGTGTGCAAGAACAATAACGAACCAGGTCCGGACCGAAAACGGTACCGACTTACGTGCGCGATAATTTTCACATTGCATACAGTACATTATATCATCAAGAGCTGATTGTACACAAAATTGGCCAAATATAGCTTGTGGACAACTTATCCAAGCTTTCTGAAATCGGCTGTAGTCCTTTTATGCATATAAAATGCTCGATGCTGTCGAATGTAGGAATAAATCAGATTTAATACAGAATTTACTTGCAATGTTTCCTGACCATGGCGATTCAGTTAGAAAAAAACGATTGCGCACAACATTACTGGATTTTTAAAAAAAAAAAGTGTATTCTTTTCAAACCCAGGTCGTACATTTTTTGAAATCTAAATATCTTAATATGTAACGTTATATTTGTCTGGATCTTTTTATTTAGAAAGAAAAATAAAGTTTGATGCAACTCATTTGACTTTACTGTAATGAACAAAACAATAATAAACGCATATGGTTTTCGTACAGGTGAGGAGCAAATTTTGGCGCTTTTTAAATGTTATGTTGCTTTTATCGTTAAAGTCAACTGACGTATATATGCTTATGCATTTGTACAAAAACAAATGCATTGACTTTTATTGTGTCCCTTTAAGACATTTGTGCGATTGCACTTTCATCTTTCACACTTTTATCCTTTAATTGATCGTTTAAAGTATGCTAAAGGATTTATTGATTGGAAAACATTAACATTCAGTACCTTTATATTAATCGACAAATAATTAATGTGATCTATCAATATTTTAGCGGGAACAACATATAGATTAAGCCCTTAAAAAGGCTCTGGCACTTGATTGTCGGTCGGCACCTGTATTTGTTAGATTTCATCAATTTTGCAAATATGCGGTAAGTTGAAAATATTTTTATGTTCTTTTTTCAAACAAATGTCTGATTTGCAATTTTCCTTTTATCATTTCATGGAATAATACTTAAATTTTCATCGTTATCGTATTATTATAACGGAATTGGAATGTAACAAGATTTACCTTTGTGCGAATGCCGTGAACTGGATATTTTTCAACGATGTTTATTTTTGGGGGGTGCTGATTAATACTTTACAAATATTGGCTTATTTGATGTAGAGCATTTTTAACAAATGTTGAGAATATTGTTGTACATGTTAAATGTATGCTCCCTAGCTACCTTCTTACAATTAAGAGTATGCATTTAAAATGCTCTAAGATTTAAGTTTGACAATAATTGATAAAGGACAGCAAACTTAAACAGGCGCTTTAAAGTGACACTCTTATTAAAATTCAATACATAACACATGAATAACAAACATAAATTTTGACTGATAAACCTTTAACTACTTACTAAATAATGCATTTATGGAAAATATCAATAACGATTATAAGATTGTAACCGTGTATTTAATAGCAGAAAGCTCAAAAATATTAAATGATTGGTGAATGTTAAAAAATTAACTGTGTTCTACTATAGTCTCATAAAATAGAAATACCGTGTTTTATGCTCAAATTAAACTCGGTATTCTTCATAAGAACCATTGTTTTTAACATTTATTCATCCTTTTTCGAATATTAAAACAATATTATTAATTGTGGTAAATCTTATTATTTGGGAGTAAGAGTGCATCTTCAAGTTTTGTTTCTCTACGGATATCAACAATTATAACAGTAAGTTCTAAATTCAATGGATGTCACCTTATATTATAATTAAGCCCGACAAGGAGACCTTTGCTTTAAATAATCACTAAATAAACTCTATGACGCATATGCTATTTTTACTGATTTTTTTTTAATATTTACGATTTCCTCATTTAATTCGCGAACATCACAAACGTACGGAATCCTTTAAGGGCATATACGATCCGGCCCACGCCTTTTGAAAATATGTCAAGGAAAAAACCGCGATAGCTATTTGCAAAGAAGACGTATCGGTTTATTTTTTTTATTTATCACCTAATACATAAATTGATCGGAGTAACAAGAAAAAAAATCGCTTTCAGAAATAATCCATTATTGATCACATTATATGTGATATAACAATCAGACTGTATTGAAATAGCCAATTATTAAAACAATTTTAACATACTGCTTTGACAGAGTAAAAATTGCACCACCTACATTCAAATTCAACAAGTTCTAAATATATTCATGTTCTTTAACCCCTTATGGAACATTTTGCCAAAAAATCAAAATATTTCAGCGTCACCAAGATTTATCTATGATTATTTAGCTAGCTTTCAAATTCACATTAATATTCCTGTCTTGTGAATGTATTAAAAAAGAGGTAATCCACACTATTTAAACAACATTACACCAAACGTTCATTTTTTGACTCCGGCACATTAATTCTTTGAACATGTCATGTCAAGAAGAATATTTGAAGAAACTTGATTTCGATTTTCATTACTATTTAGTCTGTAGCCTTTATACAGCCGCTCATTGACCTTGTCATAATGAAATTCGCTTACTAGTAATATGAAAACAAAGCAATCACCAACTCTTTCATGCTTCAAGCGCAAATCAAATAATAAATTCAAACAGACTGATGAAACGTATTTTTATCCTTGTGTTTTATGCACAACTAAAAAACAACTGTGACGATTCGACTTATTTTCTAATCAGTTTGGAGATGCACCGCTAGGTACAAATTTTAAAGTAATCGGATATGTTGAAAAATTCTTTTTCCGTTGACTGTACACTTTTCACAGAGCAACGAATAAATCTTCTAGAAACACGAGACAATTTCACCCGTTGAGCTCTGCTTAGTTACTTTTCGTTCTTAACAGCTTTTCCAACAATTAAAATGTGTTTTATCTTCAGAGAAGTTCAATGATCCATCACAAATACCAAGCGTTACAAGTACATCAGTAGCCTACTTCTCTACCTCTAGCTGTCTCCTTTTCAACTACAAGATCACTGGACTATCTTTCAATCTTTCTTTTTTCTTACATCTATCACTAAAGTTTTCTCTTTTCATTTTTTTAACAGATATACGAATAAACAACATACTTAACGCCCTTGCTTTAAATCACCATTGATGTGTTACTTATTTCATGTTTTTTGAGAGGGGCTTTACTTATGTTGGTATAACTCGTGACCCAAAAGAAGCCTGTTTGATAATAACAATGATTAAAAGTGTCTAAAACACTAAATAAATCTGTCTATGCTGTATTGATTGTTTCATTGTAATAACGTTCATGACATGAAATATTCTTAAATTAAATGCACCGAAGTAAATGTCAAATATCTCGTATTTTTATCGATTTTTAGCGACTTTTATTATTAAAGCATTATCTTTTTGATGTTTTTACCATTATTACTTTTATTAGACAATCCTATTAGAAATTAGAAAACACAACGTTATAATTCAGTTTCATTTTATTAAAGATATCAAAAATAGCATGTAAAAAGTTTTGAAAAGATACTCATAAAAACTACAAGGGAAAAACAGGTATAAAACGAACAAACAACACAGACGGAATTTACAAAAACAATATATGTTGTCATGTAAGTTATAATGATGCTTTCATTTTTTGTTATACAATTTCTTAGCTCAGTCTAAACATTGGTACCCACTTACTGTGTACTGTTAAATGCATTGGCTAGTACAAACGAACTACTTTAAGGACATAATAGCAGAGAACACAATGTGACGTTGACAAATTTACGATGAATTCTTTCATCTTGTTTCAGTATTACACTTGCTGTTCTAGCCCTCGTGCTCAGCGTTGCTACGGGCAACGATGTGAAATCGAGGCTGCGAAATAGGCCACCAGTGATGCTAAATTATAATCCCTTAATGGTAATCATTGTACAATATGTATATTTTTTGACTCGTTAAATTGACATCGCTTGATGATCCGGATAATGATACACTACCGTCTTTGACACCCGCGCACCATGTTTACGCACCATCGTTAGTGCATGACTGCCTATTCTGTTTCATTTATTTTGACTCAATGTCACGGACAACCGTGTCAAAGTTTGTTGTATATATTCTCGTTCACTTGAGTGATGGCCCTATATGCTAGATTTATCACTATCGAACCTCTGATGGATGAGAATGGTTTGAAATGGTGTCATCATATTTTATTCCTAAATTATAAAACAATGTGTTAACTGAGTTTGACACGGTTTGATAAACTATTTAAAACTATTTACGCACCTGCACTTAAATAGTACGATAGTATTTAAGTGTACGATTAAATTGCGTTTATTCTGCATGAGCCATTTGGCAAGGATGCAATTTTTCAAATTTTCCAAGAAAGCGTATATAGCGCACTTCATGGATAGCGTTCATACTGCATCAACGAATCAATTCTTAAGTTCACACTTTACAGACGTTTATAATGATAAAACGTAAACTATTTGCAACTTTCTCGCAGTCGATGGGCCGATGGTTTGTCCAGTATTGGTTTGCGCCATGCTCGTGGTCGGGCTCAAGCCAGCTGACGGACCAGAGCTTTGTGCTCCAGCAAGCCGGGAAAGGCGTCATTACGGAAACCATCACGTGGAGGTATGTAGGGAGAGGATTCGTGATACACTTTACTCAAGCTGAAATAGTATTAATATTCAAAGTGGCTTTCGTCTATTCTCGTTTACCGCATTTTAGCATTATTAGCAGAAATGAGCGCGGTTTCCTTTATTCATTTTTTAATTATGAATGCATTTATAATTGTGGAATTGAACGTAATGCATTGTATGGTCCAGTATGCAGAGTTTAAGAACTCAAATTAGACTTCGACCACGGTAATTGACTGGTTTGTAGTTCGACAAGCGTTTTAATTTTGAAGTTTGAATGCTGAAGTGAGAATAATGTTTTTGTTGTAAAACACAGAACAATTCTAAATTACTTCAAAATTACAAATGCCAACACAAACTGCCGAACAACAACACCGAGTTGCAATAACGCTCGGTCATAGAGAATGCTAGAAATCATGGTCGGTAAACTCAGTCGGTACGGCACCTGACTTGCAAGCAGTAGGTCCTCGGTTCGATCGCCGAACTGGACACATACCTTTTTGAACATGTGACATTTGGCGTCCAACATGGGGCCATGACTACATCCCCGTTTAAGATCGAAACTAAAAAATGTGGGGAGTTTGGTATATTTCCTTCTTTCCGGCGCCACCGGACTATCGATGAAAATAGCCACCGGTTGTTATTGTCGTCGGATTTCAGGGACGAATTCAAGTACAGATGGGTGTAAGAAACGTTACATTGTCGCACAGGTTAGAGAGTATATGGGTTCTCCTAGCCACAATAATGCGCATTCAGGGAATATTTTATAATTTGAATATTCAATTTGTTCCGCAAATCAAAAATTGTCAAAGACTCTGAAGCGGCTGTTTCTATGGACTAGGGTACTTTTGGTTAGTAAGCTCAGTTCGTACATCACATATCTTGCAAGCAGTGGGTCCCGCCACTAGTCCCCGGACCGGCCGCATACTAAAATGAGCTTTTTACACATACATGATTGTGGAAAGTCATCCGTACACCGAAGGTCTTACTATTTCAGATCAAACGGCCAGTGCACAACGGTCACTGAGACACTGTACCCGACCAAGCAGCCAGGTGTATACAAACTCGTCGATACCATCGGTAAGAAAAGTTTAAGGAATTTTTGGCATGACAATCCCCTTCTGTGCATCTCCTGCTAATTGCACTGATGTCACACAGTTTATTTGTTTATTGGCTCAGGGCCATTTAGGGTCCATTTCTATAATAGAACGGGCTTTTTTTGTTGTTTTATGGGGGAGGGGGCGGGGGTCACTTATAGAAGAATTAAATGAGCCCTTTAAGGAAATTTCTGACATAGAATTGATCTCAAATTTGTCCTAATTTCGTATGATTAGCATTTACCATACATATAGATCCTCTCCTACCTTAAATATGCACTACTACTCCCAAATAAGATTTACCATAATTAATACAATTGTTTTAATTTACCAAAAAGGATTAATAAATGTCGAAAACATTGGTTCTTGGATACTGCGTTTAATTTGAAATTAAGGTGCAGAAAACACGCTATTTTAATCTTATGAGACGATAGTAGATCACAGTAAATATTTTAGCATTCACCAATCATTTAATATTTTTTCGTTTTCAGCTATTAAAGACACGGTTATTAACTTGTTTTCAGTAATTAATATTTTCCATAAATGCATTATTTCGTAAGGTTTATCACTCAAAATTTAATTTATGTTTTTGTTATACATGTGTATGCATTAATATTGAATAAGAGTGTAACTTTAACATGACTGTTCCCGATCATACATATACAGATCATCTCTTTTCTTGACAAGACTGTGGTGGTGTTAGTAGTTTATACTCCACGTCCCGGCGTGAGCACATTGAAGGGTCCCAGAGTGACGGTTTAACCACCGCACACCTATCCTGGGCAGTTTATCAGGCGGTTAACCAGTACTAGGTGCCGTCACCTCTGCAAGGAACTGACAACTTCCGTACATGCCAGGGGCAGTGGTACAGTGCGAATGGTCGTAGAAAGGATTTCATAACCAATCACAACAGAAGTGACCTGGTCCGCCCGGGAATCGAACCCGGGTTATCCGATTCTCAGTCCAACGCTCTACCGATTGAGCTAACCGGGCGGACAAAGCATGACTGTTTCTGATCATGCATATAGATCATCTCCTACCATTAGTTTGACTGCTCCCGACCGCCTTAAAGGCCTAGTTTAAGCCTTCTATAAGTGACCCACCAAAAAAAAAGAAAAAAAAAAATACGTGTATTAGTACACAACATCTGTTAATTGATCTTAATCTTATTGCCTAATTGGCTGATCTGATCTCAAATCTGAGTATCCTGCTGTGCAGTTTGAGATGTATTTTTATAAAAATGGACCCGAAATGGCCCTGAGCCAATAAACCAATACACAGGAAATTGGCCCTAACTGTGACACCAGGGCGATTGGCAGGATATGCACAGCAAGGAATTATCATGCCAAACATTCCTTAAACTAGGCCTTAAGGTTCCCCTGCAGTGTATTGAGCTTCTGGCGCTACTGTTGATCTTTGATACATCAAGGCCAAATATGATTCCATTTGAAAGAGTATTTTACGTATATAATATATAATCCAATTTAAAATAACGTTATGGCAGTATATTTATTGTTTGTTCTTTAGTTGATCAAATGCCCTTTCAAGGCCAAAAATAAGCTTGATATGTTAATATTATTATTATTATTATTATTATTATTATTATTATTATTATTATTATTATTATTAATTATTTTTTCCTATACACATACAATCCCTTCAAGAAAAAATATAAGGATAACACAACTGAGTACCAGTTACATTGAGACACCTCTTACACGATCAAGATCACGTTTGATTAATTCCCCACCGACAGTTTCGAGTTGCATGAAAACAGGTTTGTCAGAAAAGTTGGTGATGTTTGTAATTTTCAACAAATATTTAAGGCAAATTATATACGAGACCTTAACTCTGCATGAGATAGAGAGACAGTTGCTTTCGATATTATTTGAAAAATCAACACGCTATTGAGCTATCTGTATCAACGTTATGGCAAAGTTGCATTGAATTCGATTCACATATATTATTATTATGTTACTTTTCTTTAAACTCACCGGAAATGTGTAATAACGGGATATCCTGTAAACCTTATTTATTAGAACTCCATCTTATTCCAGTTTTATTACTGATTTTTTTTATAGAATCTTAATAGATTAAGATTAAATTCGTTAAGAAATGCAGGCTTAATACATACTTTTGTGAGTTTATTTTCCCTTTGGAACGAATAACGTGCGTAACGTCAGGTAACAATAAGTCTTACTAATGATTTATTAAAGTTTGCGAGAGATAAGTGCGTTTTAAGACACATATTATTATATTATACGATTCAAAACACTATGTTATGCTATAGTCGTACGGTTTAAGCGTGGTGTACACTATTATATGCACTATTATTATTGTTTTACCGCAGCGTACACAACTCTATATATGCACTATTATTATGTTATAAGCGCGGCGTACACTATTCTTTTTAATATAATTATGGTATTAGCGCGGCGTACACTATTATATGCACTATTATTATGGTATCAGCGCGGCGTACACTATTATAAGCACAATTAGTATGGTATTAGCGCGGCGTATACTATTACATGCACTATTTTTATGGTATTAGCGCGACGTACACTGTTACATGCACTATTTTTATGGTATAAGCGCGGCGTAAACTATTATATGCACTATTAGTATGGTATAAGCGCGTCCTACACTATTTCATGCACTATTGGTATGCCATTAGCGCGGCCTACACTATTAGTATGGTATTAGCGCGGCGTACACTATTATATGCACTATTGGTATGGTATTCGCGCGGCGTACACTATTATATGCACTATTAGTATGGTATTAGCGCGGTGCCATTGGTCCATATATTTTCAGGAAGCGTTCTGAGTGGAGAAAACCAGGTAGTGGCCACCGATTACAAATGTTTCAGCATTGATTGGGGCTGCACACGGCGCAGCGCATTAGGCGACCAATGTGAGGATCCCTGGCTCGAGGTGCAGACGCGATTGCCCAAGCCCAACCCTAAATGTCTCCAGAAAATCGACGAAGTTCTCGCCAACATGTTCCGACTTCGCCTTGGCGATTTGCTTAGGATCCCGCAAGCACAAGGTAACCTGTACGGTTGGTGCTAGCTACGATGTGGCTTACATATTTACATTTCATGATTTTTTTTATTCAAAATTGGTTGGACAAGTGTGAGTAATTTAGTTTTTACTATTAATTCCAAGGCGATAACCCTTACATAATTGATTCTTAGCATATATGTAATATGTGTGTGTCGCCTTGTGACGTTGTGTGTCTCTCTTTTGGTCTTTATCCTTGTGTGTAAGACCTTTATCCTGGTGTCTATATCCACTTAAATATTCAGTTTATGGCTGTTAAGCTTATTTCTGCAGTTTAAATTGTAGCATCGATAATTATGACATTGTACAAGCCGTCTTAAGCAGTTAACGTTTTAGCTGTTATAATCCATTCAATCAATTCTTCCTAAATTGTTCCCAAATGGACCGTAGGCAAAAATATACCGGAATGTGTCGGGTGAAAATTATAAGACACTCTAAATGTGTGTTCGTCTTGCCAGGTTGACTGCAAATTCGGAATACAGAGGCATTTATGTTAATAGTACAAACTCATCATATAAATATCCTTTGTCTATACACAGCTGGCCCCAATTTCTTGAAACATCTTAAGCTGAACTGGCTTATAATAACAGCTTATAAGTAGCTTATTTTACTTAGCCAAAATGCATACTTAAATTTATTTTTATACATGAAAAAAATGGGATTATCATAAGCATAATTCCTATTTTAAGTTTAAAATCTCTAAAAAAGTAAATACTACACAAATCATAGGGAAACAAAAAAGTGAGATTAGCCTAATTTTAGAAGTTTCGAGAAATTAGGCCCAGATTATTTGTTTTGCAGTACGTTGACTTAATTATAATTCGATGACGTCACACCATAATTCATATAGCTACGCGATGTTTAAATGGTTATACATGTATTCTAAAAAAGTATATATTTTAAGGTCACTTAACATGTAAATAAAATTATATTCGATAACCACATTTGCAATTTTAGTCATAGCTAACAGCTGGGCAGCCCATTTTATTGTGGTATTTTTGAATGGTTGAAAATATTATAAATAATATAACACACCAGCGTCGCCTTCTGTTTCATTGTCTATTCTCATTCAAGCAAAAAATAATATTTCATCTTGATTAACTCTCTCTTAATCTATATTAGTCAGAGCTGGTATTCAATATTGGTCTTAATTGGCTCTAAATACGATGTAGCTAATCGGATTACTTAGTATACATAACTGACTAATAGAGTGAATGAAGTCAATGATGTATGACCATAAGATTAACTTAATCTGAATATTGAATACCAGCCCTGTCATTAAAAAAACGTATTCGTAATCAGCAAAGATGCGTCCTTTCTATACTTACCGAAAAGGGTCTCCAAGCAATACCACTATTGTTATCATTACATATTCTTGATTGATTTTGCAGGCTGTCTCGCACCTCCTCCCAAGAAAGGCATGTTTTGAGACTGTCATTTGATGCTATGGGGTGTAAAAAGAAAACAAAATAAAAGTGTGCAATGTTTCATTTGTTTGTGTACTTTCTTTAACTTAAATATAATGTTTCACGGAAATATATATAATGGTTGGGGGTTATTCGACCCTACCCACCTACCTAGTTTGTTGGTTAAAAATGCGTACATGTATGTGCTTTAATATGTGTATTTTCATAGAAATAATGATATAATGATTACTTGAACACTATAACCAACTCGTGACAGTAACGTTGTTACATAAAGCTTTATAAAAAGTAACATAAAAAGAACATAAAAGCCTACCTAGATACACTACCTGTTTTTTGGAAAGGACGACCGTCAACCTAACCATTTTAATGTGCTTGATATCATTACGTTTTTAATCGGTTGAGAGGTCGTCTCGAGGCAAACCATAGATAGGTATTCTCTGGATAAACGAAAAAATTTGTAAACTAACCCGCAAGTGTACAAAGATGTGATTTTATTACAGTCTTGACCTATGATAACTTAATAACCGGAAATAGGAATCAACGTCAGTGATGTCATTTCCGGGCGTATTGAATGTTGATGTGTTGCTAAAATTTGGTTCGATTTCGTAGTGGTACGACTTTGTGTTCGAACGCCATCTCTTTTTATCGGGCGAAGAGACAAAGTTTCCGACCAATGGCACGGCAAAATACAGACTCATTGGCAAAATAAATGTGCAAACATGTTCTACACTGATATGTTATTGAACAAGACATACTTTTTGACAATGAAACGCATCAATCAATTTAACTGTTGTATTGGGCTGTAAAATATCCACCCGTTCCTTGCGATTAAATTGTGATTATTTATTTCCCGTTCTTTCAGAAGGTTACACTATGTTTGTATGATTTACAATGTCCATTTAAGATATTTTTATGGATTTTCGACGGTTTTGCTCGTATCACTGTTGTCTATGTATATATGCTAGAGTTCATTTTGGCGATGTACAGAAAATGGAGCGGATGTAGCGAGGCCGAAGGCCGAGAAAGCTCGTACAATTTTCTGTAAATCGTCTAACACTAACATTTTGGTGTTCGCACATAGTTGACCAACTCGCCCCGCCCTTTGCGTAGTCACGTGGTATTTTGGCGCGGAATTCAAACCGCCCAGGCGTTAGTTTCATTAAATGATTGTCGGTCGATGGTAAATTTTCGTGGCTTTAAAAGCAATTGAATTAGATTGATGTTTGAACAACAATGTAAAAGCACCGAAACATAAACGTTTATATTACTTTTCGTTTAGAAATCAGCAAAATGTTGATATTTAGGTTCTTAGAATTACCTAGGTATGTTTGCTATGGTGGCATATAGGTTCTTAGAATTACCTAGGTATGTTTGCTATGGTGGCATATAGGTTCTTAGAATTACCTAGGTATGTTTGCTATGGTGGCATATAGGTTCTTAGAATTACCTAGGTATGTTTGCTATGGTGGCATATAGGTTCATAGAATTACCCAGGTATGTTTGCTATGGTGGCATATAGGTTCTTAGAATTACCTAGGTATGTTTGCTATGGTGGCATATAGGTTCTTAGAATTACCTAGGTATGTTTGCTATGGTGGCATATAATTGCCGTAAGATAACCTGTTAACATTCGCGAATTGTTTCGTGTTAACCACTTAATTTTCGCGATAATTATCTAGCTATCCAGTTAATATTAGCGTGACCTTTTTAATAAGATAAAAAGCATAACACTAAAAACAGGCTTAAATGTGCCAAGAACTGCCACCTATTACCCTATTTCAGCTGTATAACATTAACAGGTTAACCAGTTAGTATGTTACTTATTAAGTGGAATTCGCAAACCATAACTGCATCAGTAGTTAACCTGTTAGCGCCTGAATCTGGACTGCATGTATAGCTAAGTTGTAACACGAATCTTATTGCGTTAACCAGTTAGTATGTTACTTATTAAGTGGAATTCGCAAACCATAACTGCATCAGTAGTTAACCTGTTAGCACCTGAATCTGGACTGCATGTATAGCTAAGTGGTTAACACGAACGGCAGTTATTTGCCACCATAGTTTGCATTGTACAGAGCTTTTCTGGGATGATCTCGTCAGGTTTTATGTTCAAAATGATCAACAAAAGATTGCACATTTTTTAATTGAATTTGCTTGATCGGTTGTATATTATAAAGAGAATATTAAAGGAAGAAACGTAAATGAGATTTGTATTTCAATACTGTCACAGAAATATTTTAAATGTGCACTGAATAGATGTCAGTACGATTTGACAGCTGATAACACATCTATTTCCAATCGTAAGCTTCAACTGCCTCTTCACAGCGGCAACCTTAACTACCAATCATAGCACGCATGCGCAGAGGGCAGAGCGATCTTTGAAAAATAGACGACTTTACCAAATCATGTAGATCGACTAAATGCTCTCCACGATAACAAATGTTTGTTTTCACCGTGATATATGCTCTACATGATATGGAGCTACAGTATATAGGGTAAATCTTTGATTGCCAATGGCCAACACATTTGGGCGACCTACAATAAAATATATTGTAGGTCGGCAATTTTCAATCGAAAACAACCTCGGATGTATATGGACGGTTCACAATGTCAAAATTTCTTAAACTTAACCAGGCTGCATGTAGCGTAGTAATTTCAATTTAGCAGTTAAAACTAATGACTTAACTCTTATGAATCTTAATTATTTATGCAAAAATACACTTCACTGGGAATGAATTTGAACCTGAGAGTAGGATTAAAATTTCTATTTTATCACGTTTGACCCATTATTCAAATTATAATTAGATAACATGAAGTAATTTTTGAATGAATAAGAATGGGCGGAGTGAGCGTAGCGAATGAGGCCTTCTTAATCATTAAAAATAACTCCAAGTCGTCGAACTGACTTAGAATGCAACCTCATTGGCTGATACATTGACAACGAACAACCTACCGCAGGGATTGTGTATCGGATGATTGACAGTAGGCGGACCTTTAAACACCCGCGAAAGGTAAAGTTCATAATGAATAAGTCTATTACTTACATGCATAGCTGCAATTTTACTGGCTTAAAATGTAGGTTGAATTCTAATAAGTTATGAAAAAATAGCAGCCATTATTCTATGTTTACATCGGAAATGAACCATAGATAAAACGCAAACGGATCACTTATCTCCGTAAAATGTTGCTTTTATAATAAGCTGAGCTTAAGCAAAGTTTGAAAGTACCTGTATCAACCGATAACGTATGATACATTTGTATAAAATGAAATATAGTGAAAGGTTGATACAAACAATCCATTATAAAAATGCTGGTTATATATTCTGCATATCGTTATCGCCAATTAAATGAACTAATCAAACATCCTCTTGTTTAACTTTCGTTTTGTTGCTGATAATAAACAGTCTAGATAGTTTTTATTGCGTTTCATTTAATTTTAGTTCGAATTTACTTGATACAACCAGGGGCGGATCCAGGATTCGGCGTAAGAGGGGCATTACTACAGGGTGTAACCATTTTACCTGCGCCCCTCCCTCAGAAACGAAATTTATTTGGTTAAAATTATTGGCATGGGGTTTGAGGGTCGTTATCAAAGAACATTTTAACAATTTCTAGTCCGAAATGGTGCATTTCGGGCGTAGTTCATTACTTTTCCTCTCCTATATTGAAATAAAAAGTCAACTTGGACGATTTAGGGGGGGGGGGGTGCTCCACCCCCCAACCCCCCTCAATCCGCTAGTGACAATTGTAATAAGGATAAACTAGTTCACTCTAGTTAAACATTTAATCGATAAATGCAAATGAAGTTTAAATTACGTAATACAATATTCATGACACGTGTTTTAGGAAGATTTTTTAATGAAAACAATTGCATTTGTAATAGTTTAAAAAACATAAACCATGAAAATGGAAAATGAATGAGTTAATGCGAAATACATGAAATAATTTCAGTGTCTAAATCATTAGAAATAAGTTACTCTATGTTTGTGGGTGTAAAGCTCTTTGTACATCTTACAATCTTTTGTTGTGTAAATAATTTCCATTGGAATGGAACAAAAACAACATTCAATAAGACAATACTTATAACAAGTCAGCTATTTTTCAGCCCACGCCACCTATAGCTTGAAAGCGAACCCATTCGACGGCGCACCTCTGGTGATATTGCTCGATTAGAGTCCGGCGGCGACCTCTCCGTGTTGTAAGAGGACAGCCGAGTGACAAGGTCCCTCATGGCCCCATCACTGAGCGGCTGGTCACCGCGAAATCTGTGAGCGTTTAACGGATAATACTGCAACTGTACAACACGTTGTTTAGGAGGAACGTAAATCTCCTTTCGGTCGATACGTCGAATTGACGATGTTCGCGCTGAGAACGCCACTGTCGGCTGACACACGCGCGTCAAGACGTTATCTAACTCAATTCGATTCATTTTACGGCCCGGTACCTCCATAGCAAGAAGACCAGCCGGCTTTTCATTTATAATAATGTCCGTTTCTGTTCGCCTGCGTTCCCGTAACCGTTCGTGCATGCGTGACGTAGTATGGAATTTGTTCATTGTATCTTCGAAAGTATCATCGTTTCGGTCCTCCGCTCGTGAGACGCTTCGAACTTGTGCTCGGTCATGCGACACGTTCCTGGGTGTGCGTGCACGGACATTTCGAGCTGGTGCCGACTTCGGTCTCAGGAAAACTTCATCACTATCCAACATGACACTTTTTTATGTGGTCTTATTGTTTTTGTGTTGGTATTTCAGATGACCAGTGCGTTACATAATTATCATACACATAAAACCAACAACTTATCCCAACTGAACCACAATGTGTTCAATAAAATCGAATGAATAATTTATGTTTCATTTTAGCTATATATCAGAAAAAGCACCAGTCATGAACGTAAATATCTCGGCACAATAGGTAAACCTGATTTAAAAGTTCTAATCTCGATGCATGAGAATAAGTAAATTTACGAGTTCCAATCTCATCAAAAGTCGAAATGAAATCTGTAATTTAAATGGTGTGGTTTTGCGATAAGAGCCCAAACATCTTGAACAATAAATCCACTTAAATGAAAATGTTTATCTCCCATTCATTCTGTCTGAACGCATTTGTATACAATGAATTCTCTGATTGTTAAAGGGATAATTAACGTTTCTAAATAAACGAGTGGACGGATGGAGTGAATAAATGATAGAATGCGTTAATAGTTATATATTTATTTATTGATGTCTAGATGTATTTATTTTATTTTTATTTTTTAATTATCTTTATTTATGTATTTATTTATATATTTATATATACAAGATTATGCATTCAATCATTTGTTCGTTCGTTCGTTCGATAGTACGTTGGTTGGTTGGTTGGTTTGGTTCGTTCATTCGTTCGTTCGTTCGTTCGATGGTACGTTGGTTGGTTGGTTGGTTTGTTCGTCCGCGTCCATTCATTCATTCATTCGTTCGTTCGTTCGTTCGTTCGTTCGTTCGTTCGTTCGTTCGTTCGTGCAGTCATTTATTCGTTCATAGTTTTATTATTTCCAAACTCTTTGTGTATTCTCTATTTATGATAAGCTATTTTTTTAATTTTTCAAATTATTACTTCTTTCAATTACAGTGTATGGTCATCGCATGCTTCCCTATTTAAATAATATAAATATATCATGTTCCTTTAATCATTTTAAGTCAACGAGGATTTAAGTTTTAAATCCTGTAATCACAACAAATTAGTCCTTAATCCGAGGCAAATCCCATTATAAAAGTGAACAAGATAAATTCTATACATAGTGAACGGACCAATTTCACATACGGCCAGGCGCAATTTAAAGTTATGAGCGCAATAAAACAATTACCGTCGATATTTGATCGTTAGAAGCAATTTAAGTAGTTATGAAATTAGTTGTAAACAAATACTTTAAACATATTTTATTAGTTAATTGTTGCAGTGATTTATATTATGCAAAATATTTTTAATTTTAGATTTGTGCATCAAGTGAAATACGGCAATACCAGAAAAAATAACAAGGGGCCCACAATGGCATTAACTCGCTCACCAGAGTAAAAGTTATAAACATTTGTTGTTGTTTTTTATGAGAATGAATGCGTTTTCGTTTATATCAATGCAACTAGGGATGACACGATAATCGAGTATTTCCAAATTGTGAAGTTGTTAAGGTCATTCAAGCACAACATTGATATTTATTTTCAAACCTGTACATATGGTCCTAATTTTATTGCTCAAACAACAAAAAATAAGAAAGTAGGTCAAAAGGTCACAGTCAAGGTCATCCAAGGACAACATTGATATTTTCGAAACTATACACTAGGTCCATATTCAATTGCTGTAGCTTCAAAATAAGGTTAAAAAGGCGGAATCAGCTTTTACGCCAGAGTTTGAACAAACTTGGTAGAGGGTCATCATATGATGCTACATAACAAATATTAAAGGTCACGGTCTAGCGATTTGAGACAATAATACGTTCAAAGATTTCTAAGTCTTTAGGAAACTTGTGAACCCCAGGGAGTGGCCAGTTTTCTCCCCAGAGGCATAATCTGATCAAACTTACTGATAGCCCACTGTATGTTGCTTCATACAAAATATCAAGGGTCTGGGCCTTATATAGATTTCGCTATATAAGTTTGTTAGAAACTTGTGACCCCCGTGTCGGGACAAACTTTGACAACAAGGGCATACTTTGAACAAACTTGGTATAGAATCACTAGACAATGTAACACACCCAATATCTATGCGTTATGCCTCATGATTTATACCAAGATTTGTTTTATTGTTCCCTTCGGTTGCCATATCAACGACAGTTCTTTATGGAATGCATCTATTTGAACAGTTTTAAAAGGGCAATTAATTGGCCAAGCAATTTAGGAGAAGATGTCGGTCGAAGCAAATGTCGACAGACGACGGAAGGACGACGGACGCCGGACGATGAGCGACGGGAAAGCTAAATTATGTGAAGAACAATGAACAGGAATAGCATTAGTGGTATTGTAGGGTCGGTAAAGTGAAGCTTGCTGAACAATTGCTCTATAAAATAGTAAATACGGTATAAACATTAACTCCAATTAGACTTAGTGGTCGACATTTTATTTTGACAAACGAGAAGGCAGTATTTCTCACAACAATTATTTATTTTCTTCTAAATATTGACCAAATACTTTTATCAACATAATCTATAACAGAATGCGATTTTATAATGAGTAGAACATTGAGAAATGACTCAGGTATATTCGTGATGTTGGATCAAAGAAATATACACACAAAAAACTTTGACAGCATTAACACTGAACCTTAAAAAAGCACAATGATATAAAAAGATAAGCTTATTTACATTCATATTTCACTTATGTTTGACGTGTTTAAATAATGAAAACATTGGCTAATGCTATAAAGTACACTGACAAATCGTACATTTTACAAGGGCGGTTCAAGGATTTGACGTTAGAGGGGGCGTAACCTAGGGCGTAACCTTTTGACTTGCATCCCTCCCTAAGAAACGAAATTTATATGGTTTGAAGTGTTTTGGCGGGGGGGGGGGGGGGAGCTCCCCAAGAATATTTTTACAATTTCTATTCCAATAGTGTATATTTCTACAAAATTGAATTAAAAAGTAAACTTAAACGAATTTAGGGGGTGCGCGCGCGTGCCGGGTGCGCACCCCCCCACCTACCCGCAAGTGGCTTACGGGATTAGCAAACATTACGTTGTCTTTTCATCTATTTTTTCTATTGATATATAATTGCATGTTTTATGTATGCAATACTTTATAATGCACACTGGCTTAGGCTTTAAATCTTGCATGCACGTAAATGTTTGTTTGCAAATTCGTGAACAGAGTTTATTTATCTTAAAATAACATCACAGGTTTATTCTAGAAGAAAATCTGTATTGGTAGGAAGTCAATTAAAACATGTTTTCATACCCAAACAAATAGAATATCGTTTATAGCACGTTTGCGAGGCAGCATACTTTAATCAACAAAGAAAAGAAGAAGAAAAGAGAAATGGTTGATGATTTATGAAGCAAATTCCATTCCAGAGATTACAACTAAATTCACATCTTAGACATACAATAGCTTTCTGTCAGCAAAGGTTTTAAAATTTTGATAAACTACTTACCATTTATCGTATGCATTTAAAGGGAATAGCTTATGTCTTTTGGAAAATGCATTTTTGTTTGACGAAATAAAGTGTGGCAAATCATTATGAGAGTACTAAACATCTAAGATACTAATCGCTAGAACCCTTCAGCAAATGTTCATATTTGCTCATATATCGTCTTTGAATACCACAATTTGTATAAGCGTTAATAACAGCTATGTATAATGAGCAATTAATTGCTGCGTGATTGGTTGATTGACATTATCTCTTGATATTATCAATGTTTTGATAAAATGTCAAAATATTCATAATTGTTGTACAAGCCTTGGTGGTCTAGTGATTTAGGCGTTATTTTTTCTTCACTTAAGTATTTAGACATAAATACGGTAATTATTAAGCGCTCTCTGACGTCACGCCTTTTCCAATAATTCTTAGGTCATAGGTGGCGCTGTTTTTAGTGCTAATTTCATTGTTAAGCGCGCCGCCAGCCGAGCGGTTATCGTTTATAGTTTAAATTAATCCCTCCCTCCCTCCCCTTTTCAAAGTGAATTGATAGGTTTTGTCTTCTCTTTTTTTACTTTTTTTTATTTTTCTTAATGCCTTTTTGGTGCTGTGCTTATAACAATAATAATAAAAGTGTGACTTGTTCATATGTCTTGATTATGTATTATGAATATTTATCATTTGTATTACTCGTATTCATATTGCTTGTGTATCATAGTTATATTTATTTACTAGTTGTGTGATTAATTCTTGTGTTACATGGCGTGTTTGGAGGCTGCTTGCATAATATATATTTGTATAATTCACTTTACAGCCTCCTTTTTTCGGCCAAAATTTATTCAACTATTTATTTGATGTCTGCTTTGTTTTTCTGTGTTCCATCTTCAATGATTTAAGCTTCTATGATAATTTTACCGGCGTTGGTTCGCAGTCCACAAAAAACTATTTATTTTTTTAATATAATTGTACTAATATTTGGACCAAAAACATGAGCGCGTCCCTTTAAAGTGATCTAAAAAAGTAGTTTGTGATAAAAGATCAACGTGTATCTACGTTGTGGAAAATTCATTGCCACAATTGAGATTAAACTAGAACAATTTGATAAGCGTGTTGTTAATATGGCACTTCATATCTAGTTTTAAACAAAGGCTTCGTATTCCAAACATTCTTTTAAACATTAACTATTGAACTGACACATGTAAATAAATAAGGTTGTGTTTGTGTTTTCGAAAACTAATGATGACTAATCGGAATCCAAAGAAGTTCGTCAATAAAGCAATTGAAAGAAACTACAGTGACATGCCTATTAACCTAAAACTCAATTTTGTTTTCGCTCATATGACAATCGAGGATTTACCCTATTTACTGTAGCTCTATATCATGCAGCTAGCAGACGTCTGAGCAGATTTGACGGTGAATACAAACATTTTCATTTCGTGGAGAGCATTTTGTCGCTCTACATGATTTGGTAAAGTCGTCCATTTTCCATCGAACGCTCTGTCCTTTGCGCTTGCGTGAAGTAACTACGATTTACTGACATTCATTTAAAGAAACTTACGCTTGGACGGCTTAACTTTCGCGCCAAAATACCACGTGACTTCACAAAGGGCGGAGCTAGTGGGTCAAGTTAGTGCGAACACCAAATAAGTTAAGAGTTCATATTGGCGATCTACAGAAAATGTGGCGAGTGTTCTCGGCCTACAGCCTTGCTGTGCTCGCTCCATTTTCTGTAGGTTGCCAAAATGAACTCTAAAAACATATACAAAGAGTATGGTTCAGGACGCAAGGATCAATGCCAAAGTAACACCACACAATAGAAATAGCGTTACAAGACAACCATATTACACAACTATCAACATACTTAGTACAACAATTGGTTAATATATGGGTTATCGAATTGGCTCGGCCAGTGACAACTTATTACTAGGGGATGAGGAGTATCAGATCACAACATCGCAGCCTAGTTAAACACAGCGTTAAAGATGAACTCTTACTGTCAAATAAGATTAACCACAGTATGTGTTTGCAATACCAAAAAAGATTATTAAGTGTCGAAAATAATGTTACCCATGAAGGATACCGAGTTTAGTTTAAAATAAAGGTATTTCTACCTTATGAAACGATAGTAAATCATAGTAAATCGTTAATCACTCACTAATCATTTAATATTTTTGGGTTTTCGGCTAGTTAATACACGTATACAATCTTGTTATAAGAAATCAATATTTTCCATAAATGTATTATTCAGTAAGTAGTTTAAGGTTTAGTGCTCAATATATATGTTCGTTATATATGTGTAGTTATTGCTTTTTAATAAGAGTGTCACTTTAAAGACTAAATATGAATGTCGGTAATGCTCAATTGTTTGTCTTTGTAAAACGCTGTCAGTTTCCGGCAAATAAAAAAACGTCCTCTGTATGAGTGTTGACGAATTGCGCGTACTCCTTACATTCATTAATTGGTGGATAATGCCATTCGGAACACCTCGGCCATTTCCATCGAAAAAAACTTCGTAAGAAGTAGTTCGTATTTTTTTAAGTATTAATCAATAGTAGAGTATAAACTTTTATTTTGTATTAATAAGTTCAAATTGAGTACCAGTGTGATATTGCATAAATAAATAAGATTTCCAAGAGTAAATATATTCGGTTTAACTGTTATATAAAAATCACCACGCGATTCACCTGCAGTGAAGTTAAATGTAAAGAATTCTAACATTGTAAACCGTCCATATACATCCGAGATTGTTTTCGATGGAAAATGACCGAGGTGTTCCGATTGGGATAATGCTAGGTTGCTGAATCTTAAAATGCTTAGTTTCGCCTCCTTCTTCATAATTTGCTACATGCGTGTGTCCGCGCAAACTTAACATAGATCTAATTGAAGAAATTGATAACTTGATCACTAGTTTCGGCGAAGGATTTCGATTACTTTGAGACGAAAGCTTGGACTAAAGAAAGCGTATATCAGAGGATTCATCGCACAATTTAAGAAGAACGACCTGATTATAATTTTGTACGCCGCTCGTCCTTCGAGCGAGAGTGACTCTATATATTCCGGAAAGAGACCTCGAAGAACCATGATGGTGATATGGGGAAGATAACTCAGATTGAACGACAGGGAGACCAAAAACATGACGAACGTTGTGTTCCTAGAACGGGTACCAGGCTTCGGCTTCCCTTCAGAATAGTACGTCCGTTTGTTACTTCCAGAGATAATACTCAAATGGTTTATCTTTTTGGGTAGGCCATTTCTCTGACCGTTCATATTCAGTTCATCGTTTCTATTTTCATCTTCACATTTTCCGTCGGCTTTTTGCTTTTTCGACTGATATCGGTGAAGCGCCTTTCCTGTCTTTTTCACTTTGAATCCAATTAGACAATAAAGAATAAGCACCGTCAGCGACTCTGACACGCACAGCACCCCGTAAAAAGCCAAGTAAATAAAAGGAATACTTGATTTCGTCATTTCATCAACCGTTGAACATTCCGACGCCGTCACGTTTCTTTCAAACTCATAAACCATAAACGTCTTTTTGCCGTATACAAAAAACGTTGGCCATGACACAAAGAGTCCGATAGTTAACGAAAGGCCATACAACAGTTTTGCTTGTGTTATACTGATCTGTGAATCAAATGGTTTACACACTTTCCTGTATCGGTCCACAGAAATGCAGAATAGAACAAAAGCTGAAGAGGTTGTTCCGAACGTTGTGCTAAAACGTGCAACTTTACAGACCCAAACTTTGTTGAACGTGTATTGTTCAAATAAAAGCACAATATCGGCTGGAATCGACCAAACACAACCGAAAAGATCAATCGCAGCTACTCCAATGATGAAAAGGCTGAAGTTTGATTCTTGGTAGCTTTTTCGATACACGTGGATTACGAGAGAATTTCCGGCAAGTCCGAAAAATGCTAGGACTCCGTATAAGATTGCACCGGGTAGAAGTCGTTTTGACTCCTCGCTCTCCAACCATTCCAAAATTTCGTTCTTAGTTGCATTCATTTCAACAATGAATTGTAACGATTGAAAGAAAACACGAATGCGGTACGGATACGTAGACTCACAAGTTCATTTCCGTCGTCCTCACAAGTTCATCAACCGGCGTCTTCACAAGTCCATCAACCGGCGTCCTCACAAGTCCATCGACCGGCGTCCTCACAAGTCTATCAACCTGCGTCCTCACAAGTCCATCAACCGGCGTCTTCACAAGTTCATCAACCGGCGTCCTCACAAGTCCATCAACCGGTGTCCTCACAAGTCCATCAACCGGGGTTCTCACAAATCCATTAGCTGGCGTCCTCACAAATTCATTAACCGGCGTCCTCACAAGTCCATTAACCGGCGTCCTCACAAGACCATTTACCGGCGTCCTCACCGGCGTCCTCACAAGTCCATTAACCAGCGTCCTCACAAGTCCATTTACCGGTGTCCTAAGAAGTCCATTAACCGGCGTCCTCTCAAGTTCATCAACCGATGTCCTCACAAGTTCATCAACCGGCAAACTCACAAGTCCATTAACCGACGTAGTCAGAAGTCCATTAACCGACGTCCTCTCAAGTTCATCAACCGATGTCCTCACAAGTTCATCAACCGGCGCCCTCACAAGTCAATCAACCGGCGTCCTCACAAGTCCATTAACCGGCATCCTCTCACAAGTACATTAACCGGTGTCCTCACAAGTCCATTAACCGGCGTCCTCACAAGTACATTAACCGGCGTCCTCACAAGTCCATTAACCGGTGTCCTCACAAGTCCATTAACCGGCGTCCTCACAAGTCCATTAACCGGCGTCCTCACAAGTCTATCAACCGGCGTCCTCACACAAGTCAATTAACCGGCGTCCTCAAAAGTCCATTAACCGGCGTCCTCACAAGTCCATTAACCGGCGTCTTCACAAGTCCATTAACCGGCACCCTCACAAGTTAATCAACCGGCACCCTCACAAGTTAATCAACCGGCGTCCTCACAAGTTCATCAAGCGGCGTCCTCACAAGTTCATCAACCGGCACCCTCACAAGTTAATCAACCGGCACCCTCACAAGTTCATCAAGCGGCGTCCTCACAAGTTCATCAACCGGCACCCTCACAAGTTAATCAACCGGCACCCTCACAAGTTAATCAACCGGCGTCCTCACAAGTTCATCAACCGGCACCCTCACAAGTTAATCAACCGGCGTCCCAACAAGTCCATTTAACGGCGTGCGACTGGGTTAAGCCCTATTTGATGTAGGTCTTATCCATATTACTTACTGTCCTATGTTCACACATTCATTCATATGTCAACTTAAAATACTCCACTGAACACCGACGAGAGAAAATAAAATACTTATTGTCTTTGTTTCACTCGCATCAAATATTTTGTATTGCATTTAATCTTTTCTTCTAATTCCATTATCCGAGAAACAGATCGTGTAACGCCTTTGCGTACTTAAGGACAGTTGCATTACAACGCGATTATCTGACGTTTACATCGAATTATTCCGTCATTCGAGTCAGTTATTTGTTTGCCATTTATATTCACAGGTGTTCCCTAGTCATGAAACCCTACTATAAATGTATGACCATTTGAATCATCGATATAAGGTATGACGATAAACTCTATTTCGTCGAAGAGCGGTTTTATTGCAAGCGATTTTATTATGCTACATATTTATGGACAACCCCCCCCCCCCCGGAAGATTTGTCATGTCATGACAAGGGAACCCCGATGGTCATAGATCACTCACATCATATACTACGAATAAACTTACATGAACAATTGTCAACCGTGTGTGCCGTATATCTAAGTTTTGTGGCGTCTGACGCGGAGTTGTTTCATGCTTATTTTCTACATATATGCAAACAGAATACAAGGCGGGTGTCAATCCTGACGCAGGGTGAATCATTTGAAGAAATGCAGTAACGGGCCAGAAGTCAAATGTTTCCTGTTGCTGTTGTGGTTGCAGTTGTTGTTGTTGTTGTCAAGGGAGACCAATGTTGTGGTAAGTGTTGTTTACAATGAGTATCATTTTAAACACTACCAATAGTAGACAGTGAAATGGTGGTACTAATCGCTCAAAAATCGCAAAAAATACTTAAGTCAAATCTCAATCTCAGACTCAACTAAGTTTACCACATAACATTAAAAGTTATTAAAACCCGTATATTTTTTACACCTTTTTAAAAGAGCTTATTCTACAGCATAAATTGTAACTGAGTACAACTCAATGTTTTTAACATTTACTCAAGTATATTTTGCACTAGAATAAGTTTTCTTAAAAAAATGACTATTAGTTTTTATCAACACATATTAAATATAGTAAAAACATATAAGAATTTGAATCATATTAAGTTATGGAGGGGTGCTGCACCCTGTCCTTTTCTGGTAGCACCCTTCTGCCCTCATGGAGACCAGCATGAGTACCCTCCTGCCTTCATAGAATTAAAATCTTAAGATAATTAAAAATTCCTTTAGTTTTGATAAAAGCTTAAAATATCATTATAAATTCATACAAACTTAACATAATTTTGTACTTGAAACCTACTATTACCCAAATTAAGCACAATTCCTATTATTTTTGGAAATTCATAATCTTCAATACCAGACACAATATTCCGTTTTCTTCCTTAGCACCCTGTCCTTTTTCTGTAGCACTCTTTTCGTTTGAAATCCTGGCTAAAACCCTAGTTCCGTATAGATTTGAGCCGGAACATTTCGTGTCCAGGTGAGCTTAAAGGACTTCAACTGAAGACGACCTTTTCACATTTAAAGTCATTAGTATAATGAAATAATTCTCGTGACGGAGAAAGACGTTATCACATTTACTAAGCATTAGTAGAATAACAATAACTCTCCTGAGACTAGGAAAACTTCCAATATGAAGCACGATTATATCTTACGACATTAGAAGTCATTTATTTATGATGTCGGGGAACTCTTATTTTGCTATTAGCATATTTTATCCATGTTTGGGGTCTTCTAGTAAACAACCCACACTGTCCAATATTATACAAGCCATTAAGATATTTATCATATTTTGTATGATGTCCTTGGCGATCTAGTAATTATCCCCTCGCACATAAAGGGGGGGGGGGGGGGTGATCGGAGCCAAGATGCGGTACAAGATGCGGTATGTCGATCGGTTGGTCGATTTGTTGCAAGAGTTTTGAGCGCAGTTTAAAGATGCACTCTTACTTGTAAATAAGATTTTAAATTACCACAATTCATAAGATTGCTTTAATATTCGAAAAGGGTAAATAAACGTCGAAAACAATGGTTCGTATGAAGGATACCGAGTCTGATTTGAAAGAAATGAACATAGACACGGTATTTCTACCTTATGAGACAACAGTTAATCTTTCAGCATTCACCAATCATTTAATATTTAATATGTGCTTTCTGCTATTAAATGTAAGATTTCAATCTTGTTATCAGTAATTAATTATTTTTATAAATGCATTATTTAGTAAGTAGTTTAAGGTTTATCAGTCAAAATTTATGTGATTTTGAATAAGAGTGTCACGTGAGACGTTTTGTTCTGACACATGGTACACATGATCATCATGCAGTGTAGATGCGCTCAACACATTTTTCGTCATTTGTGGACTATTCGTGTGTACACATGATCATCATGCAGTGTAGATGCGCTCAACACATTTTTCGTCATTTGTGGACTATTCGTGTGTACACATGATCATCATGCAGTGTAAATGCACTAAACACATTTTTCGTCATTTGTGGACTATTCGTGTGTACACATGATCATCATGCAGTGTAGATGCACTCAACACATTTTTCGTCATTTGTGGACTATTCGTGTAAGAGTTTTGGCCCTTTAAACGAAAGTTTACTTAATAGTTATAAGTGGGTTGTGGAGCGAACTTCTATTCCACAGTTTATTGGGGATAGATCGAAACTTCATTTTAAGCAAATGATGTTGCCTTCCGAAGTAGTATATATGACGTAACTTATCACGTGGTTTACTGACACTGGGTCTTGTGCCAGAAACAGTTTCTGTCAGATACGGCTAAGTCGTAAAAGAGTTATTTGCCCTCATATATGTTCGTTATAGCTCTCCAGTTTTAGAGGGATTGTTTCCGAAACGTGATAGACTTGTTTCCATATTTTTTTTAGTGCGTGTCGTAGTTTTCGCCAGTTACAACCTCTTCATCTTAGAGTTACGTGCCCTTGATCTTCATATAATAAACCTGTTCATATATAACACTATGAAGTGAGCAGTTATGATGGATTTTTTATATTGATACCCTTTGCCATTGTGAAGTGTATTATAGGAGACCTACATTTCGTAGGCCACGACCTAAATGCCCTTGAATTTTACAATTATAGAAACATTGAAACAATAGCGTAGCAAATTTATTTGCGAAAGATTTGTCCATATGCATGGCACTAGCAGGTCCAGGGGCGGCTTTACATGTTCACTTTTTATCTAAATATAAGAGAAAAAAGAGATAAAATATGCCCAGATCCCACCATTTATAACTAGAAAATGTTCTTGAGGGAGTATCCCCAAAACCCCTGCCAACACTTTAAACCAACTTCTGAGGGATGGGCGTAAGTCAAAAGCTTACGCCCCTAAGTAACGTCCCCTATAACATCATATCCTGGATCCGCCCCTGCATGGCACACACTATAATAATGAAGAGTATTTGAGTTCGGCCTTAGTTTCGTGTTTAACATCAAAGAAGGCAATCGATTTCGAAATATAACAAGAAGCTGTCTATCAAATAGTTTATTTTTCAGATATTAATTGACATAGCTGTCATACTTAAATATAGACTATAACATAACAATCTAGACACGCCATGACCGTACATGTAAAATGGAGTAGTTGTTCTACAACAACGATGCGGTTTAAATAATAAGTGTAATGAATGACAATAATATACATGAGATGAAAAGCAATGAGACCAACATCAGTGCCACGTGGTAAACCGTTTTATCGAGGGGATGTCTGCAAAGGTACAGGAGTGGTCGTACCAACAGGAAATCGTACCAAGGTGGTATCGTACCCTATTTGGAGGACTTGTCCCAAGTGCATTATATTGTTTGGATTCGAAGTGTTAACAAAAATAAAGTGAAATCAAAGCCATTTTGTCAAATTTTCGGAATCGGAATGATTGCTAAAAGATTTTTGTGGTGGCAAACTAATATTTAGAAGTAATAAGCGAATTTTATTTTCATTATATTTGTTAACCATGGGACGACTTCTCCGAATATGGTACGATTTCATTGTGGTACGATTTGACTTGTAATCACATGAGAAGGGTGAAGTTCAGCCTTGCAGGTTCCCCGGATATACTGGTTTAAGTACAAAATAAATTAAATTACAATACATTTCATTATAAAATAGAAATTTGCAACAAAATCACCGAGTAAAACGGGGATTTAATTCAAGTCGGTTACTCTGAAAATAAAAGAACAGTATAACAAATGGGGTTACGTCTGCATTACGATAGCAATAGAAGTCGTACCAACACAAAGTCACACCACTACAAAAACGTATCATATCTCGAGATTTTCGCCATATGAGTAAAATGTTCCATAGTTAAGTACATGGTTAAGGATGGCTTTCGTCCATGCTTTCTAAAGTTAAGTGTGGCCATCTTTTTAACGAGCTTAGAGCGAACGATTTTATATAGTAAGAACAAGAATTTCGTCCAATCAAGTGTCACAAATAATAAAATGTTTAATTCATATAGAGCTACCACAGAAAGTGATTAATACCCCTGTTCGCCAAGGTGTCGAAATACAAATAATTTCGCAATCGGACCTTGTGTGACGAAGATATGGACCGAACACAAACTATCATCGACGAGGCATATATATCAAAACATTCTAAGTTCAGAAGGTTTATGTGACCTTGACCTTAAAGGTAGAGAGACGGGTCGTGTGCGCGACACAACCACATGCTATGGTGGTCACTTCTGACAAATACTTTTAAAATCCGAAAATAAATGAGAAAGATATGGAACGGACACAAATGTGACGGACCGACCAACAGACGCACGTGACGATGCGCAGGATTCCTATGTAGCCCCACTTCGCGTTGTGAAGCGAGTAGCCCAAATAAGGGGTAGTAAAGATCAAGTTTCGGATAGATAGTACAACTACAAACATTATATGGCACGTGCGTTAATAATATGGCCCCTAAGTGTAAAAATCCCCTGAAGTACAATATTTGACATACTGATTTTGATATCCTCATTGTTAGAAAACAGGTAATATCTAACCAATAAGCAGGGATATGATTGACTTGGCAGCCGGAGGGCTGAAACATTTTCGGCCACGGGTTTATGGGCCGCTCTTTGGATCAAAAGCGCATTGCTGTAGAAGAAAAAATGGCTTTTTAGATGCTCTTTTGAGGGTTCTCCCGACTTTAAATTTGAAGCAAACTGGAATATTAACTTAAACAACTGAAAGCAACCAAATAATTTTTTTCAGGTAATATATATATATATATATATATATATATATATATATATATATATTTTTCATTTATTTTTTTTTATTTTTTTTTTATCGGGGGGGGGGGGGGGGGGATCCGCGGAATTCCGCGCCCTGAATAAGATACACATTTGATGACTACTCCAAATCTGACTCGACTTCCAAGTGGTACGAAATCATGTTGGTAGGACTTTTCCTGTGCCAACATCAGCATAGCTTAATTTGAAATGACATAATCAGAATAAATTATACAATTGTAAAAATACAAACATGCGTGTAAATAATGTCTTGAAAGTTTTCCATAACGATATCTTACTATAGGCAAGACACCTTATAAGATGTAATGGTATATGTCTCCATTTGCCATGCAACATCGGATACAAACAAAATGGGATTTGACAGGAGAAAAGATTATTAAAAATGGCTACAATGAAAATAATTAGCTTTTTTGACAAGCAAAATTATTTTGTTGCAAACAAAACATTTAATACAAAATAACACAATTCATATACGCAAAGTCTAAATACAGTTACACATACAAATCTTCAAAAAATATAAAATGCATAGTAGTATGTGTGTAGTAAATATACAGTGTAAGATGACAATATAGTTCACATAGTAAACACAAAAAGTAGATACTTTACACTGGCATACACGTGACTTTGCCACTCGTGAAAATATACTGCGATCTTACACTGAAAAAAGTCATTTATACTCTATTAAATAAAAGTGTCATAATTTTAAAAACTTGAGAAATTTGCAAAATTGAAGATTGTGTGAAAAGATTCACAAATTTCGACAATATACAGCATAATTATACATTGTGCACTCTGAAGTTCAAGTTTAGAATCTGACATAACATGAGTCATGTATCACATAGTTTGGGAGGTATTAGCAGAAGACATTTAGGTCCAAGTTCATAGTAACTATATTCAAAGAAATCAAAGAAAATAGTAAAGAATCACATAAGATTTACACACAAGACCACAATTAATAAGTTGTATGTTTTTGTACCCACCTTTTTGGTGTATATAATATGTTTTTCTTTATATTATTTCATTACCACTTAATTCCATAATAATTTGATCACTTTATAGGCTTAAGAAAACTCTCCTGTTGTGGGTTTTTGTAGGTATTAAGTTGGTCATGAATAACCAAACAAACTAATTATTAATTGTGGGCAATAATTTCATTTTTAATCATATCAATATCATTAAATGCAGAAAATCTTACACAACAACATGTATTTCCGTTTTAAAGAGCACATACATACACCGAAAGATGGTAAAGAAAACAGAGAAACCTTTGATGAAATACATGTAAAAGGCACTTTGTAGCTACACATGAAATTAATACATACAATTAACATGTACCATCTGTAACAACAATGATGATAAAATACACCTTTGTTCAAAATATGTAATTATAATTACTTCATGTAAACAAAGAATTGTGGATTTTATTGGTAGTTTTAAGAAGTAAGTTTTAAATATAAGTGTGTCAAAAAAGCTTTGTCTTATAGAGATTGCTATAAATGACAGAGATAATGATATTTTGATGTTACAGTCGAAACCTGTTGGCTCGATATCGTTTGGCTCAATTTCCTTCTCGGCTCGAACTTGATGTAAAAGACCCTTGATAAGCATTCCCGCTTGGCTCGATATCCACGAGGCTCCAAGTACCCAGACCCTGGGATATAGAGCCAATAAGTTTCGACTGTACTGGCGGTTAAAAAAAATGAAACAACGCGTTTGACTGTCCTAAAGACTGTAAACAGGTTTTACACTCAACAATTTCTGTCAATTAACAGTCTGAATCAACCCAAGACTGCCATAACAGAGGTTCTAACAGCTGACAATTGTTGATCCAGAAAAATAGTCAGGAATCTGTCTGAGTATGAGCGTATCTTGCTCAACACAAAAGTCTGAGTAAAAAACAATCTTTACAACTGTACAACAGTCTGAAGTTTGAAGTTCTCAAACTTGATTTTAGGGTTAATCCTGATTATAAGAACTACTGCACTATCATACTTTTAATCTAGTTTGTGTATACATGAACACTTAGTTTAGTTTACATTAATTACACTAATTTCTTACAGCTTGATTGTGATGAAAGCTGACATCTTATAGATGCCTTTCGGACACATTTGACTGGCAAAATATTTAAAAACTAGAAATGTGTCCATAGGACACGGATGCCCCCACTTCGATTTTTTGTCACAGAAAATAAGCCATAATGATTATTCAGGATAATCTGAGGGCCCTAACTCCTAAATGATTAAAGCGATTTCCATGGCTATCGAACTTGATCAAGATATTATGGTCACAAACATGTGTTAAAAGTTTGGTGAGGATTGGACAAACAGTTTTCAAGAATTAGATCGGAAACAATCTTCGGGACGTATTTTTCAAGTCCTTTTTTGCAAATAAAGGGCCGTAACTCCTAAATGACATGGCTATCGAACTTGATCAAGATATTATGGTCACAATCATGTATGTAAAGTTTGGTGAGGATTGGACACATACTTTTCAAGAATTAGATTGGAAACATATATTTTTGAAGTATTTTTGGCAAAAAAGGGCCGTAACTCCTAAATGACTGAAGCGATTTCCATGACTATCGAACTTGATTAAGATATTATGGTCACAAACCTGTGTTTAAAGTTTGGTGAGGATTGGACAAACGTTTTTCAAGAATTAGATCGGAAACAATCTTCGGGGATTTTTGGCAAAAAAGGGCCGTAACTCCTAAATGACTAAAGCGATTTCCATGACTATCGAACTTGATCAAGATATTATGGTCACAAACATGTGTTTAAAGTTTGGTGAGGATTGGACAAACGGTTTTCAAGAATTAGATCGGAAACAATCTTCGGGACGTACGTACGTACGGACAAGGGCAACCCTATATGCCGCCACTTTGTGGGGGCATAAAAAATTGAACAGCAAAAATTTGAACGGCAATTAAGTTTGGTGTAAGTCTCAAATCATATTTGCTGCGAACTACATTCAACATTTTACAGAACAAAATTGATCACTACACTTCAATCATTCAACAATCATGTAAGTTTTTTAACAACAAAAACATGAACTTGTGGTATGTCATCATGGTTTGTATACGTACAATAACAGAAAACAGCTGATGAAAAATTAAATTAACATTTAAGAGACAGAGCTTGGATGTGTACACAATATCTATACCGATACTCAAATATGAAAGAAAGTGTGACACAACGAAAATCAGCAATTAACATAAGCGAAAACGTATAATGTAAGAAGGAGAGCTTAAGATGAGGAAAAAAAACACGACAGAGTAAACTGATGTAAAATATCACAAGCTTTAAGCACTGGAAGAAAAGTAAGAATAAGCAATAAAAGAGAACACTTTATGACACAATACGCCTTTCTCATTGAGATAAGCACACAACTTAAATGTCATTGCCTACATTAAGAAATGAAATCTTAAACAAAATGATAAATTTCATACATGATAACAGGTTTTTCCTTTTTAAACTCCTTCATTTTTTGTATTTTTATTTAAAATCAATCAATATTATTAAAGCCTTTTTTTCTCTGAAATAAACAGCAGCTATGCATTTTATGTAATTGCATCTATCCAATTTTCAAATTGAAGCTCTAAAACTAAGGGAACTTTAATTCCAATTGAAGCTCAATAACTAAGGGAACTTAATTCCAATTGAAGCTCTAAAACTAAGGGAACTTAATTCCAATTGAAGCTCAATAACTAAGGGAACTTAATTTCAATTGAAGCTCTAAAACTAAGGGAACTTAATTTCAACGAAACTTTACATCTAAGGGAAATCTATAACATAAAAAGCTCTACATCTAAGGGAAATCTATAACATAAAAAGCTCTACATCTAAGGGAAATCTATAACATAAAAAGCTCTACAGCTAAGGGAACTCTTATTACATAAAAAGCTCTAAAACTTAATGGATCTCTATTACATAAGAAGCTGTAAAACATGGCCCAAAAACATGCAGGTTTAACCAACTAGTGATCAAACAGCTGGAGGGTTAGGATTCAAACTGGACAACTTTTACCATACATTATTTGAGAACTATTGAAACTAATGTTCCTCGACAACTTCTACATAACATGATTTTAAATAATTTTTGATCGAAACTTCACACTGGCAAACTTTTATCTTTGTATATATATATATGACACATTTCGCGGATTATTCCTATTGGCTTACTTTAGATACATCTACTAATTGTATAACAAAGTAATATTTTAGACATTTTATAATTTAAAAATGGTTTCCTTTCATGATATTACCAGAACATAGCTGCTACATAAGTCCCATAAACAGTACAGTACACTCTAGAAATTACAAAACCCTACTTGTATTTGTACATGTAGCTTACCAAACAAGTAAATGCCTATCGGTAAGCTCGCTGACTCACAGAAAAACATTGTGGATTTGTTGCTGTTATTTCCGTTAACCATGCACAAGCCTTCTCTAGCCTGCATTTACATTAATTAAAGTGTACATATAACCCAAGGATCCATGTACTATACTTGTACAAGTACACACATTTGCATGACAAAGCACTCAAAAAGTTGTTCACATTTATATAAACATGTTCAGATAACCTTTTGAAAACTTTTTAATATCTAAATGAAGCCTTCAGAAATAACGCAATTGAACAATAAATTTCGGATAATTTAAGTAACCACATATGAAAAAATCTGCATAAAATGATTCCTTAATGATCAACATGAGATGGTTTGTACATGTGCTTTGCCTTGGTATTAAAGCTGCACTCTCACAGATTTACCATTTTTACAACTTTTTTCTTTTTTTTCTTGGAAAGGGCAAATTTTTGCGTAGATATCTGTAAACCAATGATATACGATTGCTGACAAAAGATCAGATCGTAGATTTTCACATTTACATTCGAAAACTAATGTTTTATGTCTAAAACCGTTACTAACGGTTTAAGAAAAATGCATAAAACATCAATTTTTGAACTTAAATATAAAAATCTGTGATCTATCTTTTTGTCAGCCGTCTTATATAACTGGTTTCCATGGATGTTCACAAAAATTGGCTCGTTCCAAGACAAAAAAATGAAAAAGTGGTCAAAACGTTCAATCTGTGAGAATGCAGCTTTAAAACAATAAAACATGCATAGATATAACATTCCTTTAAGAAAATGAGTATTATGAAACTTTAAACAATAGAGGGGTTGCTAAATACAACTTGTACGGTTATGTGTACAAGTGTGAATTTTTTGTGCACTACGTCACTATGGTTTGAGCTCTTTGTACAAGTTACGAATGACATGTACAGTAGCATGGGGCAAGTGATTCATGCAAGTACCAACAAGTCTTCAAGTACAGTGAAACCCTGATGGCTCGAACTTGCTTGGCTTGATTTCCTCTTTGTCTCGAACTGGATGTAAAGAACCCATTTTTTTATACTGAAGGTAAGCATTTCCACTTGGCTTGAATTCCCCTAGGCTTGAGGAATTTTCGCCAACCCTGATCGTTGAGCCAACACGGTTCGACTGTACAAGATTAAAGAGACTTTTAAACTCAACTGCAAATATTGAAATATGTGTGTAGGTAGGAACATTTATAAGTACACATACACAATGTTTCACAACTTCTCCAATAGCGGATATACTACAGTAATACAACAATCAAGGTTTTGTAGATAAATAATGTGCCCTATCAGGTATCTTACTATGTTTATATCAACTTAATGCCATTAATTATTACCCATTGGCTATGAACAATAAAAAAACCCATATTATCTTCATGGGTTAAAACACATGATGGTTGTCAATTCTGGATAAATAGCTGGGGTCTGTTTGAATATGAGTGATCCATGCCCCAAGCAGGGTAAAGTGGCATAGACCCCTTTTGATATTTTTTTAAAAGTCACCTATCTTCATTTTAAGGTACTTCCTTACTGTTTTTCATGCAAAGGTCCAAGCAAAAAAACGTTCTTTACATCTTTACAATAGTCTTTGGCTGATTTCTCGTAAATTCTTAAGTCTGTTATAAAACGATTAAGCAAAGTTCACTATTTTGGTTCCTCTATAATTTGTGACATATTTACTATTTTGGAAGTTTTAGGACTGTTTATTGAGGTTATCTGTCTGACAGTCAAGTAAAAATATTTACTTTGTATCAAAATCAGGTGAAGGTAAGAAATATTGATAAACAAAATAAGCTACTTAACTCTGTTAATCTTAACAAGTTTCAAGAAATAAGGGCCTAAAGTTTAAAGCCCTCAATCGTGATTTTAGGATTGACCCTGATCTTTAGAACCCCTCTATCTAGAACCCTCTACTCTATCTAGAACCCCTCTATCTAGAACCCCTCTACTCTATCTAGAACCCCTCTACTTTATCTAGAACCCCTCTATCTAGAACCTGAACCCCCCCTATCTAGAACCCCTCTATCTAGAACCCGAACCCCCTATCTAGAACCCCTCTATCTAGAACCTGAACCCCTCTATCTAGAACCCCTCTACTCTATCTAGATCCCCTCTACTTTATCTAGAACCCCTCTATCTAGAACCTGAACCCCCCTATCTAGAACCCCCCTATCTAGAACCCGAACCCCCTATCTAGAACCCCTCTATCTAGAACCTAAACCCCCCTATCTAGAACCCCTCTATCTAGAACCCCTCTATCTAGAACCCCTCTACTCTATCTAGAACCCCTCTACTTTATCTAGAACCCCTCTATCTAGAACCTGAACCCCCCTATCTAGAACCCCTCTATCTAGAACCCGAACCCCTCTATCTTCTAACAATATAATTATATAAGATGCATTTTCAGTAAACTAGAAGTCAAATACAAACCCTCTATCTTCTAACAATATGATTATATAGAAGTTGCATTTTCAGTTTACTAATAGTCAAATAACAAACTGATTCTACAAATCTACATGTAAAATGGCAAGCCTATATTTCCCAAAGTTAACCTACATGATTAGTTGGTATTGCACTATTTCAAAATAACACAAATAATGATAAAAAAAATACTTTGCTCACAGCATCTTACATTTCAAACTAATTCTAGAACAAGCACTATCAAACAAAGAACAACAACAGAACATTTTCAATTGTTACTTTGCTAAACTTTTTAGTCAACTTTAACTACATTGATTTGTACTAGTTTATTACTATCTATTTTATTTTATCTATTTCACAAGTATTCACTATAATCTTCTTTTTATTCTGATTTACAGGTACCATAATACTGAAATTTACACATTTTTTTTTAATTTTGAAAGAGATTTATGACCAGAGTAATTGAAAAAAAAATCTTCATTAGAAGAATATGAACACAAATCATGTAACAATGTTGTTGAAAAAATAGTTAAATAAAGCACACACAATTTTGTTCATAATTATGATGCATTACTGTGTGAGATGAAATATATTTCATTTTAGTATATATAAATATCACATCTATGAACTATATTTTAATTTTTTATATACATGTCATATAAATCAACAAGAAGAGATGTTTAAAGAACATAATGCCTCCTGAGCATCATGTTGTCAAAAATATTTGGAAAATTGAATAAAATATGCGTAGTCTGAAATGCCAGCTGATTTGACTTGATGAACTCAAAATCTGTTAAACAATAGGGGTCATCTACTAGTCACTTCCAACCTCCAACTTAGGTTTGAGGTATCATTTGGAAATGCTCCCTGAGCACCAAGTGTCAGAAATATTTGGAAAATTGAATCTATTATGCATAGACTAAAATGCCAGCTGATTTGACCTGATGAACTAAAAATCTGTTAAACAATAGGGGCCATCTACTGGTCACGTCCAACTTCCAAGTCAAGTTTGGGGACCAAAGCTCCAGGTATTGTTCAGTTTTCACTCAGACAAGCTTTCGCATGTATGGTCACTGGGACCTTGACCTTTGACACATCAACCTAAAAATGATCAGGGGTCAACTACTGGTCACGCCCCAACCTCCAAGTCAAGTTTGAGGGCCATGGGTGCAGGCATTATAAAGCTATCAATCTGACAAGCTTTGGTTTACCGACCTAATGACCGACATGTGCAAAGCAATATATCTCCTCCTTCTTGAAGGAAGCACAGTTACATAAGAATGCCCAAGCTCACCTGCTAATTACTATAAACAGCTTAAATTTCGCAAGAGTTTTACTCGAATCAAACTGGACATGAATTTAAAACCTAGCAAAATAATTTATCTACCAAAGTTCATTTATGTTAAAAAAAAATGCCTTTGCATATTTTAAACCTTTTGAAAACAAGAAAAAAAATGAACTTTGCAAAGTTATTACAGAACCCTACAGCATTGTACACAAATTTTTTAGGGCTCTGTTGCATATTTCACCTGGATTTCATTAGCAAATATAGCACACACACACACACACATCAATTATCAGTAACAGACTGATTGAACACACAATTTCTTAAAATAGCAAATTTCAAACAGCAAAGTTAAGCTGAAACATTTTAAAACTTTATACTTAGCTAGCTTTAAAGATCTTAGCGGATCAAATTCATTGAAACTAAAAACTAATAATTTAAAGACATGATCATAACTATTAATAAGTTCATTAAAGGAAGCTAATGTTAATAGTGGTTATAAAAACACATCTATTTTTATGAGCAAACATTTAAAAACATCTATACATAAAGCATAAAGTACATTTACTTTTGCATAAATATAATTTAAGAATGGAATACACCTTTTAAAGGGACAAGACACCAGATAAAACCAATGCAAGAAGAAAATCAAAAAATCATAAAATTAGATTTCGTTGTGCACATTAAATCTTACTTACTGATGTATCATGATTCAAATGACACATGTATCTTTTTTGCATAGTTTTTCAATTGAAATTTACTGGGTCTGTCTACCTCTTAAGTTCGAGTAAATTTAAAAATTGCGTCGGTATATGTATCTGTACTTATCATGCAAGTTTCACATGCTAAATATACACACTATTAACTGGGAAACCATTATGTGCTATTTTTAAACTGGTAAACTCAGCTGAGACAGGGACAGAATGTTCTTTTAATCATGTAAAATGATGAATTATCGGCCTCATACTAGCTGGTATTGGTAATTCAGGGCAAAACTGTATTTGCCTCTTATGAGACCATCTGGTGTCTAGTCCCTTTAAGAGGGAAAGGTAAGGGGGAAATGGTTAAGAATAATGAAACAAGAGCTCCGCTGAGCTAACGCCAAATTGTATCTGTTTTTTAGTCAATAAAGAAGAAGAACTGTTAATAAAGCCAGAGTTATGCACCCTGATACACATGTGAAAATCAGCACTGGTAACATATGTACGAAGTTTCATAAGAATATATTGAACAGTTTTCTTAAGGTAATGCCAAGTGTAAAGTTTTTCAATGATAATGGCACTGAAGCTGCCTATGGCACCAAAGCTATCACTTTACTTTGACTTTTTCTTTCCATAAAACATGAAACAAGCTATAAAATACCCAGTACAAAAAAATGCAACTAAAAATAGCTGTAAGGTTTGAACAATAAGAGTAATAAGGAAACAAGAGCGCCATTGTTTTTTCAGTCTAACAAGGGCATAACTGAATGCATTAAAGTAAGAGTTATTGGCCTTGCTGTAAGTATTGTGTTGGGCAACATGCATTTCAAGTTTCATTTGAATATTTTGAATAGTTATGACTAAGGTAAATGTTTTTAAACCACAATGATGATGCAAAAGCCATGACTTCATGTCAAATTCTTTTATCATAAACCAGATGTGATAAAAATCAAGCTATTAAATTTAGGCAAATGATGAACAAGATGCAAGAATAAGATTCAAATGATCCATGTGCAATAAAAATATACATATCTTAAACAATGTCACTGGTTTTGTATATCTTTCTACAATGAGTATCTGACACTATTTGTTAACATCTCCATGGTAACATGGTGAGCAGGTTTGCATGACAACATCAAAATCATACATCAAATTATTAATGCCAAAACATCACAACTTTGTTAATAACAACTTTTTTCATGAAAAACATCACTGTAAGATTCTATAATGTAACCATGGCAACAGCAAACATGAAGGTTTCCATGACAGTAAGTCAATGTCCCACAGCAACCAGGTTGCTTGGCAAAGTGGAAGATCACAGGCACTAGGAGTTTCAGCTAGATGCAAGATATCCTCATCTCAGGGCCATAGTCCCATCCTTGCCCACCAGTAGCTGAAGCCCTGAAGCTGTATATGAAAAACACAGTTGATTGTATACATCATAATGAATTTAAGGCATAATTGTTTTGTTATAGAAAAAAATGAAAATAGAACAGATAAACAAATGTGTTTAAAATGATAAATAAATGCATTATTCACAAAAAATATGGATTCTATATAATTTATCTGGAATCAACCCATTAGCAGAATGAAGATATTAAAACCATGTAAACAGGAAAAATACTTGTTTTGTTTACTCATATTGCTTTTTATAACACCAGAATTTCATTTCAAGATTCTGATCCAAGTTATCAATTAAAGAAAAATGCTGCGGTCGGGTAGACTTAATGTTTTACTTTTTATCCAGACTCAGATCTTAAATTCCACCCATATTTGAAACTCATTTGCAACTTCTCTAAATAATAAAGTTGGGGACTGATGATTTCAGACAGGGACTGCTGGATTATATTGTTACACCAAATTTTCCATAAAAGTGAAAGCTTACATTCATCCTGCTCAAGTGGTTTGAGATCAGTTGACTTAAGTAGCTCCTCCACGAGGCCCTCCGCGTCAACCCGAGTCTGGTCTACACGACGCTCCTTCAGGCTACCTTCATCCAGCTTCTATAAAGCAGAGGAGCAAGAGTAGGTTACCCACTGAGTAGTCAAGGGAAGTAATTCGATATTTCACCCAAGGGAGGTAAGAATTAAAAAAAATATATCCAAGAAAGGTATTTCTTCGGGAAAAAAAATCCTATTCAATATGAGTGTGTGTAATTCATACATTTTTTTCAAAATGATTAAATTGGCAAACAAAAAATCAGGGGTTCATCGAACAGTACATGTTGAGAATTTGAAGAAATTCTGAATATAACTAAGGTAACGAAAAACATTCAAGGGAATGATTGTCTGTAAAACCATAATATTCAAAAGGAAAAACATCCCATATATGTAAATGGAAATTTAGTACTAAATGAAGCTCCAGGTTTCCTGTTTAGAATTTAAGCCTAGATTCTAGCCAAACATTCGGAAATGTAAAGCGTTAAGTAGGCAATAGAAACACTTCCAAAATACAGAATGTATTCACACCTAAGAAGCGACTCAAAGTGTACCTATCTATTGTTGTTCTACAAATTATATTTTGTGACCACTAAATGAAATCTTCTCAACTTATTGTGCATAAGAATAAACTATTATAATTACACTATAATACAGTGTACAATGACCACTGTATGTTTAAATAAAAAGTACAGATACGTTTAAACCATTTTTAACAATTAGAAATAAAGTACTTATACCCTTCTATCAAATAATATACAAATCAGTTACAAATGTATTGTAAACTATTATACATGTATTTACATTTGAAATAAATTATATATAAACAAAAATATGGCGTATTATACATTATGACTATTCCATATAAGTAACAAAATCAAACAAATCAACAGCAAAAAATTAGTGTATTACAAGCAGGGCTTTTAAAAGTTTTAATCCCCAATCTGTCCCGCGTGTTTTACCCAGCAAATTGTCGGTTTTTAGAAGCCCTGATTACCAGTGAATTTACACATCATTCTATATCTTAATGTGAATACATGTTCATAATCATAATAGTTTTCCTTTAATTTTACCATACAATGCATTTAAAAATGTATTTTATAATACTTGCTAAAATGTTGGCGGTAGTAATAAGTATAAGATAGTGTTTATTTTTGATATACTTAACAATGAAGTTGGCAGTCCAGTCCAAGCCCAAGGCCAACCAATTGTTGAGAAGACCAAAAATAAATGCTAACTTTTTTAAGTGTTCAGTGTGAAATGCCTATCTAATACCTCTCTTCAAGCCAGTGCCCAAGAGTGGGCTTCTAAATAAAACCAATAAAAGACTATGTGGAAATTTGGAGGTTGAATTCGTTACCATATGAAAATTTGGCGGTGGTTAAATTGGACCAATGGATTTTTAGTTTACAGAGCTCTTTTAAATGATTAAATTAGGATGTCTGGTTAGTGCACTGGCTTCTCACCTAGGAGACACAGGTTTAGTTGCCAGTCTGGGTGCATGTGAATTCGATTTGTGGTCACCAAGTCGGACAAGTTCGACTTGTCCGACTCGGTGACCACAAATTGAATGTCACAAGTGGGTTTTCTGCAGGTACTCCGTTTTACCCAACACAAGACCACAATCTCGCGCAACATTATGCTAACTAGATTGATTAATGTAAGTTGCGTAACTAGTTTTACAATAATTGTAAAAATAAATAAGTTTTAACTAAAAGATTTAATGAATATGGTGGTTCCATTGGCAGAGGCATTCACCTGAACACTAAATATTGCAAGCTGATAGTTCATGTCCACATGAGCAGAGCAAACTTAATTTTTATATTTTAACATATCGCAATAATATCTTTACACCGGCACCAAGCATAATATATACCATTTTCAGTAAATTGTTTTTAATGCTATCACTATAATAAGTTTAATACACATTTTTCAAAATTAGCCGTGAGAGAAAGAGTTCACGTCAGAGTGAATTTAGCACGTTAAAACACAAAGCACATTTAACTGTTTAAGAAGAGCACTTGTAGAGATAATTCTATGGTAGCAATGGGAAGATTAAAACACATATCTGGTTGATGGATTACTTACATGTATAGTTACTAAAGTGTGTGGGTGTATCTGTAACAAAATCCTCACTGATCTTCATTTGTATACAACACACATTTGTACATTGCTATATGCATGTACGCATGACAGTGTGTGGTTACCACATGATAAATTATGTCATATATGCTACGTCGGATGGCAATGTTTTGCTTCGAATGAAGACTTTAAACAAAGTTGATTTTTCTTACACTTCACCATTGTAAATGAAACAATGGGCAGTCCATGCCACTAAAAGAACCCCGCCTTCGTTCATTTACCGGTGTGTGATTGATTAGTTTTATCAAACACTTCGACAAACCTGTTTCCGAAATGTTTTGAAAGTGCTACTCAGACGGCCGTATTGTGAAATGTTTTGTCAAAGTGTTTTAAAAAAACTACACTCTCAATCAAACTCTGGTAAATGACCAAAGGCGGGGCTCCATAAGCAGGGTACACTGCTCTATGTTTCATTTTAATTGGTGAAGAAATAGTAAGTTATCTTTGTTTAAAGTCTTCATTCGAAGCAAAGTATTGCCTTCCGGTGTAGCATTTATGACGCAATTTATCGCGTGGTATATACACACACTGCATAAGTAATATGTATTACACACTCTACCCATGAAGTACGCAATGTACACAATGTACATTCATAATTATATACAGGTATGCTATAGTACAATATTTGCTGTACACACTGCCCCAGTAATTTCTTATACATAGCCAATGAAAAGTAAATGTCAAGAGCTGTCACAGAGACAGCGCGCTTGACTTATCCACCGCTTTTCAGTGTAAGGATTGAAAAGTTCTGGTGAAAAATGCATGGATCACTGTATTAAGTCTCAATTCAATAAATGAAGTAGTTGGTGAGATATTAACCTATATGTGCTTACATGCAAAACCTTGACCAGAATTTCTAAATTGAATAATAAAGGGGTAAAAATTATATCATATGCAAGATAGAGTGATCTAACTTGATTTATTAAGATGGTTGAATGGTTGGGAGCCTGTGTATAAAGTTTCAATGCAATACATGATGTATTCCCTTAGGTATTGACTAAAATGCGGTTACTGTCAAATAAAAAAAGGGCCTTTATTTGAATTTAATGCAAACTAGAGTAATCTTACTTGGTTATTTAAGTAGATTGGATGGCTGAGTACCATTGCATAAAGTCTCAATGCAATACATCAAGTAGTTGCTGAGATATTATCCATGTGTGCTTACATGCAAAACCTTAACCAGAATTTCTAAGTCGAATAATAAAGGGCCATTATTATTTTGCATTAAATACAACTAAAGTTATCTAACTTGGTTAATTAAGTAGGTTGGACGGTTGAGTACCATTGCATAAAGTCTCAATGCAAAACATCAAATAGTTGCTGAGTTATTAAACTATGTGTGCTACATGCAAAACCGTAACCAGAATTTCTAAGTCAATTAATAAAGGCCCATTATCTGCATTATATTGAAATAAGTGTTATTTAACTTCCATTAATTCAGAAGGTTAGATAGTTGGGAATACATATCTAAAGTTTTAGTGCAATAAATGATGTATTTGCTGAGATAATGACTTAAAGGTGCCTACATGCAAAACCTTAACCGAGGTGTGACGCCAACGCCGGGGTGGGTAGGTATAGCTCTATTTATTTTTATAGTCGAGCTAATCATGTACATTGTTATGTACATGTAGGTAAGTAAAGTGTACTGTACACACTACCCAAGTAATTTCTTATACACAGCGAATGCAAAGTATACAATGTACTTTCTTATGTACATGTAGGCAAGTAATATGTACTGTACACATTACTCCAGTAATTTCTTATATGCAGAAAATTGAATGAAATATGCATGGACCAAAATGACAGCTGATTTGTCATTGACACTGGATGCCTTTAAGGCAGTTTTTAGATTATGACCATTCAAAGTGTGAAGATAGTAGGTACAGTTTTTAATCAAGATATGATGACTGATATTTGCAGATAAACATGTATCCTCTTTGCAGCAGGGGATATGTAAATATGACTTAAATTTTAATGACCAATATGAGTTGTGACCTTAACCTTTGACTCTATGATCTCAAAATCCATACGGGTCATCTACTGGACACCCCAAACCTAAATGTCAAGTTTGAGTGACATGGGTGAAGGCATTGTCGAGTTATCACACAGACAAGCTTTTTGAGTTCAAGGTGAATGTGACCTTGACCTTTGACCTCATGACCCTTAAAATCAATAGGGGTCATCTCCTGGTCAGGACCAACCTCCAAGTCAAGTTTGAGAGCCATAGGTGCAGGCATTGTCGAGTTATCACACTGACAACCTTTTCACTTTCAATGTCACTGAGACCTTAACCTTTGACCCCTAAAATCAATATGGGTCATCTACTGGTCAGGCCCACCTTACATGTCAAGTTTGATGACCATAGGTCCAGGCATTGTTGAGATATCACTCAGTCTTGCGTATGATTTTTGAAATGATATAAAATTATTAGCGGTATTTTTAGCTATTAATTGACAACCTCATTTATATAAAGGCTAATAATTTTATCTGTACACAATTCATACACATTTTTTTTCTGAAGATTAAAGTTGTATGTTTAAACATAATAATTACAATTACAATAACTTTGTACTGTTAAAAGTAGTTACTGACCTAAGGAAAAATGAAATTGTGATTAAATCATAAGACTCTAATAAACATGTAAGCAGTTCTGGTACTTGCTATATGTATTTCATGGCTGGAAAATGCAAGGCAAAATATCCCAATAGATAACAAGACACTTCAGTCAGGAAAAGAAGGGTGAACCAAATACATATATATATATAAAAACATTAGATCTCTTTGTAAATCAAAGCTGTTATGAACTGAATAAGCAAACGCAACAAAACACTATACATCAAAACATAAACATCACTTTCAGACTTCCACATTTATATACAGAACAATTCTTCCCATAAATATGACTAGGATTTTAGCACGGTTTTATAAGGAGAGGGTGCTGCAGATGAGGGACCGGGTGCTAAGGGAGAAAAGGGTACAGTCTATCAGGATAATTAGAAATTAAACATTAAGAATTTGACAAAAAGATGTCAGAAACTGTTCTTACAATCAACTGCCAAATACTTAGAGCTTGTAAGTATGTATACTCACATTATAAATTTTAATCAAAACTTGCATTAATTTCTATGATGGCACAAAGGTACACATGCTGGCTTCCACGAAGGCTGAGGCGTGCTACCATAAAAGGACAGGGTGCAACACCCTTTACCTCTTTAGCTAAAACCCTAAATATAACAGACATATACATACCAGTTAGCGTACACAATTGACCAAATAAACACGGCGCTTACCCTTCTTCTTTCCAACTTGGCAAATTCTGTGAGAGCGGACCCAGCACTTGGACTCCTGCAGGACAAACAAACAATCAACATTATTGTCAGATATATAATAAATGAGGAAATCAACACAGCAGTAATGTCCCTTTGCATTTCAATAATACTAGGGGCAAACAGACTAGTTGTTCAGACATATATCTGACAGTCAAGGAACTGAAGTTGGGCACCATATCATGTACATATTGTAAATTTAAGTAAGAAATAGAGAAAATCAAGCCACTAGCATTCCCGCGTGGTGTGTGTAGGGTGTTGTTCCTGAGTAAAGGCCAGTACCCAGGCTTTTCTGCCGTCGTTGGTCAGGCAACCGTTTTTTGGGCATTATATTATGTTCACAATGTAAACTTCAGTAAGAAATACAAAATCAAGCCATAAGCATGCCCACCTGGTGTGTGTAGGATGTTGTTCCTGAGAGGTATTGGGACCGGTTCCCTGGCTGTTTTGTCTACTGTGTGTCAGGGAACCGTAGTTGGAGCCATTCCGGGAGTGCTGACTCGTGTAACTAGAGTTACGGGAGTGACACAACTCAAACTCTTTATCTGAGTCCTCTGTTAGAAAAATATGGCTAACAACATTGCATATTAAATGAGAATAGCTAACACTAACACTAACTAACAACTATCATTGGATTATGTCCGCACTCCATGAAGACATTACTTCCCTTTGCAAAAAGTTATCACTGCATTACTAATTTATTTGACGATGATCAAAATCACTTGACATTATTCAATATTTGTTTGTATATATTCTATTAATGACAAAAACATACTCTTACAACAAAAAATAATGAGTAAGTAAAACATTAATTTATAAAATTATCACTGCACAGGAGATTTTTATTTATGTTACAACAATAAAATCAGATAATGACCTAAATTCATATACTGTGAAATCATTAATGTTCGTGGGGCATTAATGTTTGTGGTTTTCCTGGGTTGGGTGATCCACGAATTCAAGATCCCACGAAATATAGACCCTTTATTCACTTTTTCAATTGCCTTGTTACGTACATACTGTAGTATATTCTTTACAGAGGTCGCAGTATACAGCGTAAATACCGAACTCACTGTATATCTGACTATAATTGTTTTGGTAATATATTATATCTGCCTTCAACAAATAATAAACCAAAACATTTCATTGTGTTTTTATTGAGCAATGATGAACACGTGCTGTCCATGAAAATCTCCAGGTTTACAAGATGTGCGTGTTTAGTGTCGGTAATCGATTTTTTTTCTTTAATGAAATATTTAATCAATTAAATTGATTGTTTGTACACAAATATACGCACCTTCTCGGTGTTTTCAGTTTGAAAAATTCTTAATTGATATTCAATTTTTTCGCCTATCTTCATCTTTGATTAGGGTCCATCTTCTTTTATGACTGTTATTTCCAATTAAATCGATAATTGACATGGGTATATGCTCTAATTGGCATGTTGTACCACTAAAGTGAGTGTCATAAACGTGCGACGTTGAAGACGGAAATCAAGTGCCCAGCGCTTGGAGATTATGCAGACGATTTAGGACGATTGCAGTTTCGGATTTTTTTTTCAAAAATGAAAAACCACGAATTCAAGTACCCACGAAAATGTAAATTTTCAGAAAACCACGAAATTTCATGCCAACGAATATAAATGATTTCACAGTACCAAGTTTGTTGCACAAAAGAATCAGCTGAAACAATTCTCTCTGCACAATTGTCTGTCAAGGGATTCTACTTTTCATTGGTTTAGTTTATACTTATTTAATTCAGCAAGATTATATAGACAGCTCAGAGCTGATATGACTCACGCTCGAGTCCATTTCCTGGGTGGAAACCAGTACATGTGTCCCTTTTGAGTTGCCATAAGATAGTACCAAATACAAAATAATCAATTCATCAATACTTTTGTGGACATGAGGGCAGAAACTATAGTTGGTATTTTAAATTAATTTTTGAGAATATTTAAAAATGCACTCTTACTCCCAAATAAGATTTACCACAATAAATAATATTGTTTTAATATTCCACAAAGGATGAATAAATGTCGCAAACAAGGAAGGATACCGAGTTTAATTTGAAAGAAATAAGCATAAAACACAGTATTTCTACCTTATAAGACTATAGTTGACCACAGTAAATCTTTTAGCAATCATTTAATATTTTTGCGCTTTCTGCTATTAAATACACGGTTACATCTTTTAATCAGTAATTAATATTTCCATAAATGCATTATTTAGTAAGTAATTAAAGGTAAATCAGTCAAAATTAATGTTTGTTATACATGTGTATGTATTGATTTTGAATAAGAGTGTCACTTTAAGGTGTCTGCTCTAGAGTTATGGAATGGTGCTGCATCCTATCTGTTTTTGGTATCACTCTTCTGCCCACATTAAGATGCAATGTATCCTTTTCTCCCTTAGCACACTATCTCCCTGTTGTCATTTTTAAACCCTTACTCAAACCCTACTGCTTATATTTGTGTGTATTAGTAACCTAGGATGCCTTAGTGAAGCATTGGTATCTAAGATATTGGACAAGTTTTGTGCAGCAGACATTAACAATTCATGTGCTTTAAAAATCATTAACTTCTGAAGATATATATAGAAACACCAGATACAACTACTATTCAATGAACAGCAAGTCTTACCTCTTGAGATTACACTGGGCCTATCTTTACGGGGCAGACTCCCAAAGCCGCTACTGTTGGACGCCAGACTGCTCTCATCTTCAAGGGGAACAACCCTTGAGTTTGTCCCTGACTCATCCTCCTCCGGCACCAGGAACTGAGACTGGGTCATTCTGAGGGGGAAACAACCAGTCAAATTACAGTTAAGATATAAAACCAGTGGTACAACAAGGGTATCCACATGAAAGTCCCAAGTAATTTGAAAAATCTGATTTTTGTAAGCTTCAAGGAGGAAAATCTGCAGCACCTTACCAAAATAAACAAAATCATAGCAAAACATGATAAGGTAAGATTTTGTCAAAATATCTTATTTTAAACAGTAAGTATGAAAAACAATTTAAGCTATCAACTTGCTATAAACCAATTTCTAGTATGAGCCTGTTTTTTTTGGTTTCAAAAAAATGCTGTAGTTTTTTCTGAACACTTAGTCATGAGAATCTAATCGATGGAAACTTCGACAAAAATATAGGATAAGGTACACAGCAATTTACTAAATTGTCCATTTTTGCAAACTTATCATCTGTTTATGCGCTCTTAAAATAATGCTCACTAATTAAAAGTTTTTTTCTGAAAACATCACAAAAATCATAATGAAAAGTTCTCAAAATTTATGGTATGATGCAGTTACCGAAAGTTATGGTAAGGGGCAGTGCCTTTTCTTGACAGAGAACACAGATTTTCATTTCTCATTGCAGACAAGTCCAGAATTTATGCTGAATGCTTTGAAATAAAGGAGGAGAGAACTCATCAAGGTTCAACTAATTTTAAAATGTGTTCCGTCATTAGCTTATCTTTTACAGATGTGTTAACTGAAAGCTAGTTTTTAATTTACAGTAATATTAATTTTGTAATAAAATTGTTTACAATATGTACGAAAATTGACATGGTATAGACACTGGGTGTATTGCTATAAGATAAGAACTTGTTTCGGAAAATCGTTAACTGGATTTCCTTATTAGGAACTAGAGGGATGGAAAATGAGACACATTCTATACTACATGTGTATTTTCAAGTTTGTAAAACTTGAGTTAAGGGACTAGACACAAGATGATACAATTGCAAGAAAAAATAAATTTGTCAAAAACATCATTGTTTACAACGTATTGAATCTTACTAACTGATGTAACATCCATTCTGACACCATTATTTTTTGCAGTTTTGCGTTTTTTCCCATTTCAAATCAACTGTGTTTGTCTTCCTCATAAATCTTGATTCGTGAACGATAAATAGCATGTTTGAATTTTAAGTTGCAAAACTAGTGTCCAGTAGCCAAACAAAAGAAAAACTCACGCCTTAAACACTGGATCCCCCGACTTCAAGGATACAGAAAGAGTGACTTGTAGAGTGGAGTTGTCCTGCCTATGTTTGGAGTCATACCTGAAAGAAAGAAAAAGGTTCAAAGAGTTAAAATAAAGGAGAACACCAGGTCCTCAGACTTCAGGGACACAAAGTTAAGTAGAATTGTGCTTGGGATGTTCGAAGTCAAACCGGCAGTGTAGAATCAATTTATTGTATATTTCGTTTATAAAGGTCTGCCCTCGCCCATCGGTTATTGCATGTTAAATTTGTGATGATTCCAAGTTATAAGGCATATAATGATGTTTCTTAACTGTTATCTTTATTGACTTTATCATATGCGGATACTTGTTATATTGAATTGTCAAATTTTAGAGAAGCCATGGATTTCATTTTGTTTGAAAGTAGCAGAAAAATTGCCAATCTCCAACATCAGGTTCAACGAGCAGCAAAAAGTACCCGAAACTATTTACTGTTTTTTTTTCAACTACAGTATTGTTTTAATACCACTGAGATAAAATGTATAAAATAACCTAATATATAATGCTTTTTATTATATACACAATATATATTGCAAAATATGACAAGAGATGTTAGTGAAACATTTATGCCCCCTTGGGAGCCAAATTGTTAGTAGGATTTGGACACTTAAATAAAATATGGACAATCAGAAAACCTTTTTTCAGCTTACAGTCACACTGACCTTGACCTTTGACCCACTGACCTCAAAATCAATAGGGTTCATCTGCTGGTCATGACCAATAAGCCTACCTAGTATGAGGTCCCTGGGTCAAAGCGTTCTCAAGTTATTGATCGGAAACCGTTTTTCATGTTAAGGTCACACTGACCTTGACCTTTGACCCACTGACCTCAAAATCAATAGGGTTCATCTGCTGGTCATGACCAATACACCTACCAAGTATGAGGTTCCTGGGTCAAAGCGTTCTCAAGTTATTGATCGGAAACCGTTTTTCATGTAAAGGTCACACTGACCTTGACCTTTGACCCACTGACCTCAAAATCAATAGGGTTCATCTGCTGGTGATGACCAATACACATACCAAGTATGAGGTCCCTCGGTCAAAGCGTTCTCAAGTTATTGATCGGAAACCATTTGGTATTCCGACCGACCGACAGACAGACAGACCGACCGACCGACCGACCGACCGACATGTGCAAAACAATATACCCCACTTTTTTCAAAAGGGGGCATAAAAATATGGTAGCCTGCATTCCACTTCAGTGCAGTATGGATGTATTTCACTGCCCTGACATTACATCATAACAAGTATAATTGAGCGATGTCAATTTGACATCATCAAACTTAATTGTGTGCCATTGAAATGAAACCATGCTTTTAAGTGATTTAAACCAGTTATGTATATAAGTTCTGCGTTTGGATCCAGAAAATCCTATTTGACAATCAAAGATTTTTGAAGATTTTAACTTTTCTCTCTGCTAGCACCACGTGAAATCTGCTGAATCCTCTTGAGTCAAATACAACCTCTCAGATTAAAACACAGTACTAATAACCCTTTTATATTTGCATCTGTAATGGTGTCTCCAAGATTCGTTTTTCATTTAATGCCCAAAAGACAAACTATGTTCAAAGACCCAAACTTGTAGGATGCTGCTCATACAAATTTATATAAACATATGAAGTAAAATAACCATACCCCTCAAGCAGGAACTTGCGTTGCTGTGAGCTAGACCCAGCATATTCAGCCAGGTTGATGTCAGCAAATCCCAGCTTTTGGTATGTTTTACCTCCCTTTAGTTCCTGTAAAATAAATCATATCAATTTGAAACATATTTCTGTGATATTTTAGTATACATATACATGTACTAAACAAAAAAACTCATTTGAAGACAAACCAATTAGACTATTCAAACTCTTAATAATAATAGTTGTTATAAGATGTGTTATGATCGTGTTATGATTTTGTTAATGTTAACTTTTTACAGCCTATGATTGTCCCCATAACATACATGTACCAGCCCGAAAAAGGCCTGACACACACAAGGGTCCAGTATTCCCATTACATACCAGCCTGACACACACAAGGGTTCAGTATTCCCATTACATACCAGCCTGGCACACACAAGGGTCCAGTATTCCCATTACATACCAGCCTGACACACACAAGGGTCCAGTATTCCCATTACATACCAGCCTGACACACACAAGGGTCCAGTATTCCCATTACATACCAGCCTGACACACACAAGGGTTCAGTATTCCCATTACATACCAGCCTGACACACACAAAGGTCCAGTATTCCCATAACATACCAGCCTGACACACACAAGGGTCCAGTATTCCCATTACATACCAGCCTGACACACACAAGGGTTCAGTATTCCCATAACATACCAGCCCGACACACACAAGGGTCCAATATTCCCATTACTAACCAGCCTGACACACACAAGGGTCAGTATTCCCATTACATACCAGCCTGACAGAGGCCCGACACACACAAGGGTCCAGTATTCCCATTACATACCAGCCTGACACACACAAGGTTTCAGTATTCCCATAACATACCAGCCTGACACACACAAGGGTCCAGTATTCCTATTACATACCAGCCTGATACACACAAGGGTCAGTATTCCCATTACATACCAGCCTGACACACACAAGGGTTCAATATTCCCATTACATACCAGTCTGACACACACAAGGGTTCAGTATTCCCATTACATACCAGCCTGACACACACAAGGGTCCAGTATTCCCATTACATACCAGCCTGACACACACAAGGGTCCAGTATTCCCATTACATACCAGCCTGACACACACAAGGGTCCAGTATTCCCATACCATACCAGCCTGACACACACAAGGGTCAGTATTTCCATTACATACCAGCCGGACACACACAAGGGTTCAGTATTCCCATTACATACCAGCCTGACACACACAAGGGTTCAGTATTCCCATTACATACCAGCCTGACACACACAAGGGTCCAGTATTCCCATTACATACCAGCCTGACACACACAAGGGTGCAGTATTCCCATAACATACCAGCCTGACACACACAAGGGTGCAGTATTCCCATTACATACCAGCCTGACACACACAAGGGTCAGTATTCCCATTACATACCATCCTGACACACACAAGGGTTCAGTATTCCCATTACATACCAGCCTGACAAAAGCCTGACACACACAAGGGTCAGTATTCCCATTACATACCAGTCTGACACACACAAGGGTTCAGTATTCCCGTTACATACCAGCCTGACAGAAGCCTGACACACACAAGGGTTCAGTATTCCCATTACATACCAGCCTGACAGAAGCCTGACACACACAAGGGTTCAGTATTCCCATTACATACCAGCCTGACACACACAATGGTCCAGTATTCCCATTACATACCAGCCTGACACATACAAGGGTCCAGTATTCCCATTAAATACCAGCCTGACACACACAAGGGTCCAGTATTCCCATTACATAACAGCCTGACACACACAAGGGTCCAGTATTCCCATAACATACCAGCCTGATGGAAACCTGACACACACAAGGGTCCAGTACTCCCATTACATACCAGCCTGACACACACAAGGGTCAGTATTCCCATTACATACCAGCCTGACACACACAAGGGTCCAGTATTCCCATTACATACCAGCCTGACACACACAAGGGTCAGTTTCCCCATTACATACCAGCCTGACACACACAAGGGTTCAGTATTCCCATTACATACCAGCCTGATGGAAGCCTGACACACACAAGGGTCCAGTACTCCCATTACATACCAGCCTGACACACACAAGGGTCAGTATTCCCATTACATACCAGCCTGACACACACAAGGGTCCAGTATTCCCATTACATACCAGCCTGACACACACAAGGGTCAGTTTCCCCATTACATACCAGCCTGACACACACAAGGGTTCAGTATTCCCATTACATACCAGCCTGATGGAAGCCTGACACACACAAGGGTCCAGTATTCCCATTACATACCAGCCTGATGGAAGCCTGACACACACAAGGGTTCAGTATTCCCATTACATACCAGCCTGATGGAAGCCTGACACACACAAGGGTTCAGTATTCCCATTACATACCAGCCTGACACACACAAGGGTTCAGTAGTCCCATTACATAGTCATACCAGCCTGACAGAAGCCCGACACACACAAGGGTCCAGTATTCCAGTGTTGGCACTCCCTGTCATCTTACAGTCAAATACAAATTTGTGATTCCATTTCACACTGTGGTTTGACACCTCTTTCCTGAAAGGTTCAATGAATAGCATTGAATAAGTTCAACTCAGTGTTTGGTAAGGGCTACATCCTTTTCGAAAACAGGTAGGGTAGGTAGGCCTTTTCTTATTTTACCAACAGATATGATTTTGTATATAATATTTAACTAAGTGATTATATTACCTCAAGTATAATATATGAATCAACAGTTGCTCAAATGAAAGGGACTATAGATTGGTAAAAGACAACTTGGGGGGATGTTTTCCTGGCTCGAATGTATTTCAACTCAAACTAAGTATGTGAAAGCATGTGTTATGCAGGAAATGTCATTAAATGTTCAAATCTTGTCTTTGAAGTTGTCAAATTTGAACTGCCTTCGTAAAACAATTTGGATTAAACTTTAAGGTGGTGCATATGAAGCTGAAAATACTTCACTACTAATATTCAAAATTACTGGTACTCTGGTTTTTATTTTGAAACAATCAGCGCTGATTAGGTAAACTGAAATATTGGTCTGTTTTGGAAAATATCAACCAGTGTTTCAGCACAGTTATGGAAGGATGCGGCACCCTATACTTTTATGGTAGTTACTGTTATGTTCTGTCCCTATGGAGTCCAGCATGTACACCTTTCTGCCTTCTTGGAACGCAATGTTTAAGATCAAAATATTTCTTCTGATAAAAATGCCTTTTCTGTCGAATTCATAATGTCATATACCTAGGTGAACTGATCCATGTGCACTTTTCCCCTTAAGACCCTTGTCCCTCTTCTGCAGCACACTGTCTTTTTTTAAGCCTGGCTTATTTTAAGGGTTTCAATTTACAATGCATTCATGTGTATATCTATGAGCGAATCCCTTTAAACTAACATTGGGAATGGGTTCCAGTTTGACTATTGATAACTGGTCCCACTCAAGTAACCAAGTATCGATAGTACAATCGATTTTTGACAAAACCTTAGTTGTAGTTAGTTTTATTTTTGTACAATAACTTGCAATCCTTAACTATGCTTATGTTATGTGTATGTTTGAAGTTATTTAGGGTTGTTGTTGCTTTCCGCCATATTGTTTACAATAACAACTGAACACTTCTAAATTTTCATGTATAAATAAACTGAACAAGAGGAAAAACGAAAAACAACTTGCACATGGCAAACTTCGATAATTGATTATGACCAAATATAATCGATTTTCGCTGATTTCAGGCCCAACCAATTAATTTTTTATTAAAATCTATCATTAGAACATCACTTCTTTAGACAGTATAAGGAAGAAGTAAAACGTACCTCTCAGAGACGTCTGAGAAACTCCCTCCCTCCAAGAGTCGCAGCTTGGTGAAGAGGATTCCGCTAACAAATGGAACTGATGACAGTTCCTCAAGCTCAAAAGTCACATGGAACTTGTAACGCTTTTTACGAGACATAAAAGACATCATACTTCACGCCACTTAGAAAGGAGATCACTGAAAAAAGAAGTAAAAAGTATTAATTCAATTTAAAAACAATGTAATGATATCTATTATCCCAGACAAAGGATGGAAGTTAACAGAGACTTCTCTAATGACTCCCTCTGTTTAAAAGTCAGATTGTCTATAGTATAATGAAATTTTGAGAAATTTACAGACATTGACTGAAAGCAATTCCTAAAATGTAGTTGCAAAAAAAAATACTGTATCATTCTCATTTCTGTATTCAAAACTAAAACAAACAAAAAATGAAGTTATACCATAACACTTTCACTTGCGGCATCTATGCGTTGAAGTTTGTATTCTATTAAAACCAGAAAATGGGTAGATATTCCGAGACACTGAAACACAAAAAATAACTGAGTATGAAGGGCTTAGGCATATAATTTTTAATCATACAAAACCAGCTACATGTACATATACAACAGGTTCATTGAATGAAAGTTGAGAACACATTGACAATATATTTTATCCTACTCTAGACCATTCTTCTCAGTCGGTCTTTACTGAAGTTACTACGCATTTGCGTAATGTATCGCATTGGGAACATTTATACTTAATTTCATGTACATGTAAATATAAGAAATATTTTATCTTAATTTATGGCCACAATTTGTCAAACTTATTGATTTTTGAAACATGAATTTAAACAAATAACAGTTACTTGTGTTAGTGAATTGTAAAGACAATCATATTAACCACAATGTAACATTTTGTTCATTTTCTTTAAATGCAAAATTTTCCAATAGATTTACTTGTCTGGTTAATTCGGCAAAATTCCTTTTTTGCCTGGTCCAATTTGCAGTGTACGCAATTCGGATTTGATTCCACAAGCCCATTCGGGCTACCAGATGGGAAATTTTACTATCCCAAAACCAATTTCACTAGCACAAACATAAACACCATAAATAATCACTCGTTTGGAAGAATTTATTGAAGTTTGAATATGATGTTGACTACTAAGCGAGCACACTCATTCAATTTCAATAATTCAATAAATGATCCTTAATCAAAATCAAGTCAATGCGTCAAAATTTATTAAGCAAAGTGAAATTCTCGCAATCGAAAAAATCGCTCGCCCCACCCAACAGACAAAATATAGGTAGATAAGTTATAGTGAGACATATAAATAATAAAGCTTTCAAAAAGTTAAAAAAGGAGGAAATATTATCTGACTCTGTTAAACATATTATTTAAGATGATAAGAACTATGCATGTACAATTATTGTAGTTCTCTTATCCAATGCAAAGGGGTACATCATACAAAGGTTTTGGGTGGTCTGGGGTTTATTTACAGACCACCCAAAACCTTCAGCTGATGAACCCCTTTGATCTAATGCATCCTTGTCAAACCCAATATGCACCAGCGTTTGTGCAATGACAATTTCTTTCTACTTTCAGTTTCACTTTCGAGTTCTGGAAGCAAAAAACAACAACAAAAAACTCGTTTCTATTGCCAATATACCTATTAATGTTTTTTTTTAAACAAATGGCAAAGCAATATAAATGTATATAATAGAACCTTACTATGCTCTACATTGACAACGATTTAACTATGCCAACAGTTCTCCTTACTTTTGATTAAATTTGTCAGGAAGTAAACGAGCACCTGTTTCCCGCGCATTTAAGACAATGTTTGTAAAATGTTAATTTTCTTTTACGCATTTAAACTTAAAAAATATCATTTAATTTTTCGAAAATAATAAAAATTTATTTAAACAAAATAAATAAGTATCAATTTTGATATTGATATTTAGCGTAGCCGTTTTTCACTGCCATCGTCTGCCTAGGTTATCATTAATTTACATAAAAGGCGGAGTTATTGACGTCATTGAATTTGACACAGTTACTGGTTACAAAAAGATCGATAGTCACTTGTCATTTCAGGCTTTAATTACTCTTGTGAATGTCATGTGTTTATATATACTAATTGAATAATCAAACATTCTGCTCATGGCTTGCAGAATAAGGAATAAGCTTTTTGATCATCGTAAAATTCGGCGATTCTGACCTCGCTTTGATCTTTCGCCGTTGTCAAGGTGACTTGGGTCTTACTCGCTTGTATTGCCTGGTAGGATGCATCCTTAAATAATAAGCTTATAAAACACGATGCTGTACGCGTTTAATTGGCATGCTTTTTTTTATTTAATTTCGGTAGCCTTGGGCTATCAGACTACCGCAAATTTCAAACACTGCAATTTGGGGCACTCCTTTTTGACCTGGCATACTAGATTTGGAAAGTTGGTGTCAGTAATGTGTTGTTCACACTTAATTTACAAGTTATTTGGAGCAGTAAAAGTGTTCAAAGTAAGCACAAAATAGGGAAATGAGTAAAAAATGAGTTAAAATAGTCAGAGCAATATAAAAATTTGGTTCAATAAAATCAACATTATTCTTACAATGTATTATGTAATATTATTGATTGCTGTGTGTGTTTTGTTAGAACTGTGTATCATTGCATTGTGTGTTCGAATGAAGTTATCCAACGCTAGTCTAAAATAATAGACGTGTTATACGGGATTCTTCCAATCTTGCAGGTGCCCTTCATGTATATATCATTATGTTTTGACAGAATGAAATGAAGAAAAGCTGTCAAACTCAATTATGAGTTGGATATTTATTTTTTGTGTACGGAACTAATATAAAATAACATTATCTGGTAATATTTCTTGTTTTTATGATATTTTATAGACGCTACATGCTTTAACCCGGAATCCTGATCAGAACAACTACACACTTTTGATACTAAAAAATTTGTATGTGAAGGATTTGCCATATCAAAAATCTAAAAAAAATCTGTCAACGTACAATTATTTGGACTAATCCAACGCCAGACGGATCTTGATTGTAATGGGTACCAACAAGGAAGGGGAACTTGCGAAACAGGTAAAAAGTAGTTTTACATCCCTGTATTATATTATAATATACTCAAATAGTATTGATAATTTTTAAAAAATCTTGCTTTTTACACCAAAACCTATTGTGTCATGTATTGTTTTACTATTCAATTACCGGATACGCTAAAACTTTTAGAAGACAAGGGAAAATAAAACATGCATTATTTAAATTAAAGAGACTTCGTACCACTATAATATGGCACCATTCGGCTGAAGAGATCGTACCAGATATATATTACTTTTTCTTAGTTTTACACAATAAATGTCAAATACGAAAACGTAAACACATTCCCCACCCACTTTTATATACTGGGCGGAAACGTTTGTTTTTTTAATAAATTATAGACTGTCGACCAGCATTTACAAATTTAACATTTATAAAAACATACAAAGGTATTTTTTCATCATTACCAAAACTGAAATGACCACATCAGTGCTTCTATTATGGTGTAAAATTCACTTTTTAATTGTTTAAAAGCACCTGTTGCCCTGTTGTTATTCCATTACGCATGCGCAAAAGATTCTGTCATTAGAAAAACACTACCGTAATTAATCGGTTACACACCACTATTATTACAACCTAACTTCTGAACCTCAAGGATGGTTCAAAAGAGTAGCCAACGGTTGCGTTCAAATCCGAAAAATCAAATGGTTGGAACAACATTTTAAGGCTTCATATTCCACAATAGACGACTTACCCGGGCGGGGGAGTTTTTCATTAACTTATTGAAGATTTCAGACTAAATGGAGGATGCCATAAAATGTATAATCTATAAAACCGTTGATTGTAGTAGTAGCAGTAGTATTAAATCGCGCTAATGACAATCTCCCCCCTTTTCACATATTGTTTCATAGATTATTTTTTTCTAAGCAAATATTTTGAAAATAATGCCATCCCTTCACCTTAACGAATTCTTAACAAAGCTCATTGACGTAATTCAAACTCAGCTTGATTGGTTCTGTACTACATACTGGGAAGGGGGAGTTGGAATACGCGGTCATTTTTAGGTTTGTAAGATAAACTGCAAGTCCTGTTTTCAAAATATCAGCCCACCAGTAGAGGAGTTTGTCAAAATACAAAAGGAAGGATCACTTTGAGGAATACCATATCCGATCTGGTGTACGTATCTCACATAACAATATACAGGAGCGCACAGAAACAACAACTCCGGACACAAATACCGTAAATAGTGAGCTAATGAAAGCCAAGTTCAGGGGCGGACCAAGGAATTGACGTAAGAGTGGCTGTAACTTAATGGCAAAACCTTTTGACATTCACCTCTCACTCAGAACCGAAACTGAAATGGTTTAAGATGTTAGCAGCAGGCATTGAAAATGTCGAAAATTTTAAGTGTGGGAGTCTGGAGCTTTTTGAGCTTATTTTGTTACATTTTTTCTCCGATATTAATATTAAAAGTAAATTTGTGACGAATTTGTGTGTGTTGGGGGGGGGGGGGGGCTCAAGCGGCTAGCGGAATTGAAACGATCTGATCATGGGACACCTATGTATACACTTACTATTAACGTGAAGCGCCGACATGAAAAGTGCCGACGTTCGGTCACAATGAAGCACAACTTTGAACATCGTGCCGCGATAAGAAAAACACAATTGGGAAAAGCATAGTGACTTTGAACGACAACAATTAAAATGTTTAAATAAGAAAATATGTTACAAATATTTCTCAATTGTCTTATGTTCAACCATGAAGAGGAACAGTATAAAGCATTATTTTTTTTATAAGAGTCTGCATCGATGTCCTTTTGTTTTACATTTCCATTACAGAAGGCACGCAATCTGGTTTCCTGTTTACTGACATTCCATACAGTACGATATTGTTAGGGGAAGGAACTCCAGCCTATGAAGGCACGAAATGAAACTGGACAAGGGAGCGAATCCATGAAGCATTTACCATCAAAACCAAAGTAAGTGCTCTCCCCTCGCCTAGTGAGAAAAAAGGGTCAACATCGGTGATAATTCCCTATATTATAAATTTGCATTCAATTTTCAAATCCTTTAAATTATTTAAACTTTTATTATGCTTCAAAGAAATTCGACTACAAGTTGCGCGTTATACTTGTACAAACACTTTGCACCGTCTGATGATATTTTATCCACCAGAAAAATAAAACATGAAAAAAGAAGAAATATTTGGGTCTTGGAATTTCAAGCAACACTGCACAAACATTTGGAAGACAACATGACCTCTGCTTCTCTTTATTCAGCTCGGTTCCAGGGCACGATTCCGCCCCGTAGCTGGTTATCGTATGACATGATAAACTCATTTCACAAACCAAAAACAAGAGCGTAATGAGTTTCAACGGGAAATCCCAGTCTTACACAGCAAAGCTCTGCAAGCCATCAAAAAGCAATAACATGCATGTTTATCGACGGAACCTATAAATCATCACTGAGCAATGTGTCGCAAAGGAAGCTTTTCCCGGTGATTAATTGAAATGAAGCACCCCACTCCGGTCCCTTAATGACCCGTAATGGTCCCACTATGGTATGCCGTATTAAACAACAGATAAAAAATACAACGCTTCGATGATTTTTTTTCCTTCATGTAGAAAAAAAATCTCAAATTTTCGCCATTGCCCATACCACACCCCACCATTTTTTGTAATAACAACGTTATTAATTCTAAAAACGTAGCAATGTATGTTTTTATATTTAAAAAAGTGATGTTTTATACACCACTGGTCAGAGGGTAAGACTTTTCAGGAAGCAAATGATGTAAACATTTCAATCTTTGAAATTTATGCTTCCTTTTCTTATTTACACAAGGATTACTAAAAAAATCAAAAAAATCGAACGAAATATTTACGAAAACAAATGCGCCATGCTCCAAACATTTTTAGGGAACCAAGTGACAGCAGTAAAAAAATAAGTGTATTTTTCCAAGGTTTTTTTTTCTCCGATCCACTGGTACAGATCAGTCGTTAAATCGATGGCGAACTGCGGTTTTCCACAATGTCTCAGACTTTATTGACATTATTGCTTCCGTGTGTACCGTTACGGACATGTTGTGTATTTCCTGCAACAATTACGCACGATTTATTGTTTTATAATTATTTTCTACGGTACTCATTTGCATTAAAATGCCTCCGCGCCTGAGTAAGCAGGTCTGATCAAAAGTAATATTCCTGCGCAGGTTACATAAAACTCTTTCCGGATCATCGACTCGACAAATAAACGCCGCATATCTTGTCAGTGAATTCAGAAGTTTTCTAAATCAATAAGGACTCGTCATTACTTCAGGTAAAATGTGTCATAAAACAGTTTCATATGGATAATAAATCTCATTTTCCCCGAGCCGCCGGCGGCCATTTTGACACATAATTACAACGCCACGTGCATTCATTCTTTGATGCCGAGATTTCACCCGATAGTGCATTGTTCGTACTCCTCTGTGTACTAAAAGTCGGAAAATTATTTCTAATTCATTCCTGAATTTTTTTTCAAGGCGTAATTCCGATCACTTATCAACTTCATATTTTTGCTAATTTCACTGTCACATCTATATCAATTATCCACGACAGCTTGAATGGAACACACTAAGTTAGAAATTAGCAATATTTAATCGGTGTTGGATTCAAGTTCTGTTCTGTTCCTCTTTGCTGAAAATTGAAACTTGAATAATGCAAACCACGCTTTTAATTTTATTATCGTGTTATTATATTCAGCAGCATCAACCTGAAAGCAATCTTATTCCTTAAAAGCTGAAATGTGAGAGAAATTCGTCAGCTGAAATTAACATTAAAATGGTGATACATACATAATATTCCATCAAATATGAAACGAACAGAACAGTAATTATGTTATGACTTGCACAACGTAACGTACATCGTCTGCAATGCATTCATTGTCAACGGGAATTAGCAGCATGTACAAGTAAATAGTACAACATAATATATACTTGGACTATTTTTTTATATCTTTTAACAGTTAATAGGGTATTTCTAATATCGTATTTCAGCAGAAACTAAATCTATGAAATTTTCCTTCAATTTTGAAACTGAAACTTCTTTTAAAGGATAAAATGTCATTTTATACTAAACGGACTGGACTCAATAATAGTCATCTGATTTTAACTATTTCATATAATGTGTTATCATATCAAACTGTAACATATATATATATAAAACAAAAACTCACTGAGTAATACGGTAGGGTTTAGTCGGGTTTTTAAAAAAGAACAGGGTTCTGCGAGGATGGACATGCGTCTAAGGGAGAAAAGGGCACGGTGTATCGGCTTTGTAAAGGTCTCATCCGATAGTCAATACCTTCGTCAGATTTTGCAAATTTACAAATTTGTCAGAAAATGGTAGAAATTGTATTTAACTGAACTAATTCTAGGGCTCAACTGCGACATATGTATTTTTTTTTTTTTTTTAGTCTTGCTATAAGTTTTAATCAAAACAAAATGGATATTTGACAGTTTTAAGAATTTCATTTTATGAAAGCAGAAAGGAGGCCCATGAAGGCAGCACGGTGCTTCCAAAAAGGAACAGTGTGCAGCTACCTTCCATAACTCTTGAACGCCTCAATATCGAAACTTATTTTTAAAAAATGAATGAAACAGGAAATTCCATCGACTATATGGCATTTGATCTTGAAGCCATCAATAGATCCATAAACTCAAGACATTAGTTAAGTAATCTGAGAAATTCATATCCGAAATTTGGATAGATGGTGACCCATTATTATTTTTGTATCAATTAAAATGGTTTTATTAGTAGAAAACTGACGTGTAAAGATATACCGAGCATATAAATATAACGTTTTGGGCTTCAAAGACTACAAAATTTCCGATTTCAGAGAAGATAAAGAGGACAAAAACAATCTGCAATAGCGTTATATAATGTGTACTTTCGGTAATTTATTTTACATATCAAAAACAAGCTGGTAGTCAGCTTTCAAACTATATCCAACATGTATAGGTTCATCATATACAAACATTTAATATTATGGCTAAAGGAGCTATATAAGACAGAACTAGGTATTTGTGGATCAGGCCCCATATTTCTCGAAACTTCTTAAGCTTAACAGGATTATGTAGTTTATTTCAATTAGCCTAAATGCATGATAAATAAAATATGGTTCATTGTGATTATTATTAAGATAACTCATATCTTAAGTCTAAACTCTCTAAAAAATGTAAAAATTATTGAAAAACAAAAACAGTTAGTTTAGAAACCTGTAATAAGGGATTTAAAGAGTTTTGATAAATGAGTGCCTCAGATGCTTTAATCGTTCAACCATTCGCCACACAAACCGGCTTTAGGGAAACTGAATATCTATCCATTGTAAATGATGGTGGCTAAATTTACTTTATTTGTTTAACTTGAGTGTAGCAGCCTCAAGCTGGTGAGACATACTTTCCTTGACAAGAAGAGGATATCGCATTTGAATCGGACAAAAACGCAGTGACACCGATCCCGGAACAACCAGAAATACGGTCATATTAAATGTAGATCAATTAACAAATGCGACATACTTTCCTTGACAAGAGGAGGAAATTGGATTTGAATTAAAAACACACACAGTGATACCGATATCGGTACAACTAGAAGTACGACCAAACTAAAGGTAGATCTTAACAAATGAACTTAACTATTTCCTTGACAAGAGGAGGAAGTCGCATTTGAATTGAAATAAAAAACACACTGTGACACCGAAATCAGTACAACCATAAATACGGTCAGATTAAATATAGATCTTATCAAATGAGACTGGCTTAAGATTTGAATTGTGATGAAAAAAACAATGCTGCGGAATAGTTTACGCTATTCAAGTCTTTTCGAAACTCAACGAGATAGTCCTATTTTCATCCTTTTCATTTTTTTTTAATCATATCAAGCGCACGACAATACAGTTCAGCACCATTGATGTCTCTGCACCAGGTTGTGCATGTGGTGGTATGCAAGCTTATTTATATTCGCACTCGGGCCTTGCCTATTCGGCGAGAGCTCCAATAAGATTGCTAGTCATTTTATGTTTTTTTTGGAGCAAAGTGCACAGACAGAATGTAACCCTGGCTAGAGCTACCCTGGTCCTTAAATGTGCATAGGTGTATAACACTGACACACGGGATTCCCATTTAACGTCCCTCCAGGAAGACGATTAGTATTGGTTTAGTGGCGCGGCGGGAAATCGAACCTGGACCTCGATTGACAGTCAAGTGTGTTACCACTAGACCACGGATCCGCCCCGCTCTGCACCACTCGCAAGGTCCTCCATTTATGACACTCCCTTTCACGCTTCATCAATTACACTAATGTATGTTTTGTCGCATTAACTTTCAGTCAACTATTCAAGCGATACAGTTGTCTTTGAATCAAGAAAGCGCAGAAAGGTAATCAAGTAATGTTCATATCGCTTAGAAAGGAAAACAAACTGTGGAACATATCGCTTAGAAAGGTTAACACATTGTGAAACCGATCGCTTAGAAAGGTTAACACATTGTGAAACCGATCGCTAAGAAAGGTTAACACATTGTGAAACCGATCGCTTAGAAAGGTTAACACATTGTGAAACCGATCGCTTAGAAAGGTTAACACATTGTGAAACCGATCGCTTAGAAAGGTTAACACATTGTGAAACCGATCGCTTAGAAAGGTTAACACATTGTGAAACCGATCGCTTAGAAAGGTTAACACATTGTGAAACCGATCGCTTAGAAAGGTTAACACATTGTGAAACCGATCGCTTAGAAAGGTTAACACATTGTGAAACCGATCGCTTAGAAAGGTTAACAAATTGTGGTACCGATCGCTAAGAAAGGTTAACAAATTGTGGAGCAGATCGCTTAGAAAGGTTAACAAATTGTGGTATCGATCACTTAAAAAGGTTAACAAATTGTGGAACCGATCGCTTAGAAAGTTAACAAACAGTGGAATCGATCGCTTAGACAGGTTAACAAATTATGGAACCGATCGCTTAGAAAGGTTAACAAATTGTGGAACCGATCGCCTAGAAAGGTTAACAAATTGTGGAACCGATCGTTAGAAGGGTTAACAAATTGTGCAACCGATCACTTAAAAAGGTTAACAAATTGTGGAACCGATCACTTAGAAAGGTTAACAAACATTGTGGAACATATATATTATTTAAACTCCATAAGAAGCAGTCTAAAGGGGGAAATCACGACTCTATCAATTCCCTTATGGTGATGCTACAAATACAAGCAGCTTCAAACTGAGAGACACGTTTTTTCAAGGCAAAGATGAACGCCGTGAAGGCAGAAAACTCGGTCGTGGGAAACAACTGCAAATACAAGCAGCTTCAAACTGAGAGACACGTGTTTTCAAGGCAAAGATGAACGCCGTGAAGGCAGAAAACTCCGTCGTGGGAAACAACTGCAAATACAAGCAGCTTCAAACTGAGAGACACATGTTTTCAAGGCAAAGATGAACGCCGTGAAGGCAGAAAACTCCGTCGTGTGAAACAACTGCAAATACAAGCAGCTTCAAACTGAGAGACACGTTTTTTCAAGGCAAAGATGAACGCCGTGAAGGCAGAAAACTCGGTCGTGGGAAACAACTGCAAATACAAGCAGCTTCAAACTGAGAGACACGTGTTTTCAAGGCAAAGATGAACGCCGTGAAGGCAGAAAACTCCGTCGTGGGAAACAACTGCAAATACAAGCAGCTTCAAACTGAGAGACACATGTTTTCAAGGCAAAGATGAACGCCGTGAAGGCAGAAAACTCAATCGTGGGAACAAGACAGAACTGTAGTTGACATGAAGATTAGGGAACTGCTTGGGTCGTTTTCACAAATCATTTTAAGTCATTTCCTTAACTAAGTCACTTTCCTTATTTAAGTATCTCATTGATCGTATGGTTGTATACAAACTTAATCATTTCTGTGATACTTTATTTCATTGACCTTAGGCCTAAAAAAAATTATGTCTGTTTCGGGTAACCCGACCCTACCTATAAAAATGCGCCAACCCTAACTATTTTTTCCGTTTCTGACCAAAATAAATATTCGTTAGCGAATAGAGAGTTACGAAGGGCGGATAAATGCGAATAGGACGATCAGAATTATTGTTTATATGATAAAACAAAGTCAGGCAATGACAGTAATGTAGGAAAGACTGCCATGTGCAAGGAAACACTCTGAACTTACAACAGATTTTGAAAAAAAAAATCCCTACCTACCCTACCTAAAAATTTTGGGAAGGTTACCCTAAACAAACATTACTCTTTTTTGGCCTTATCTAAAACATACTCAAATGTTAAAAACACTTTTTTTCACTCGGACGATGATTTTTTAAGAATTTTACCAGCCCTTGCCTTAATCTTATGTTCATATATTTTTTCTCAAAATGAAAGTATCGTTGTAACCGCTCTCATTGCATGATGTTGATCGTGTTGTCTTGCGTTGTGCGGAAAGCAGGAGTGCCATGAGAAACCCACTTGTCCAGCTTGCTGACCACCAATCAAACTCACAGGCCGGGAATCGAACCATGGCGCCATGGTGAGAATCAAGTGTGCCAACCACTGCGCTCACCGGACAACCGTTGTTATTCATATTTAGGCTGGCATTGTCCAATTCAGTGATCTCCCGAAGATGTTTTATTACGAAAATTAGCTGCATTTCAGCTGTCTAGTTTTTCAAAATGTACTTCAGTTAATTTGATTCCCTTCTGTGTTGTTTAAATCTTTAAGATATTGAACTTTAATATCTAATATCTAGAAGATAAAAATTTATTAAGATTTATAATGCGGTTGCGTGTTTTAATCATTTAATTTAAAATGATGTCAAATTAGTTTTGTTTAAACCTTTTGTACACCCTTCAGGATTAGGGAATATCTCTATCTGAGACGTGTGTATTCATCTAATACTATAGATCTAAAGAACGCTGGCCTTGATAACATTATTTGATACACGCACCCTGCATTCAGTTGCAAGATATCAATTGACTGACATGAGAATCATTTCTGAACTGGTTTAAAGTGATAGGCTAAGTTTGAATAGAAGGAAGTCTAATTTAAGGGCCCTCCACCGTGCACACGTCCAGAGAGAAGGAGAATGCCAAAACGCTCCAAAAGTTCATCTTTTATTTAGTTTTGAGGAATTATCTTTTAGGGAGTAAAACACACATCCTTTGTGATATGTTTTGAGGTAAAAAGGGGTATATTTTACGAAAGAATGTTTGGACCAAAGGCATTTGCATTTATTTTGGTTAAGTCTTTCAACAATATAACCCAGTGCGTGTGTGTGTCACAATACCCCAGAATACCTAACTAACAATGTCTTGAGTGTTCTTTATGACTTCCTTTCAATTGAAAAAAAAAGATACTCATTAAAATAATGAAAATAACGGATTTAATTCATTTCCTGGTTACAAACATGCAACAATATTTCCTAAAATAGCTGCTTTCACCACACAGCCTCCAGACATTGTTGATTCTGAGTAGTACTGACTATTTTGACACAAAAACATATTCATTTTGAATAAAGACATTTCTGAAAAAATGCAGATGTTTTTTTTATTAAAAATCTGATAAAATCGTCCTTATCAAAATTTGCTTAACTCCTAATTACAGCTACACATTTCGCAACGGATATATGAATTATGGTTGCTAAAATCTGAAACTAAAAACTAAATAAAAAGTGAAAAATTTAAACATTTTATCTATTTATCCTATAAACGACTTTTGCACTGTGGAAGGCCCTTAAGTAATGTATTTGTTGCGTGGTGTCAGTTAGAAGTGTATCAAACAGGTAAACTGTTAAAACATTGTTATATGAATTATATCTCGTTTCAAGGGTAATGTCGTTTTTTTCTTACTAATGAATAAGATCAGAATATGCAGGAAGTGATGGGTTTTTTATGGTTGCATGATCAACTATCAATAAAGTGTTTATTTTCTTTTGAACTATATCTAGTTTCACGGGTTATGTCGTTTTCCTAATGTTTTACTAATGTATAAGATGAATATACTAGTATGTAGGAAGTTTGAGTCCACAAATACATTGTCCTTATACAATGGTCCCCTGTACATGGCGGGAAGACACCCCGGTACTTAAACCTTAGATTTTCTTCCGCTTCTAAAGTATGATATCTATAGTTCATTGTAGCTTTTATGGTTCATTTTCAATGATATTTTCAAATAGAAACGCAGCGAATATAAGATTTATTTGGAATAATTATGGATAAATGTCGCCATTAATACATTCAGCGTGATTTCTTGTTTACACAACGGAATGTTAAATATTACTTGTTAGTGTAAGAAATTAGGGATTCGATTTTATAATAAATGAAGGATACGTGGATAAGTACAAAATGTCATTTTGTTCCAAACATCCCGATAAGTGTGTGGACACTTTCTGTAAGAAACATAAAGAGGCTATCTGTGTTGCTTGTCTGTTAAAGGACCATCAGAAATGCATTAAAAACATAGAAGAAATTTCTAAAACAACCGACACGGCTGAGCAAGTCGCAAGAAATATCGTGAACAAGTTTGGCACTTTGGCGGAGAACATAGAACTATGGACCAGCAAACGGAAATCCACAATGAGCATGCTGGCAGACACTGAAAAAAGATTGATATCTGGAATTAAGAAGATAAGGATAAAGCTCATCGAACAGGTCAATTCAAAGGCCACAGATGCTTTAAAGCTTGTTTCGTCAGTGATTGAAGACCAGATGGAACGAGTTGACAATGATGAATATACGCTTGAGTCTCTGAATGACAGAATGCTTGCTCTTCGGGATCAAGTTATCCAAATAAATACTGTTATGAATTCACAGTCGGAGCATAATGTTCAAGAAGTGTTTCGGACTCAAGTCGAGCTTCAAAACATTGAACGAGGTCTACATCAGATTAGAGATTCTCATAGAAATATGAAAGTGGTATTCTACATCTCAAATGAGATTCAGTACTTATATAAAAATTTCAACACGTTCGGAGAACTTCTAATAGAAGACATTGACAATACGGATCGCCCTTTACGTGCTATAAGTGCAATATCATCTGCTGACCTACAGAGCATGGCCGATACTACACAGCATACATATGAAGTAGACAACTCGGTGTTTGCTTTACAATCTATCGACGCACGTAATAGTTCTGAGATATACGATAGTGTACAACTCTCATCTTGGTTGAGACCATCTCCACACTGTACGCCCCCGTCAGATCCCCCTCCACTTCCTCAAAGGGAATCTTCAAAAGAGGACGATTTCAAGCCTACATCTGAGCCAAACCCTGACAAAGAAAGAGATTCAAAACATTTTTTGACACTACCATCACGCTTTTCTGGAGCACCAAAGCAAAAGCAAACTATACTGCCGATTACCCTACGGAAGAGTCCAAAATTCCCATGGAAACGACATGAAGATAAAGTAAACAGATCAGTATCAAACCTTACAGATGCTTTATTTAGTGTTGATATTCCTAAAGACATTCGTGACAACAAAAAAGTAGGAGGTGGAGAGAAACTAGATACTAGTAATACCAAAGTTGGTGTTTACCGTACAGGTAGTGCAGACAATGTCAACTACCTACGACCTCTTGTAGACAACCAAAAACATGGAGGCCAGGAAATATTCCCATATGAAACTTTAGCCATTCCCACACGTCAAAAGAGCCACAGTGTCGGTGAGGCTATGCAAATGAGATCAAAGCCCAACGTACGAATTGTTGTCACACCCCCAGGTCTTGATAAACGCTCTAGTTTTACACACTATCCAAGTGGAAGTCGATCCGATGGCTCAGTCCAAAGTGCAATGGCCGAGAACCGTATAAAGCCAGGTCCGAAACCTCGAGTGGATAGACTTTTATCAAAGGATAGTTCGGACAGTTCGGCGTCTGAATCCGGCGAGATTACAGTCCTTAATGAGAGATCGGCAGACCGGAAATCAATGTCTGAATCGGACCTCTCATTGTTCGACATAAGGTCTCTCACAAATAAACCATCTCAGGTGAAACACAGTCACACTGAGCAGACATTCAGACAACACTCGTCAATGGCGAACAATCAAAATGTTACAGAGGATGAAAGCGCAGCTGTTCAAACACGTACAATTCCCGGAAGAGCAGGTTTAGAAGCCACAGACGCAGCACTGGATTCAAATCACAACCCTTTAGATGCATGTCCAACCACAACGTTTTACTTGCCAAAGCCGCATCGTTTCGAGAAAGATTCACACACCATTAGAAATTTGCAAATTGACTCCACCGCATCGTCCACGACGAGATCGCTGACAAGCTGGTATTTATCCCCCCGGGTATCTGTTACTTCCGGCATGAGTGGCTCCAGTAGTTCGGTTGAAAGCCAACATTTAGGCAACAATGTCCACCTTGAGGAAGTGGATGAAAATATACCGCATTCACTTGATCCATCTGAAAGTCTTACACTTGATGATACCATTCACACTAAACACGGTTCATTCTTCAAAAGTTTGTTTTCTGATCATGGAAGCCACAGTCATTATTCTCTAATAACAGGATTATGTATCACTGAAGATCAGCGGTTTTTCATTTGCGATTCCTTACGACAAAAACTTGAGGTGTTCCAGCGTGGAGGCGAGCTCGTTACGCATTATCATGTAAAGGATCCATTTGGCTGCAGATATTTGCATGATGGGCTGGTAGTGGTTACATCTAGATCACCAGGGTCGGTGTGCATTTTTGATGCCAATTGTGATCTACGTTGTTTGAAGGAGGAGCGAGTAGATGGTGACGTTTACGGCGTTGGATTTTCGAATGGTTTTATATCTGTCTGTTGTCTCGACTGTGTAACGATTTACACGGAGAGCCTTGCGGAGTACAAGAAGCTGAAACCCGTCCATCTGCTTAAGAAAAACCACAGGCCATTGTTTGAAGGTGTGAAATACTGTGAACTTGATTGGACCGTTAATGATTTCTTCCTGTATGCGTCCGATGACGCCAAAGACGAAGTTACGTGTATAGACGTCAACGAAGCTAAGTTGAGTTGGATCACGTCGATCAGTTCTCCACGTGACATCACGTTGCAACAGGGACTGGTTTATGTTGCCACCAAACGCAGGATATCTGTGTTGAGCGCTGCCACTGGCGTGGTAACTATGGAGTTACGGGGAGGCGTTCCGCGTAGACCTATTTCCATAGCAATACACAGAAATAATTTGTATGTTTCAAAGAAAGCCACACATGCGTCGGATTCAAAGAAAGTACGAATGATACCTCTTCCTTCGACCAGCACGAGTGTATCATATGAATGAATTGAAACTATGAAGGTCATTAAGTGGTCAGTTATATTCTCAAGATGAAGAATGATCTTGTTTTACATTTAATTGTCTGTGCCGGTATTCATTAAACATCTTATCTCATTTCCTAACTTAAGTCATTTTCCTAAGTCATGTATCTCACTGAAATGCTTTATCTTGTATTTCACTTGTACTTCTCTTTTATTTTGGCAACAAATATTTTAAGAATCCGACTTTATGTTTAGAAATGACGTAAGATGTTTGATGAATACCGGCCATGGAGGCCATGGATTTAGTAATCTTAAGAATGTGTTCTTATTGTCCTGGTGGTAATATTTTGTACTGAGGTGCTATAAGGTAGTTAAGTGATATATACCTGAGTATGTACAATGTTTTTATAAATTCCACGAGTTTGTGGTGGGTGAATAATTTCCTTGATTGAATTCAAAGATACAATAACGATGTTTTAAAAAATATAAAATATATAAAGTTAACTGCAATCTGCAATTATACAGTAATATGGTACTATAAAAGTGACAGTTTTGGAATAACATCGCAGTCACGCGATAATAGCGCCTGAATGTCAATATGACTTACAAATGGTCATCTGGATTTCGAAAATGCGCGAGTTTTCACACTGAATATATCAGATTATACCGGTTGTCCGCTCAGCGCAGTGGTTAGCGCACTCGGTTTTTACCAAGGCGACCTGGGTTCGATTCCCGGCCTGGGCGCATTTCAGTTTGGTATGTGGTCACCAAGCCGGACAAGTGGGATTCCTCCGGGTACTCCCGTTTTCACCCACATTACATGACAACACTCTCTCGTAATATATTGCCAACGATAGTGATTAATATAATGTTGTAATAACTTATTTCACAGTCGTTGTAAACTATATAAGCTAAAACTAAACATATGATATGTGAATCATTTATTATGTGTTATACCTGGCAGAAAATGGAGAAAATTAATCTGATGTTGTCTAATTTCAATTCAAATCTCAATTTCATTTTATTGCAGATTATTTCTGTCTGTGTATTTACTATTTACGTATACATTTGTATACTTTGTTTTGTATACATCCTTGGTGACTTTTGTCTTTCATTGTGTTAAAAATTAATTCGATATATTTAATAAATGTTATTATTATTTTAAGACCCGATCTAGTCTTAGTTAAATCCTAGTATATAAGACGAATTTGTAAGACTGATCCCTGCACTGTATCACTGCCCCTGGCATGTACAGAAGTTGTCAGTTCCTTGCAGAAGTGTAGGCACCTAGTACTGGTTAACCGCCCAGGATAGGTGTGCGGTGGTTGAACTGTCACTCTGGGACCCGTCAATGTGCTCACGCCGGGACCCGGAGTATAAACTACTAACACCACCACTGATCCCTGCTGATACTAGCCAGAAATATTTTGTAACTGGATGTACCTTTTTCGAATAGGCATTTAAAGGGACTAAACACCGAATAGTCCAAAAATCGGCAAATACAGTTCTTCCTCAACACAAGCCTTTAATTGTCAATGCGAGCTAGAAGGAGGCCGATTATACAGCATGTTACATGATTAAAAGAAAAAAACGTAACGCGCATGTTGCTGTCTCATCTGATTCTCACCGTTGAAAAAAATGCGCAATAATGCAAAAGATGCATGTGTTGTAAGCGATGAGATATAACATCAGTAATAAAGATTCAATGCGTTGTACACAACGATGTCAATTTTATGTAAGTTTTTGACATTTTTCTTTTTTTCTTGCAATTGTTTCATCTGATGTCTATAGTCCCCTTAAAGCTGTTTGTTGGTGTTGATTTTGCTGTAGCTGAATAGAAAAACAAATTCATCTGTAAACATCACTCTTCGTGAAATTAAATAAACGGTTAAGTCCATAGTACAATGCCTGAAACATTGTTACAGAGTATCATATATTCTTTTTATAGTGTTATATTAACCAAAAAAGGGACACAAATCGTACACACCTGAATAAGCGTCTTACAAATAGTAAACATGATTACTTTTGCATTAGTATATCTGAGCTGGCTATTGTCGGGTTGGTTGCATTTATAACTGGTCTAGAAAAGTTAAGGATCGAACTCGGCCTCGGAAGCTAGACAGGTAGATCGTGATGGTTGCTTGTTCTTTCCGGGGACACTTATATGTTGTTCTTCTAGGGACAGTCGAGCACTGGGGTTTATTCGAATTATACCAACCGTTGAAAATGAAGCCATATCTGATAAAAAGTTCACACTTATCAGTTTTCGACGAAACCTTTGATAAATGTTTTTATATGAAATATTGTCAGGGTAAATTTTCAACAGGGTCAAAGGGTTATGTTATACACCCCCACCCCACCGCCACCCCCATCCCTCCACCCCCCCACAAACACACACAAAGCCGTTTATTATGACCACTGAATTTGCATAAGGAATAATGTATATTTTAATCATATCTAAGATGTCATTTTATGTATGCGGAAGGAGTGATTCAACTGTTAATTCCGTCATGTGAAAAACATTTTGTAGTGTTCAAAAGCTTAGCTCGTTTCAACTCGAACTTTTGTGACTCCGTATGTGCGAGCAAATTTTACCATGCAATTCTGACTAATAGTGTATTACATTATCTTACCTACCGAAGAAATGAAGTGATTAGACACTGATAGTGAAAGCAGTTTGTGATATATGATGCGTTACCGTAAATTGCGGAAGGAAATATAATAGCCCTGATTTCGTTAAAGGCAGTCACGTTCATTTTTAAGGACTGTCAAAACAGATACATACCACACGGAAATGTATCAGTTCACAAATGGGTGTTTTCAATTTCTGACCAATTATTTACTATAAGAAATAGTAACACTAGTGCATACATTTTATGTAGTATTTTCAACTAAATAAAAACTGGTTATTAAGTATTGAGTTAAACTTTTCCAAATGCGTTTCATTTGTGTGGCCTTATTTTGAAATGTACTTTACAATTGAGCATGTTATCGAGTGCGCGATCGATTAAGAGAATGGAAGTGTTTGCTGCCTTTAATGCGTTTCAATGATGTCGTATTTGATTATGAAATTTTAAAGTCCTAGATAAAATCGAACGACCGGGTATTATCTTCTTGACATGACAAGTAAATTCAAGAAAACAACGGAAAGTAAAGGGCCAGTAGCCTGGAATATAAATCAAGCAAAGATACCACAAGAGACACAACTATACAAAATAATAACATAACAAAACAATCTATCATTCGGAACTCCTCGGCCATTTTCCATCGAAAACAACCTCGGATATATGCAGTAGGTCGTGAAATGTTGAATAATAGTATTAATTAATTTTGATGGCATCACATATATCTACGGGCCAATGACAATCGAGGATTTACCCCATTTCCTAAAGCTACATATCATGACAGACAGACAGACAGACAGCTTATTTCGACATGTACATGCAGATCGTCAACAACCCATATATTTATAATTATCAATGTTAACGTGTATGCATAGTAGCAAACAATGTAGTACACACGAGTATATATGCAAAACATTACAAAAAGTTACAATAAATTGGTTAAATATTGTAGTGTTATAATCTATCTAAATCTGAGGATGTAAAGCGGATTTGACGATGAATACAAACATTTATTTTCGTAGAGAGTATTTAATCGGTCTAAATAATTTGGTACAGTCGTCTTTTTCATAGATCGCTCTGCCATTTGCGTCTGCGCGAAGTAACTATGATTTACAGTAAAAAAAGGGTTGCATGTCCGGAGGCAGTTGAAGCCTACGTCATGACCCCGAATTCTAAATAGTTGTATAAACACATTGACAACTATTGAGTGCAGAATTAAATTATTTCTGTGACAAAATTCAAATAATCAATAATCAAATACGAATCTCATTTACGTTTCTTCCTTTAAAATGCTCTTAATAATAACGTGTTTTTGTATTACATGGTTTAAATTGAATCCCAATGAAGTGTATACATTTTTTTATGTAATTGCATAAATAGTTGAGTTTCACAAGAGTCAAGTTATTAAGTTAAGCTGCTTAATTGAAAATACTACGCAGCGTAGTTAAATCTGGAAGTAGGATTAAATTATTGTTGTTGGTCATAGGTTAAATCTGGGAGTAGGATTAAAATGTTCCCAGGTTGAGTGTAAAGATGTCTAACATTGTAAACTGTCCACATACATCCGAGGTTGTTTTCGATGGAAAAAGGCCGAGGTATTCCGAATGAACTATCAACATATCGTTACTGCGTTCGGAACACCAGGTGTTTTGTATAACTAAATTCAAATCGATTGCCATTGAAGTGTATAATTGCATAAATAATAATGATTCCCAAGAGTAAAGTCCTTAGTAGGTTAAACTGTTAAATTGAAAATACTTCCCGATCTACTTGCAGCATAGTTAAATATAAGTAATTTGACATCGTAAACCGTCCATATACTTCCGAGGTTGTTTTTGATTGAAAATGACCGAGTTGTTCCGATTGCATTCGCTAAAGAAAGTTTTATTCCTTAGGTTACAACTAAATACTTGATTTAAGTCAAGTTCCGCTAGAACTATGTTAATATTTTGCTGTTTGGAAATCCGGAAGCCTTAAATGTCATCATACCGTCGATCGCTTTACATTGGGGGACTTCCTCGAACTTTAACCAGTGGGGCTAAATTGGTCTGGCACGCGGTGATGAATTAAATCCACCTCCCCCGGGAGTGTTTGTCAAACATTGGGATGTATTATGACAGGATGAATATAATATCCCTTCGAATCATGGTCCTCTAGCACTTTCCATTTCACCGCAACGGATACAGCGGACTTCATAGGGTCGCTCACAAATGTGTGCTGTCTGGTTCCCTGCGTACTGATATTTCATATTTAAGAAATATAACACACCACTGAGGGTCATATGACATTATAAGGACCAGCCAGTCAGCCACCGAAAGTGTATATGGACTGAGGCGTTAGCCGAGGTCCATTCACCTTCGGGGGCTGACTGACCTGATACATGAGAAATATATTTATAGCGCAAAAGTAGATATAGTGTAGACTTAGTTATTGTAGAAGAAGTAATATTAATAAAAATCGCAAAAGTAGAAGTACAAAAAAATAACTTTCTAAGTCTAATTAAGAACTACCCCTGTTGATAAAAGATGGGACAAGTGTCAGGTGAACGCAAGGTTCACAGGCCGTTTTAAAGTGGTAATCCTATCGTTTGTCGATTAAGCAAATTTGATGCAAGTGTGGTCAATTAGTAGTGTTCATACGTTTGTTTCTCTAATTTACAATCGTATTGGCCCTTAATCGTATCGTTTCGGCCCTTTATCGTTTCGATTCGGCTCTTTATCGTTTCGTTTCGGCCCTTAATCGTTTCGTTTCGGCCCTTTATTGTTTCTTTCGGTCCGTGATCGTATCGTTTCGGTCCTTTATCGTTTCGTTTCGGCCCTTTATCGTTTATTTCGGCCATTTTTCATGTCGTTTCGGCCCTTTATCGTTTCTTTCGGCCCTTGATCGTTTCGATTCGGCCCATAATCGTATCGTTTCAGCCCTTTATAGTTTCGTTTCGGCCCTAAATCGTTTCGGCCCTTAATCGTTTTGTTTTGGCCCTAAATCGTATCTTTTCTGTCTTTTATCGTTTCGATTCGGCCCTTAATCATATCGTTTCGGCCCTTACCGTGTACCTTTTAAAACGGTTTTATAGGAATGTTGACCACTTGGCTGTAGTTTTTTTGTGCTATGAGCACTGTTGCAGCGTGATCCTTCTACTCCTTCTCCTGCTGTTGCGGTTGATTATTCTGCTACTGATTATTCTGATGCAGATACATGCTTAGATATAAAAATATATATATCAAATTGTATCAATGAATCATACGCAAAATCCACATGGAGTAGGTTGTCCGGAAAGCGCAGTTGTCAGTGATCAGCGCACTCGCTTTTCACCAAGGCGTCACGGGTTCGATTCCCGGCCTGGACGTACGTATGGTTTATTGCTACCAAGCCGAACAAGTGGGTTTCCTCTGGGTGCTCCAGTTGCACTCTCGCGAAACAAATTCGCTCCTTCGAGACAGATTAATATGATTTGTAGCAGCTTGTTTCACAATCGTTCTGAAATAAACCAATTAAATTTTAAACTAAAATGCAGATGAATGATACACACCACATATATAAAGAGTTGAATGTTTTCCTGTTTTACGTATTAACCCTTTCGACTTCAAATATATACATAAAATATGTATTTGAAAGTACATACCATAGCATTCTACGGCGCAATAATGTGAACTTTGCGGTCTCTCAAGCTTTTGCGATTGCGGCGCTCAAAGGGTGAAAAAAAATGGGGTAGGGTCGCAATCCTCGCCCATTGCATTTTGCGACTTCTGCGTCGAAAGTCTTAAACAGATCACGATTTGAATTCATGAAACATATGTAAGTCTTCTGAGGTGAATATTTTAGTCATCTTTTCTGCATTGGGTTTTTATATTATACGCAACTACGTAAGTGGAGTTCTCTGTACAATGAATATCGAAACAGAAACCATTGTAAAACATTTATTTAACAAACTATAAAGGTGCACTCTACCACACAGGCAGATTTACATGTTATATGAAAGAAAGGAAACAACTACTCAAAAAGAGCATTGGAATTAAAATAAAGACTTTATTCTTAAAACTTGTTACTTTCAATATAAGCAACCCGGAAGTAAAATACAGAGAGAAAGCTTAGTGGAAAGGACTGATTATCGGAGAAGGTAAAATCTAAAATTATGATATTTAATGTGTTGGTTTAATATAGTTTTTCATTAAATTACCAATTGACAACATGTACAGATGCATGGTTATTTCGATCTAAAGCACTAGGCGTGTAAAGACTTGTCTTCTAGTTTTCAAATTATTAAAACCATTTACTTGATCTCATCACATAACAATAATATGTATTAAGACTACATAATCATTACATCGTCGGTTTAAGGTTAAGTTCAAAATGAAGTTTTAGTTGAATGGGGAAGGCTAAAGTCACTATTTAAAGAGATTTTATAATGACTCATAGTGGGAGTCAACAATACCACGACTGCTAAACGCTAGCTCAATCACTCATCGGTGGTGTAAAGAACATGTGCTGTTGACACTTCCGTGATGCAATTGTGTTTTTTTGTTTATTTGTACACACGTGAGTATTACTTACATTTGATCTGTTTATTACATGAACATAGTTCGAAAACTGGTACCGTGTAAAACACTTTTACAACAGGTTGAGTACAATTTCGTTTCCACATACTACGAATTGTGGTGCCAGGGGCCACTTTTGTAAAATATGTGTATATGTTTCTTTTTTAGAAGAGATTCGGACGTGAGAACTATAGCAGTGCTATTTGCATGCAGCAGAATGTTCTTTAGAAGTATCTATGATCCGAAATGTAGTTGAAATGCTGACAAATCTCAAAATATGCACAAGTCCGATTCGAATAACGTGAACTTTGCGGTAATAACACAACTATTTTACAAATATAAAAGTGCACTCGACCATGAAGACAGATGAACATGTTATGTGATAAAAGGAAACAACTACTCTAAAAGAGCATTGGTATTAAAATAAAGACTTTATTCATAAAACTTGTTACTTTCATTATAAGCAACCCGGAAGTAAAATACAGAGAGAAAGCTTACGGGAAAGGATCGATTATCGGAGAAGGTAAATTATGATATCAAATTGATTGGTTTAAACATATTTTTTCATTAAATTTACAATTGACAAAATGTTGCGATACAAAGAAATTATGTTTTGATTGTACAAATGCATAAATCTTGAGAAATATTAACATATTTCGAAAATTGGTACCGTGTAAGAACACGTTTACTACAGGTTTGATACAATTTCGTTTAAATATAATTACGAATTGTGTTGCCAGGAGCCACTTTTATAAACTATTTGTCTATTTCCTTTTTAAGAAGAGTTTAATGCGTGCCGACGTGGGGACTATACATAACAGTTATATTTGCATGCATCAGAATGTTCTTCAGTAGTATCTAAGATCCGAAATCTAGTTAAAATGCTGGTAAATCTCAAAATATGCACAAGTCCGACTCGGGAGAATAGCTTCTGGCATCACAATTCGTAATATATTGAAACGAAATTGTACCCAACCTGTAGTGAAAGTGTTATTACACGGTACCACATTCTCCGATTTTTTGTATGTAAGAAAACATCAGATGACATATAAATCATATAAACGTATGTACAAATAATTGAAGGCACAGCTGCACCACTGATGTGTCGAGAGGAAAAAACAATCCGGTCAAGTCTATTTTCCTCTAAACACATCGGGTACTGCTTCTGTTGGCCGTCATTTTTACCTGATGTAATTATAATATGAGCTTTGTCTTAATATCTTACACTTGTATTGGGCATGCATGTTCCAGTCGCTGCTGACCGCCAGTGTTTGAACCGGAAGTATGGCAGAGAATCAGAGACCCGAAAAACATAACTACCTTCTAGTGGCGGCCTTTGATTTTGGTACCACATACAGTGGATACGCTTTCTCCTTTCGGGACGACCCCACCCAAGTTCGCGTATGTTTTTTTTAAATTATGGAAATTGACGTATATACTTGTATAATATAGTATAAGCTCTTTGAACTTCCAAAAGTGCAACAAACACACAGTAGGTACCAACAGTACACATGTTTAAAACAAGGCTTATTCGAGAACTGGCGATGGCATTTACATTCGAACATACTAGGAGAGATTCTAGCAAAATAAAAATGCGTGGAAAATAACACCATTTATTACTTTTTAAGTTCACTTTATTCTGAAAAGTGTGACATGCATGAGATAGCAACTCACCTGTATAACAGTTACATTTATGTGTTAAATAATTGAGGTGCGCAACATGTAATCACGAAAGACTTGACATGTTTCAGACGAGCTTCGCTTTATACGCAATTTATTGTTCACATCCCCCTCCCCCGCTAGTATATGATTCTAAACGTTCTTTAAATGCATGTCTTTCATGTCTTTAAAAACCTCAACTAACATTCCTCTGAATCAATCTGGGAGTTCTTAATGAGTTGTTCCTACATTACACGTATCACGCGATTACTATGTTTGTTCTTCAATGGTAAACCACTTTTGGAAGTCTGCAGTGTCTCGATCCATGTCCCTGAAAGTGACACTCTTATTTAAAATCAATACGTACCTATGTATAACAAACATAAAATTTGAGTGATAAACCTTGCGTTTATGAAAAATATCATTTACTGATAACAAAATTGTAACCGTGTATTTAATAGATGAAAACGCACAAATATTAAATGACTGGTGGATCCTAAAAGATTTACAGTGATGTTCTATCGTCTCAAAGGTATAAATACCGTGTTTTCTGCACATTTCTTTCAAATTAAAGACGGTAGCCTTCATAAGAACCATTGTTTTCGATATATATTCATCTTTCGGTAAATTAAAACAATTGTATTAACTGCAGTACGTCCTTTTTTGCGAGTAAGAGAGCATATTTAAAACCGCAACAAGTTTAATGCTGAATCAAACCAGAGAGTCTCAATACGTAGGTCTTCCACTTTAAACATTTACACATTTATCATGTCTCAATTATTCTTCACAGGTGAACAGCTATTGGACGTCAGGTGTCTCTCAACTCATGTCTCTGAAGACTTCAACTAGCGTTCTCCTCAATCAAGCTGGAGAGTTCCACAGTTTCGGGTTTGAAGCGGAAACGGCGTACGCCGACCTGGCGGAAGACGGGGAACATGGCGGCTGGAGACTCTTTCGACGTTTCAAAATGATGCTGCACAATAACACGGTAACAGAAACAAAAAATAAACAGATGCAACTTATGTGACATGCGAAACTAATATGGTAACAGGCAGCTTAAGTACCGCCTTTGTTGATGCGTGCTTGGGCTCTCTTGTTAGAACTTGTCCCCGCATGTATTTAGTTCACGTGAATGTTGTAAGCCACATTTGATTATGTCCAGTATTTCTCTAGAAATTTCCAGTCTAAAGATGCTGGCAGCTGCTCAGGTACTGTTTGCAAAGCGCTATGTACCGCCCACTGATCTACTGCATTAGCATATAGTGAGTCAGTGGTCGAGTTTCTGTTTAATAAAGCTTCGTACGGACCACGGAATTTTATCAGACATTATCTGAGACTCTATCATAGTTGTAAACGCATTATTTTATAATTCCTTAATACTCTGGGCACAATTTGAAATTGTTAGTCTCTAAAGCTTTCCACCAAACGAATTTAGAGACAAAGGTCATATTAATCATGCCGTATTATTGCCTTGTATTGTTCTGTTTTTTCCTGGCTAGATTTTACTAAAACTTGATCAATAAGATATAACTTTCACAAACCTGTGTAACGTTAAAATAAACTAACATTCTCATCATTCAGCAACTCAACCGCGATTCAACCATCGAAGACATACAGGGTAACCCAGAGCCAGCGTTACCAATCTTCACGCACGCGATACACTACCTTCGTCAGCACGTGCTAGACTTCATCAACAAAAGTTCAGCTGGCGTGACCGAGGCTGACGTGTTTTACGTCATTACCGTTCCCGCCATTTGGGACGTGCGCGCCAAACAGTTCATGCGGGAAGCGGCTGAAAACGTGTGTATATCATTTTGTGCCATGGTTTTGGTATACCTGGCCCCAAACAATATAAAGTCCCTTTAACCAGGATCAAGCTTAGCGTACTTTATTGTTTTGGTATAATGTATGTAATATTCCCATTCTGAGACTTGAAGTAATTTATTTGTTATATCAGTCATTACAAGCTATTCTATATATTGTAATTTTAAACCTATACCGTTTACTAAGCATTTATGTTCGTAGTCAGTAGTGGCTAGCTTTGACTTTTTGTTTACACTTTCCACGACCAGGCGGGAATACCGGCTGCCCAATTGAAGCTCGTGTTGGAACCGGAAGTAGCCTCGATCTGGTGCGAGGGGGAATTGGAGGCAGCAGTAACTCGGGATCTGCAACAGCCGGGAGTCAAGTACATGGTTGTTGACATTGGAGGTACAGGGCTTTTCATTAGCATTGCTTTAAACATCGTACACAAAGCAGGTACCATTTTCTTGAAACGTAAGATTGTTATGAGCTCATTAACAAGACGCTGGTTGTCTTTGAACCATACATTCCATTTATGAATAATAGCACTTGGTTGTATAACTTAATGGAGAGGCTCTCTGATTTCCCTTATGGTAATTTAGAATTATGGAAATGTTAAGGCTATTGTACCATATCTTCCATTCGGCTAGGCAAGTTCCTAGGAGGAAAGAGGCTCCCTGGTTTCCCGTATGGTAATTTAGGATTATGGTAATGTTTAGGCTATTGTTCCATACTTTCCATTCGGTTAGGCAAGCGACCAGGAGGAAAGAGGCTCCCTGGTTTCTCTTATGGTAATTCAGGATTATGGTAATGTTAAGGCTATTGTTCCATATTTTCCATTCGGTTAACAATTAGGACCTGCATCCAATACTTCTATAAGCAAAGACGACGTGCATATACAAACTGTGTTATTTTTCACAGGTCAATGTCTCAAAAGTTTCCCTGACATTTAACACATCAGACCTAACAATTCTCTAAGTTGACACCAAATATTGTATTTATATATACACTACGAAAAGAACGGAGAACTGTCAATATATAAGCAAAACAATTCAGAATATCCACGATAACTAGGCACCTGTGTATTTTCTAGGCGGCACTGTGGATGTATCGGTGCACGAGCGCAACGATAACGGAACTTTAAAGGAGATACACAAGGCTAGTGGAGGAGCCTGGGGCGGCACTGAGGTTTGTATAAGGCCCACAATGTCCAAGTCCTTAGGCTGTCTGATACGCTTACTTCTTATCTCATCAAGATGTCCCAGGTTCATTTTCGGTAAGATGTATATCCGTTTGATCACCAAAGCGAAAAGTGGGTTTCTTCCGCGTACTCTATCACGTTAAATGGTGCCAGCGAGAGTGATTAATGTGATAATATGATAATTGGCTTTGCAATCGTTGGTAATTATAAGAAGGTTAAACTGCACTTTCGTTCTACATATGGCACAATTAACTACAAGCACAATGTTTGTATGATGAACTCTTGAACCCTAGGTCAGTGGTTTAAGACCTTATGATGTAGACAAAACGCCAACACAGAATGGAGCTACAAAAGATACATTTGCCACGCTGGAACACATTGATTGAATTTTAATGGCATTGTAGTTTTTCATTCAGTTTGTGAACTTCTCAAAGCACTTCAATTGACTAATATGTTATATATATATATATATACAGTATCTTGAAATTTGGTTATTATGTCTTTTAGATTTTATATGTTTCCAATACTGAAAACTACAGACACTCCACATACGTACACGCGCGCGGGCACGCACGCACACACACGCACGCACGCGCGCGCACACACACGCGCGCGCGCGCGCGCGCACACACACACACACACACCTTACTCCTTCATATTCTACCTGATTTCTGTGTTTCAAATAACTTTATATTTAATTTCGTTCAGAGTCTGAGTTCGTAATGTCATATTTTATTTTCTGCGTACCGTGTACGAACTACATTTTGCCCGGTTACTCTTTAAAGCACATTGAACGCTGCGTTCCCAAAAAGGGGATGTAGCCTCACGTTATAATGTGTGTTTTGTTACCAGGTCGATAAACTGTATCTTCAAACATTGGCTGATATCTTCGGCGAAGAATCTATGAGGAGACTCAGGGATGAAATGATGATGGATTTCCTTGCAATCCTAGCAGATTTTGAAATAAAGAAAAGGAGCCCTGATATGCGTACGCGAGGGTTGATGATGATTAAAATACCCGCATCACTTAGGGAATTCTGTGAGGAAGTAAAAGGAAAGAAAATGGCTGATGTTGTAAAGGATTCCGTGTATGGGGAGAGTGTGGTGTATAAATCTCCAGACAAATTGCGTGTTCCATGGGATATCGTGAAGACCTGGTTTGACAAGTCAGTGGACAACACAAAAAATCATGTAAAGCACCTGCTGGAAAAACCTAACATACGCGGAGTGGAGACAATAATTCTTGTCGGTGGATTTGTTGAGAGCACTTATGTTCAAGAGAGGTTTCGTGAAGCGCTTGGAGATAAACGCATTATTATCCCTAGTGAGCCAGGCCTCGCTGTACTGAAGGGGGCGGTGAAGTTTGGACACAACCCTGCTGTTGTGGCGTCGCGGATGATGGATTACACATACGGGGTAAGAGGAGATTTGGCATTTGATCCTAAAAAGCACAAGGAAGAAAATAAGATGGTGAAGAATGGCGGGAATGTTTTGGCAAAGGACTGCTTCGTGAAATTCTGTTCTATCAATCAAGAAGTTTTGTTTGGTCAAGAATTCAAACGCAAAAGCCGAGGCAAATCAGACATCAAAAAATCTTCTAGACTGTTGATCTACCGATCACGTGATTCGTCCCCTGTCACGGTGTCTGACTCTGCATGTGAGAAGATTGGTCGCCTAACAATCAGCTACAGCGAGGAAGATATTGAGAATGATGATTTCAAGATAGAAACTTCCTTTTCTTTCGGGGATACGGAGCTGTTGGTCAAGCGAATGATGCTGAAATCTGGGAAAGAAGTTTATTTGAAAATTGACTGTCTTGGTCAGGCGTAGACAATGGGTGTTCCCTTTTAAGCGATGCATTAGAGCACCCGTGCTAGTTGATTGTAGATGTACTGTATACTAATGTTCAATCTAGAAATATGAACAAATTTCGGGGAGGGGGGGGGGGGTCTGCTTGTGATGACACTGCCTGAAGCCTTTTGATCTTGCCTTTCATTCGTACAAAGTGTTAAATGTACCATTGTTATAAGCATTGACCACCCGCATTTCCATGTTTTATCTTATTGAAAATCTATACAGCGTGTTTATTTTTATTATTATACACATTATTGCCACTAACGAACATTTTTATTATTCCATAACTATACTTGTATTGCAATTAATATTGACTACCTTGTTACGATGACCATAGGTATGCATAATTTCTAAAAAGGTTGCTGTATATATTTGTATCACTAGACGTTTTGCTGCATAAATCGAAATAATCTTCTGTTTTGTAACTTTTGTTCTATCCTTGTTCAAATTATGTATTAACATGTAATGTTATTGCAGGCGATATAGAAATAATGGGTAACTTTGTAGACGATTTAGAAAGAAGTTTAAACCAGCTTGATGGTTCTCGTCAAATGTTGGATTTAGATGTTGATATAAGCAAAAACCAAGGTGGTAGTATTCCGTAGAAGAGGCCCACTTGGAGGCTAACTTTAACTATTCAGGCAATACGTTTAACTACGTGAGCTCTTTCGTGTTAAATAGCCAATGAGTTGTCGATAAAGATCTTCAAACTATGAATGTATTAATAAACTATATCAACAAATATACCGGGGACTTTGGAAAGTATTGCTAGATGGTACTAAATTTATCATGTAATATAAAGTACTCATATACTTTGCTAACATTATCAGAAACAGTAGTGTACAAAGAACATGGCTGCTCCTATGATTGGGTCAATCCCTACCTACAGGTCTAAATATGTGCCAGGCCGCTGTCCCTACAGTATCAGCATATGTAAAACAAATGATTTAATATACCGAATGGTAACACCTTTTGAAAAACTTGCCAAAATACACAAGAAGATGTATAGTACGATAGATGTTTGTGGTAATGAAATTTGAAACGATCAAAAATATGCATTAACCCTTGTATTTAAGTTTGATAATTATTATTCAAAATGCCAGCTGAAATATTTTCTAGTTTTTGAATACCACATCTTGTTCAGTTGGTGTAAACCATCACAGTGAAAAAAAAGTTATTTCCCGTTAAGAATAAGGATAAATCATATTTAGTTAGACACCGTAATATTCCCAGTTTCATATTTTTATGGGAGTTTTAAAGATTATTTACACAGTCAGCAATTACAAGAGGGACATGTCCAGGTGAGGATCAGCTTTCTAAATTCTAGGATGTTTAGAGAACACATGAGTGGCCTCAAAGCGGAAGTGATTCTTCATATTTATTTATTTTTACTGATGACATCTCCACAAGTGTTATATCAGAGATTAAAAAAACCTGTATGTCTTAAATGCCACAAGGTTTTTGGACTTATTCTAGTGTGATACCGTACAGATATTTGTGAGTTCCAAAAGAAGTGATGTTGGCAATTTTTCTCCATGACGTGTAATCATTGAAATGATGAAATCCGGTTTTTGAAGCTCTATATTGAACAATCATTTTGGCTCTTACCATGTACCGTATGTGTTAACAGGGTTTTTATATGAATTTTAAGCTACTGGGCTTGTCTTTGTAGTTTTAATTGTAGTATTTGTACTGTTGTCGCGTGATTCGTTCACTTTTACTGCTGCTTCTGTTGGTGGTTCTGCTGCTGATGATTCTGTATCAACTCCTTGCTTTAATATAGAACAAAATGGATCACATATCAACTTTCGTTAATGAGTCGTACGCAGAATCCACATGGATTTGGTTGCCTGGTTAGTGATTCAGTGGTAAGCACAATTGCTTCTCACCCAGATGTCCAGGGTTCGATAATCGGCCTCAGCGCATGTGAGTATGTAATGTTGATACCAAGCCGGATGAATGGATTTCCTCAAGATGTGTTGCATATTATATTATTCTATGCCGCAATAATGTGAAATTGGTAGAATCGAAGGCTTTTGCGACTACGACGCGCATAGGGTAAAATTGAAAACAAAGTTGTATGTATGTATTTTTACGATCCATGGGTTTGGGAGGCGGCCCTTGGCAATTGCATTTTGGGGAGTCTAAGTCGAAAGGGTTAAACAAATCACGTGATCAATTTATTAAACATATGTAAGTCTTCTTAGGTGAAGATTTTATTCAGCTTTACTCCCACGAAACAGAAATCATAATAACACATTTATTTTACAAGATCTTAAATGGCAAGCGAAAAAGCAGGCTTATGTTTATTTCATATGAGAAAAGGATAAAACACCTGCTCAAATACAGCCTTGACATTTTGACATGTATCCGCCCATCACAAGAATGCAAAGATGTATAGGTGCATTTTAGATATTGACATCGAGAGTTTGTTTATGTTTCATTTATAATGATACACCATCATATTTGTTTTGCATGGATTACATTTTTGAATTACACCATAATGACACTACTACTATGATATGAAATATTGAACGGAGGTATTAAAACAAAACTTTACTATAATTATATGTCAGTGGAGATATGTAACAATGTTCTTAATTTGTTTCTTAACATAATGTCTATATAAAAAGCTATCGTTGTTAACTTATTTTAACTTTTTATCTTTTAGGTAGCAATTTTTGCATCAATGATGAATGGATAACCTTTTTTTGTAACGTGTTATTCTTTTTATAATCAACCCGGAAGTAAATTACAGAGATGTAAAATACAGAGATAAAGTTAATATGGAAAGGAGGGGTTATCATTGAAGGTAATTTCTAATATTATAATATCAAATGTACTGGTTTAAGGATGGAATATATCAATAAAGTTACAATGTACAACATGCTACGATACAATTAATTTATGTTTTGATTGTTGGATTGTTCATATCATAATATTGAAACTTTAATCCTCAATTTGACTCATGTAATGATGCAAATGAACTATGATTTCGACCAGAAGCTTAAAACGTGTAGAGATTTATCTTCTGGTTTTAAAAAAATATTAAATTCTATTGATTTGAGTTCATCACCAAAGCAAATATATTTATTATCATTCAATCATTTGTTAAGAGTACATTTTAAATCGAAGCTCAAATGAATGAAAAAAGCCATAATCACTATTTAAAGTCGTTTTAGAATGTCTCATAGTGTTAACTTAAAGGAAGTTGAATAAACAAGTCCACCAAAACTGCTAAAGACAAGATTTACAGATGGAAGGACCTTTCAATGTTTTCCCCACCTCTGGACGGTGGGTAAACCCGGGATATTTAAACTGCATTTTATACGGGACAAAGATGTTCAAGGCATCAGTTGGGAAAAAAACAACGTCAAGTATATTTCCGGGTGGACATACCAATGTCCCGCCTGTCCCGCCATTTAAAATCCTCTTAATGCATGTCTCTCCGTTGTTGAAAATGGTCGATAATTTTAGACTGTCAGCTGCATATGAATTAGAGTGTCACATACCAAAAACGCGACGCGTGCCTGACAGGCAGAGTTTACCTTAAAGGAGCTTAACACCAAATGATACAATTGCAAAAAAAAAAGAAAATTGTCAAAAACTTACATAAAATTGACATCGTTGTGTGCATCGCATTGAATCCTACTAACTGTAGTATCACATCGTTTACGAAACGTGTATCTTTTGCAGTTTTTGTGCATATTTCTAATTCGAGATTACTGAGGTTGTCTACGGCCGGTATAATTATCTGAACTCATAAACAGATATGATTTAAATTTGGAAACAACTATGCGATTGTTTTTAAATGGGGAAACACAGATGAGAAAGCAATATGATCGTTGCGTTTATGATTTTCATCATGTTAATTGGTATATTATCGACCTCCTACCACTAACTCGCATTGAAAATTCTAGGCTTGTATTCAGGAAATATACTGTATTTACCGATATTGGGACCATCTGGTATCTAGCCCCTTTAAAATATTTGTGCACCACCACCTGCGTATCAACGGAACTACGTTAGTGTGGGGGTCAAATGCATGCTTATTCGTATTACAAGTATTTATAAAGAAAGATACGTCGAATGTTATTTACAGTATATTTTGACTTGTAATGTGAAGATGTCAAGCTATCTAGCTATCAGCTAGTGTTGTTCATGTTTATCATAACCGACTTTAAATAAAGATCTTATTATCTTATCTTATCTTATCTTATCTTGTCATTAACATATAGCCATGAATCAATGGCGCAGATATTTGCATTCTGATTTTAACAATCTTAGTTCACAGCTGAATAATAATCTTGCAGCTGAAAAGCTTTTTTGCAGCCAGAAAAGTGCACATGCATTATGTTTATGTTTTGTTATTATATTACCCACTAAATTAAAATAGAAAAGGGTACTTAGATAATAATCTTATATTTGTATTTGTCGTCGGGAAATAGCTTATGTAAGTAATGTTTCTTGGAATTATATACCAATCTATAAGTAAATCATTTAATTTTTTCCAGATATTTTTATTAAAATTCTTTATTACCCTAATGCACTTTTTATTGTTTCATTTTGGTGGTTTAGCTAAACAAAACGTGCTACGCGATACTCACACACTATTAGAATGAACGTTGCAGAATAGGATTAAAGTGTTAAACGCAATTTATGCTGTTGATTGCACAGCATCAAGCAAATTTGAATGCTCTTTTATCGTCAAAGTTAGTGAAGCAAGAACACAAATTTATTCATTTCAAACAATTATATTTTGAATCTCACATACCTGAATCTTAAAAGCACCATTTCAACTGATTGGTCTGCTTGCTACAAAATATGAAATACGATGACAGAAGAAGGTCTGGTATTGAAAGAACATATCATACTTATTGTCAACTTGTTCCGTGAATCGTACATATAAACTATACTGTATTTGAGTTTCAAAAATATCGCCTTAAACATACGAAACCAATGATCGCATGTAAACGCATTCTAAATATTCTTGATCTAAAATGAAAACAGCTTAAAGGGGTTCGAACTCGAGCATTGTATTTAGAATCCAATTGGCAAATGGAACGTTCTGTAAGAATCGGCAAATCGTCGTACTTTTTCATAATCGCAATGATCCTATTTCACCTAAGCAAGTTGTTCATCAAATGACTGACAGTCCTTTAACGCTTTCAGCGCTTTGATTGTCCAATCAGATACCGCTATCTGAGCGTCAGAAATAACAGTTGTAATTTTAATATGAGCTTTCGCTCTAAAGCACGCACATAACCTTGTAAACTTGACATGTTTGTTGCAGACGTTGTTTGAATCGGAAGTATGGCAGAGAAGGGGAGGCCCGAGAAACATAACTACCTTCTGGTGGCGGCCTTTGATTTTGGCACCACATACAGTGGATACGCTTACTCCCTCCGAGACAGTCCCACCCATGTTCATGTATGTAGAATATGTAAATTGGTGGGTATGCTTGTATGCTATTGTTTAAGCTCGTTGAACTTCGGAAACACACAGTATGCACCAACTGTTCACTTGCATGAAACAAGGCTTAATCGTGTACTGGCGAGGGCAATTTATGAATAATATTATTTTTTAACTAATAACTGATGATATACATAATTTTCTGTGTACATACATAGGCCTTTGAGGGTTTTCCTTAAATTATATTTTTGTTATATTCAGGTGACACAGTTATTTTGTTTATTCTGAAAAGGATCTGCAAATGGCTCTTAATGCCATACATAATGTGCATTATGGAAGTTAAAGGTGAATGCTACAAAAACTAAAGTTGTGGTGTTTTCTAAAGGCAAGTTGGGTAATAAGCCTTCCTTTTATTATCAAAGAAATACCGTTGATGTTGTTGATCATTTTACCTACCTTGGGTTTTTGTTTAATTACAATGGGAAATTTGCAAAAGCAAGATCTCATCTTCGTAGCCAAGCCAGAAAAGCTTTAAAAGGAGCTATTGGATTACCCATTGAAAATCAGATTCTTCTTTTCGATACAATGGTAAGTCCAATTCTACTATATGCATCGTAAGTCTGGGGGTATGAAAACAGCACTGCTATGTTTCAGTTTCAGTGGAAGTTTCTGAAACTGTTTTAAAATGTAAGCCAAGAACACCAATAAATGAAAACCATATATATTTCAGTTTTTAGGGAGGGGCGCATGTCAAAATATTGCGTCTCTAAGTTACAAATTACAATAGCGTTCATTTACATTATTACTGATAATGCTTATTCTGAAACTGACCAACAACAGCAGGACGTTAACTATTTCTACATATAATTTTCGAAAACTATATAGCCAGGTTGAAAAGTAGATCATTTTAATATCTCTCGAATTAAAATTCATCTTTAAAAATCCTATAATTCAAACTTATCTACATTCAAGAACTTGACTCCTCCACTTTTGTACATAGTGATCGTGCAATGCTCTCTTAACAGTATGTTTAAAAGATAAAATGTGCTGTTCATGCTGTGAATATCAAAAATGAGACAATCCAAGATAGAATACAATTGAGCTTTACCAGCTTGAATTAATTATTGACCCATGTTACTCGGTCTTGGGGCAGATCCAGGAATTGACCCTTTTCATAAATTACTTATTTATGAAAATTGATTCTTCATGCTTTAAGGTAATTCCCTACATGTATCACATTTTCATTTATGTGTTAAATAATTGAGGTGCAATAGTGTTATCACGAAAGACTGGACATATTGTAGACGAATTTCGCGTTATACGCAGTTTATTACCCCCCGCTAGTATATGTTTATTTCTATCTAGGGACAGTAAAGATATTAATGCTTGTAATTGTTGGACGTCAGTTTCTCTACAGGCATGTCTCTCAAACCCTCAACTAGCGGTTCTTGAATTTAACCGGAAGTTCCCAATGAGTTCTACATTACATTTATCATATGTTCTCTGTATTCCTCATTGTTGAATCACTATTGAAAGTCTGACGTGTTTCAATTAATTTCACTTAAAACCACAACACATGTGCTACTGAATCAAGTCGGAGAATATTAATGCGTAGGTTTTACACTTTAAACATTTTCACGTATATCATGTATGAATTATTTTCGCAGGTGAACAACTCTTGGGCGGCAGGTGTCGCTCAACTCATGTCCCTGAAAACTTCAACAAGCGTTCTCCTCAATCCAGCCGGGGACTTCCACAGTTTCGGGTTTGAAGCGGAAGCGAAGTACGCCGACCTGGCGGAAGACGGGAAGCATGCCGGCTGGAGGCTCTTTCGGCGCTTCAAAATGATGCTGCACAACAACACGGTAAAAGAAACAATGATTAAACTGATGCAACTTTGATAATGAGTTTTAATGTCATTTCTTTAAAATGTGTTTTCTATTAATAATACGAGTGGAAACGCTATTAAGCCATTCGACTTTTTTCGTAAAACATTTTGCCCAAAACATGATCTTAACGAGGTATGTTGACCGAATTTGAATGTAGCTATAACTTTGAGTTATTTCAAAGTGTTGTACATACATGAATACGATTCAATGACTGTTACATTAAACAAGCGATATTTCGTTTTCTTATCATACACTTGTTAATCAATATTGCTTTTACACAAATTATCCCTTTGGATTCAGTTAAAACCTTTAATTGTGACTGTTCAACCTTTTCACATGCGTCGTCTACCGTGTTCCCTAAATTGATTTGATGGATACCTTCAAGAATGACAAATTCAAATTGTAATCTATTATTTGCTTGTCCATTTAAGGGTTTATTATTTCAACCATTGACGTTGCTATGGCAATTTTCGCCAATAAGGGAACATGGAAAATAGCATGATTTTCGTAGCAAAATTGAGGTATTTATCAGCAAAAAGTCAAATGATGTTTCATATTTTATTACGAACAACTTCAAAACACACTCACAAGTTTGAAGGGAAACAAAACCTTGTCATGACAATAACAAAAATATACATCGATGAAAATAATTTACTATGGCAACTGATTATTTTAAACCAACTAAAAGCATTTTTGTTGCAAAACTATACAACAGTTATGTTTTAGTATATGATATCATTTAATGGTAAAACAACATCTACAACATTGGTTAATAAAACCCGTGGCCAAAAAAAGTGTCACATTTTTCATTTTTTAATGCGAAATCATTCTGCAAAATCGAAATGAATTCATTTCAGAAGTACAAAACATTTGAAAAGCAAATGATAAAAGCATTATAATATCATACATATGTTGTAATTGCCCTGAGTGGTGTTTTTTCTCTGGCTGGATCTAATTCAATTTTATTAATACGATACAACCTTCATAAGCCTGTAAATTTTCTCAATTGATATTTAGCAACTTAACCGCGATTCAACCATCGAAGACATACAAGGAAACCCTTCGCCAGCGTTACCAATCTTCACGCACGCGATACACTACCTTCGTGAGCACGTGCTAGAATTCATCAACAAAAGTTCAGCTGGCGTGACCGAGGCTGACGTGTTTTACGTCATTACCGTTCCCGCCATTTGGGACGTGCGCGCCAAACAGTTCATGCGGGAAGCGGCCGAAAAGGTGTGTATGTTGCTACTCCAAGGAATTTATAATCGTGTGCTATGTGGGCTAGTATTTTGGTATACCTGTACCCGAATAAATTGAATGATTCGTTTTCTGGTTTCTGTCTTATGCCGAAACTCAGACACCTCTACCCTGGCGTTTTCAGAATAACAAGACAGTCCTACCGTTAGATGTCCGGTCTCGTCTTTTGTAACCTACTTAAATACAATATATTGAAACATTTCATTATATAAATATATGTTGCATGTATCTTTGAAAAATCCTCCTTGTTTCACTGAGAAAACACTTCTCGCCTAAACTATGTTACGCAGAGTACGAAACAACTCTATACTTCATTTACGTACCTAGTAAGTAGGTTTTAGTAGTTGAAATAGTTTGTAATATTTTATATTACACATTCCCCACTCAGGCGGGAATACCGACTGACCAATTGAAGCTCGTGTTAGAACCGGAAGTAGCCTCAATCTGGTGCGAGGAAGAATTGGAGGCAGCGGATACTCGAAAGCTGCAACAACCGGGGATACGGTACATGGTTGTAGACGCCGGAGGTAAGGGGGCTTTTCTTAAAAAAAGAATTGAAAACAAACATAAAAGGAGTATGCCGAAGTTAAGGCAACAAGTGATCGTGCGGAGCGAGGCTCCATTTTCTGTCATTGTAACTCAGGGGTATGCGGACGTTAAGGCTTTCTTAAAATGTTCTCCATTTGGTTCACTAAAACGGTCTGCGTTCAATTTTTCAAAAGCAAAGTTGGCTTGTATATACAGACTGTTTTAAATGGTTTCACTTATATCTATATGCATTAAGTATCGGACATATGTAAAGATATGCACCAGGGCTTGCATTCAATGATATATAACTAGCTGTCTATGTATTCCAGGAGGCACTGTGGATGTATCGGTGCACGAGCGCAACGATAACGGAACTTTAAAGGAGATACACAAGGCAAGTGGAGGAGCCTGGGGCGGCACTGAGGTTAGTATTAGGCCTGCATTGTGTTTATGTTTTCTGGTATAATTATGACCAATTTACCATAGCTACGATCTCACCACGCTCACGTCGCTCATCCCGATCTGAAAGTTTATCAAATCGGGGCGAGAACGGGGTCAAAATCTTGAAAATCGATGAGTATCGTCAGAAGATCGCCAGATCTACGCTTGTACTAGGATTTCTCCACGACCATCTCGTTTCAAATTGCTTTTGCATTTGAACCACGTTTCCACCGCGATTATCAACCACCGTGAACAGCTTTTCAGTTCTCTTGTAAACGTGGAAACATGAAGAGGCCAGAATAGGTGCAACGTGTTATCCTTCAGCAAGAGCAGATGCTTGTCGAATATCAAATGGAAAATATTATTCTGAGAAGAAGAAGAGAAAGAAGAAACTGTGTCTGACCATGGCTAGCTGCAGAAAGAAGGCTTCAGTTTGGACATTACGACAGACTGGTCAGTAAGTTAAGATTGGAAGACACAACATCATACTTCAACTTTATAAGAATACCACCGAAAATGTTTGATGAAAAACTTCAAAGGGTTGGGCCGAGAATCCAGAAGACTGAGACTCATTGGAGAAAACCTTACGAGACAGGCATGAAACTAGCCATCACTATGAGACATCCTGCTTCAAGGAAAAAGTACCGAAGCCTGTTGTAAACTTTTAATCTCTCCTTTAATACCATGACTTTAACACAAGTCCTTTTCTAATCATGATAAACAGAGAAAAATAGTCCGATCTTACGCTGACAACGGTTCGTTTCTACACTTCTATAATGTGTGGCAGCAGGAAATGAAACGAACCAATTGTCCCTCTCAGTCTGCGCTTGGTAAGTAGTACCAGATCGATATTTTTGGAGACGCCCATACCGGTTTCGAATGTTTTTGTACCATGTCTTGATCAACACGACATCCTTTCCAGGACGGGAAGCCGGCTCCCTTTACAAGAACTCCTTACTACATGTATTTGTATCTTTGAAACCTTTGATTTTTATTGTATAAAACTGTTATTTCATTTGCGAGCCAATCTACCATTATTTGTTTCTCGTGTTCTGTCAGATCAGTCTGTAGTTTCTTGCGCTTTTCTGGTATGGTCGAGCTTTCTTTGTCAATATTAGTTGCGTTTATATCGTCGGAATTTGGACCAATTTCTGTCGTGGCGGGAATAGCAGTTTCTGGAGATGGCACAGATGGCGACGAAGGGTCAACAGAAGGATCGTCAGCCATCTCAGCTATTGCTTTGAAAGGCTTATTCTGGCGTTGAACACGTTGGGCTACTTTCGTTTGTAACGTTCAGAGTGTGAATGAATAAACAAAGGCAAAGGGCCAGTCAGAAAATTTCTGACGTCATGCGACTTGATCGGCGCAAGCTCTTCGTGAGGTCTTTATGTGATCTTCCTGACCGTCGCAGGAGCGTAGTGGAAGCTTGGAAGGAGTGTGGTATCAACGTAGTTCAATTGTTCACCGAATGCACTACAATGTCATAACGATAATGAATATCTTACCACGATACTTCCACGATGCTTTTACACTTATGCCGACATTACTACGTTCATACGATTGATTTTAGCCACGCTCCTGTTACGACTGTTTTGAACATGTTAAAAAAGCGTGGCGCTTAACAATCTTTGCAATTCTACTACGACCCTTCCATATTTATGAAGACCCTCTCTCAATCTTACACGATGATACAACGACTGGTCACGATTCGGTAAACACGTTTAGAGCGTTATAGAAGAGGGGGGGGGGGGGGCTGTGTGAACGGAATATCAGCACAGTAGTTAGCACGCACGCTTCTTATCTCACCAAGGTTCTCCTGGTTCAATTATTTACCTAGATGTATATGTGTTTGGTTTGTGGTCACCAAGCCGGAAAAGTGGGTTTCCTCTGCGAACGTTTTCACGGTAATGAGAATGATAAATGTGGTAGTGTTATTAAATTCACAATCTTTGTACAAGATAAGGTTGTTGGGCTAAACTTAAATCTAACATCTGACACACTTATCAATTTAAATGTAACTACAAGGCACATTGGTAGATCTACGAAACCCTTGAAGAAAAGAAGCACAGTTGCGTAATAGTGCAGTCAAATCCTCAGTAAAACTATAAGAAAAACTTGAATACGGTTAAAGCACCACAATACGCATTAATATTATATAAGGACAAAATAAGCAACTGACCGATTGACCCATCTTTCACAATGGCTGACTAGCAGCCATCTTTAATATGGTCTACGAAAAATAATGTTTTTTTTTATATTTTTTTGTTTTTTTTTGTTTTTGTTTTTTTTTTGGGGGGGGGGTTGTTGTTGTGTTGTTTTTTTTTTTTTTTTTTTTTCTTTTGGGGGGGGGGTGTTTTTTAATTTAAACTATGTTTCATACATATATTGAGTCAACTTTGTCATATATTTAACTGTGTTTAACATATTGTTGCAGAAAAAGGAAAAAAAAACTACGTATTAAATAAATATTGCTTCCATAGAAAAGATCAAAATAAAATAAAAATCAAACCATTGGAAAATATTTCATAACAGCTTCCAAGAATCAATTACAGAATGAAATAATTCCATAAATTAAGTCTGCTTTATGCACTTATGTTACTATCGACAGCGAGATAGGAAATGACTGAAAGTACGGCCCAACAGTCAGTCCATGTCGTAATTGCCATCACACCAACTAAGAGCACCCAATAGATTTACAGCTTTGAAAATTATCATCTTCCATTGCCTCCCATTTCTGAAGTGCATCCGCATTTAAAAACTTCCTGACAGGGGAAGTTCTTAGAATAAAACTGTGGTAAAGAAACAATACCTTGGTCGCTGAGTATCATTGTGATTTACATAGACTATTTGATTTGTCAAAAAATGCACAGTTCTCCTATGTTTTGATCAACTCTCAATTAATAATACCAATTACATGGGATTTTCGTGTCTGGAAGGACCATTCGTCTACATCCCAACCTCTGTGCAACATTGAAGCAGATATCAGACCATCAGGATCATATACATCCCAAACAACAACCAACCCCTGTAAAGTTGAAAGCTGACGACGGCTGAAAACATTATTGGAGTGATCTTTGAATGTTTGGCAACCGGTCGGTTTCAGCATGTTGGCCCTGACTGCTCCTTCTATAATTAAGGCATTATCTGGAGGATGTTTAAGCGTGAATTGTGAGTGACATTCAAGACAATTCACAAGGTCCGACTTGGCGCCCAATCTGACTTTTTCAAACTATGACAATGATGAGAAAAAATAGAATTCCCATGGTCAAATGTTGCCATCGCATACTTCACATGAAACATACAGCTTTGAAAATGGAAAAAGAATCCTGTTTAAGCTGTTGCTTTTCTTTGGATATCTGTTTTGAAGGTTGTCTATTGAAAAGAGGAAACTTGTTTTATTTAATGGATCCTCTCAGTAGTTTATCTTTTATTTTAAAGCCCTCAGATGCAGACACTGTCTACTGGTCCTTGCCCGCCTGTTCATGGTTTTTCACAGTTTCAATAACACTTGCATTTACAATAGTTCTCCTATCTCAGTCTAGAAGATCCCTCGAGTGGTCATTGAATTGGTTCCCCATTTCTATTCTATCTAGTTTCGCTTAATGCAAGAACAGTCATGTTCTAGGTAAAGCCTTGTCGTTCGTGGTGGTTAATATTAGGACCTTTACCTTCCTCATGCTTCAAAAAATCGGTGGAAGATTGAAATTCATGCGCAACTACGGGCTTCATCATTACCAGACACCATCAAGCGCAGCAAAAGACTGGTACTTTCAGTGAATCCTTATGCTCCGCCATCTCCTTTAATGAGTATATTATTTTGCTCATGTGCATGTTCAACTGCAGTAGCGTGGGATAAACGTTAAGTTTAGAGTACAACAAACCCACATTGAGCAAACAAATAAAAATAAACTTCTGTTGTTCTCTGTTTCATCACGGATATGTACAACCAGCCAACGAGCATATATTAAATGGTCAAGAGCAAAACAACAAGGGACAAGAGACTCAAGAGCTTCATTATACATAGCAAACCCACCTTTACGCAATGCCTGCCCAAACAATATGACATTACTTGCAAACTTCAGCGTATTCGATCAAAACAGAAAAGAAGGAAATCACATGCTTTTTAAGATCGTCAATTTCCAAATGTGGTGTTATAACCTTGGCTTATCTCTGGCACGAAATCCCCAATACATAAGAGAGTTCAAGAAATGTGCTATTTCTATTAACAATTATCCAACATACTATTTTTAAAATGCTTTATTTAAATAAACATGTTATTCAATATTTACTTATGTGCTTTATTGTCGCAAATGGATGTGGCATAGTGCATCTACAAGTTTAGCTTGTGTTATGAATGTTCTAGCTTTCTTATCAATGTTGTAACATACCTCTTCAAATACTGAACAAGTGCAGCAAGTTTGATCTAACAGTCAATGGAAAAATGTATTTTCTTTCCAAATGCTTTCTTCACAATGCCATCTGGACAATATCATATTTATAACAAAGAGGGACAACTGATTTTATTTATTAATAAATATATTTTCCATTTTACTTTGATGAATACTTGAAAATAATTGAATTGGTCATTAAATTTTGAGCTGTAGCAATTTTCTTAAGTATTTAAGTAAAAGTGTGACTGGACTGTAAGGCCTTATGGTTTAAAACAGATCGTGAACACCAGGACACACGTTACCACGTTTTCCAACTTGGTTATAGTGTAACATTAGGTTTCGAAAGTTCTCAAATCAGCATTCAAAATATTTAAAAAAGGGATCGTCGACAGTACCTTTGAGTTTGTTTATGGTGGCCTTTACCTTTTTTAATGTACCCAATACTGTAAACTGTTAGTACTACAGACACAGGGGCTGTACATGTTTAACTTGAAAACAGTACGACAGTACCAACACATAAAACATAGTTAGACATAGCGGGTTCAGACTGTAATGTCGTATTTGATATTCTGCCTACCGTGTACCATTTACATAATCACCGAGTGACCTCAAAGCCACATTGAACCCTGCGTACCAAACACTGAGGGATGTAGTCTCACGTTATGATATATGTTTCTATTACCAGGTCGATAAAAGGTATCTTCAAACATTGGATGATATCTTTGGCGAAGAATCTATGAGGAGACTTAAGGAAGAGACGATGATGGATTTCCTTGCAATTCTCGAAGATTTTGAAGTAAAGAAAAGGACACCTGATATGCGTACGCGAGGATTCATAATGATTAAAATACCCGCATCATTAAGGGAATACTGTGAGGAAAAGAAAGGAAAGAAAATGGCTGATGTTGTAAAGGATTCTGTGTATGGGGAGAGTGTGGTGTATAAAGCTCCAGACAAATTGCGTGTTCCATGGGATATCGTGAAGACCTGGTTTGACAAGTCAGTTGACAACACAATAAACCATGTTAAGCACCTGCTGGAACTTCCAAATATAAGCGAAGTTGAGACAATAATTCTTGTCGGTGGATTTGTTGAGAGCACGTATGTTCAAGAGAGGTTTCGTGAAGCGCTGGGAGATAAACGCATCCTTATACCTAATGAGCCAGGCCTCGCTGTATTGAAGGGGGCGGTGAAGTTTGGACACAACCCTGCTGTCGTGGCGTCGCGGATGATTGATTACACATACGGGGTGAGGGGAGAATTGGCATTTGATCCTAAAAAGCACAAGGAAGAAAATAAGATAATGAAGAATCGCGGGAACGTGTTCGCAAAGGACTGCTTCGTCAAATTCTGTTCTATCAATGAAGAAGTTTTGTTTGGTCAAAAATTCAAACGCACAAGCAGAGGCTCAAGCAGCAAAAAGTCTTCTAAACTATTAATCTACCGATCACGTGATTCTTCCCCTGTCACAGTGTCTGACTCTGCATGCGAAAAGATTGGTCGCCTGACAATCAACTACAGTGAGGAAGATGTAGAGGATGATGATTTCAAGATAGAAACTTCCTTCACTTTCGGGGATACGGAGCTGTTGGTCAAGCGAAAGATGCTGAAATCTGGGAAGGAAGTTGATTTGAAAATAGACTGCCTTGGTCAGGTATAGACAATGGGTCTTCCCTTTTAAGCGATGCATCAGACCACCCTGTGTTAGTTGACTGTAGATGTACTGTATACTAATGTCCAATCTAGAAATAAACAAACTTATATTGTTATAATAGTATCGCCTACTTTGTTACGATGATCATAGGTATACATAATTTTAAAAAGGTATGCAAAAATTGTTGTATATATTTGTACGACTAAATATTTTGTTCATAAGTCAAAAGTATCTTCTGTTTTGTTCTGTTCTTTTTCAAATTATGTATTAATATATTTAAAAAGAAATATGTATTAATATAATTATACTGCAGGATAGAAATAATAAGTTTTAACCAGCTTTATGGTTATTATCAAATGCGGGATTTGAAGGTTGATATGGCCAACAGCCAAGGTGGTAGTATTCTGTAAAAGAGGCTCAGGTAGGGCAAAATGGACTTAGATCTACATTGACTTACCCCTTGAAGAGGTATCTTTAACGTATCAGGAAATGCATTACGTGTTAAACAGTCAATGAGTTGTAGGTAAGGGTCTTATAACTATGAATGTATTATTAAACTATACCAACAAATATAGACTTCACCAGGGACTTTGGAAAGTATTGCTATGAGGTACTAAATGTTTCATGTAATTTAAAGTACTCATATATGTTGCTAACATTATCAGAAACTGAAGTGTACAAAAACATGGCTGCTTCTTTATTTTGGTCAATCCCTACGTGCATGTTTCATTTAAATATCAGCCAGGCCACTGTCCTGACTATATTAGCACCTGTTTTTTTAATGAAGTAAATGTATATGTTCGACAGATGTTTATGGTAATGAAATTTATAAAGATCAAAACTAAATATTAACCGTTGTATTTAAGTTTGATAATTAATATTCAAAATGCCCGCTGAAATCTTTTCTGGTTTGTAATATCACACTTTGCCTTAGCGTTATTCCAAAACATATCAATGAAAACAAGTTCATATTGATCTAACTCTTTATTTGTCAAACCCGATTAACAATTTGAGACTTAATTTCTTCAGCAACAAAAAAAACATGGAAGAAAAATATGGGGGAGATGGTGTATATTTGTTGATTTGGAAAAATGTTCCTAACATAAACGGAATATTTAATATGGACAAACTACTAACTTAAATATAAAATACAGTTCTTCGTGAATATTTCATTTAATGTCCAGTAACTAAACGTACTACTATATGCAAGAGCACTTTTACTTAGATAATAAGTGTTCTAATTGTTGCCATCGTCTATTGTATGTGTTGATTTTATTCTGCATTGTTTCTATGGTTTGATCAATTTTTATCGTTTAACCAAGCTATTAGGCACACATGGCACACCTTGGAATCTTTCCTTTACATTTTGATTTAAAGGTGAAATATTTTGCTAAAAGTATCATGAAATGTATTTGATAACAATTTTGTTTTCTCTGTTTGGCATGAAGTCACAAAAGGTAATAGATTTGTATGATAGTTCTCTTAAGCTAACTGCATTAAACGAATTTTTTATGAATATTTTCAATTCACCTTAAAACGTCTGCGAATAATGACATTCCCAAAACATATGGATGTTTGAGTCGATGTTCATTAGACAAAAATCACAAAACCTGTATGAAGCAATATTGTTTGTGTATAGATTGTCATTATTTGTTAGGATATGCATAATGTATTTGTATTGGAATTCCCGAAGTTTCGTATCCATTGTTAGTTGAAGCGACTGTACACAATTTTCCATTGTATAGAGTTAAGTTCAATTTGAGATTCCCAATTTTCTTCGCGAGTTTTATTTTCAGGTATTTTAAGTTGTGTAATAAAATGCTTGTAACTTTTTTTTGTATTTTCCTCAATGTTATCAACAAAGTAAGTCATTAACATAAATGTGTTATAGGATATGCTTTCATTTTTCAACCGGGTTTTCCAGTCATCAAGATGCTATGTCTGTTTTGTACAATGGATATCTAAACAGAAACCATAATAACACAGTTTTTTACATAATTTAAAATGATACGTGAAAATGTAGTCTGATGTATGTGTCATATGAGAAAAGGATAAACAACTGCTAAAATACAGCCTTGACATGAAAGTAAGCCATCCATCATACGGATGCAAACATTTGTTAGTGCATTTAAGATATTATTATCGAGAGAATTGTAAGTTTAACTTATATTGGTTTACCATTAAATTATTTTTGCATGGATTATACCATTATGACGCTTCTTTTACTACAGTCGAACTCCGTTGGCTCGAAATCGCTCGAATCGAATTCCTCGTTGGCTCGAAATGAATGTTAAAGACCGATATATTAACGTAAGGTTTCTCGCTTGACTCGAATTTTTCGATGCTCGAGGTATTTTCGCCTGTCCCTGGGAGTTCGGGACAACGGGGTTCAACTATATATCATATATTAAAGTGAAAGATTCAAACACAACTTTACTATAATTATTCATTATATACATATACATTATAACATATACATATGTCAGTGGATTATATAACAATTGTATTAGTTTGTTTCTTAAATAACATAATGTCTACATACAAAAGCTCTTTGTGAAACTTTAAAATTATTCAGACTTAAGTTTTTGTAACTTTTGTATTTATGATTTATGGTTTACTGTAACTTGAAACTTGTTATTCTCATCATAATCAAAACGGAAGAAGAATACAGACTTAAGGTTTATGGAAAAGACGGATTATCGTTGAAGGTAATATTTAAAATTATTATATTAAATTGATTGGTTTAAGGACTGAATACTTCAATTGCCAACATATAACGATACAAATAAGTTTTGTTTTGATAGTCCTGAAACTTGAAGCTATAATTAGACCCATGTAACGACACAAATGAATGATCATTTTGATCGAAAGCCTAAGACTTAGAGACCTTTTGGTTTTCAAATTTATTAAAATCATTTGATTGAGTTCATCACCAAAACAGACATATGTACTAGGACAACACTAATTTTATAATTAAATCATCTGTTTAGGGTACATCTCAAAAGTGAAGTTTAAATGAATGACGAAAGCCATATTCAATTTTTTAAGTCGTTTTAGAATGTCTTATAGTGGTGTTAACTAAAAGGAAGTATAATAAACAGTGCACGCAAACTGCTAGAGACAAGATTTACATAAGGAAGCACATTTCAATGTTTCCCCACCCCTGGACGGTGGATAAACAATTTATATTTAAACTGCAATTCAGAAGGCATCAGAAGCATGTACGTGAAGTTAGCGGCCTAGCGGCGTCAAGTTAGCGGCCTAGCGGCCTAGCGGCGTCAAGTTAGCGGCCTAGCGGCGTCAAGTTAGCGGCCTAGCGGCGTCAAGTTAGCGGCCTAGCGGCGTCAAGTTAGCGGCCTAGCGGCGCAATATGGTATCTTATTTCAAAGTATGAATATATGCCTTTTCTTCTTAAACAATGATAAATTAACTGATTTGTGCACGGAATATCAATTTTTTAAGCCATTTTCAAAATATTTTTCAAAAAAGGTAATCAAACATTTTTCTATTTTATAGCATGCAAACATGCCTGCTCTGCTAACAAAATGATATATTTGCTGTTTATATGCACCAATCATCAGTCTGAAGCGATTTTCAACATTTTTTCCAAGAAGTCGATCAAGCGATCCAGCGGCCTAGCGGCGTGAAGTTAGCGGCCTAGCGGCCTAATATGGTATCTTATTTCAAAGTACGAATACATGCCTTTTCTTCTGAAACAATGATATATTTGCTATTTATATGCACCAATCATCAGTCTGAAGCGATTTTTAACATTTTTTTCCAAAAAGTCGATCAAGCGATCCAGCGGCCTAGCGGCGTGAAGTTAGCGGCCTAATATGGAATCTTATTTCAAAGTACGAATACATGCCTTTCCTTCTTAAACAATGATATATTAACTGTTTTTGTGCACAAAATAGAAATTTGAAGCGATTTTCAACATTTTTTTCAAAGTTGATAAAACATTTTTTCCATTTAAAGCATGCAAACATGTCTGCTCTTATAAAGCAATGATATATTTGCACCAATCATCAGTCTGAAGCAATTTTCAACATTTTTTCCAAGAAGTCGATCAAGCGATCTAGCGGCCTAGCGGCGTGAAGTTGGCCACTATGCCGCTGAATCGCTTGATCGATTTCTTTGAAAACATGTTGAAAATCGCTTCATAATGATGATTTGTAAAAGGCATGTATTCTTACTTTGAAATAAGATTCCATATTAGGCCGCTAACTTCACGCCGCTAGGCCGCTAAGCCGCTGGATCGCTTGATCGACTTTTTGGAAAAAATGTTAAAAATCGCTTCAGACTGATGATTGGTGCATATAAATAGCAAATATATCATTGTTTCAGAAGAAAAGGCATGTATTCGTACTTTGAAATAAGATACCATATTAGGCCGCTAGGCCGCTAGGCCGCTAACTTCACGCCGCTAGGCCGCTAGGCCGCTGGATCGCTTGATCGACTTCTTGGAAAAAATGTTGAAAATCGCTTTAGACTGATGATTGGTGCATATAAACAGCAAATATATCATTTTGTTAGCAGAGCAGGCATGTTTGCATGCTATAAAATAGGAAATTGTTTGATAACCTTTTTAGAAAAATATTTTGAAAATGGCTTGAAATTGATATTTCGTGCACAAAATCAGTTAATTTATCATTGCTTAAGAAGAAAGGGCATATATTCATACTTTGAAATAAGAAACCATATTGCGCCTCTAGGCCGCTAGGCCGCTAGGCCGCTAACTTGACGCCGCTAGGCCGCTAGGCCGCTAACTTGACGCCGCTAGGCCGCTAGGCCGCTAACTTCACGCCGCTAGGCCGCTAGGCCGCTAACTTCACGCCGCTAGGCCGCTAACTTCACGCCGCTAGGCCGCTAGGCCGCTAACTTCACGTACATATCAGAAGCTCAATTGGTCACCAACAATCCGTCCAGTATATCTAACGGGGGCATGTCAATGTCCCGTTTGTCCAGCCGGTTGAAGTCCTCTAACTGCACCCCCTCTTTACGAGCACGGTGCTGCAAAACAATGGTGGGCGTTTTCAGTGAGCCGCATTTCGGAAACACGCCGCGTGCCCGTTTACGGCAAAGTTTCCCTTAAAATAGTTTGCACCACCACCTGCGTATCAAAGGAACTATGTATGTGTGGGGATCAAATGCATGCCTTTAAGTATTAATATCGAAACACTTTGCATGATGACAGTATATTTTGACATGTAATGTGAATATGTAAATCAGGGCGAATCAAGGAATCGAAGTTAAACGGGGCGTAACTTAGGAACGTAAGCTTTGAACTGCGACGCTCCCTCAGAAATGTATTTGGTTTTAAGTGTAGGCAAGAGGGCTTGCGGTACTCCTGGAAGAAAATGTTAGTATATCTAGTCTGAAATGGTTCATTTTACGCATACTGTATTACGTTTTTATCCGATATTGAAACAAAAAGTAAATTTGGAATATTTTAAGGGGGATGTGTGTGGTGGATAATATCAAATAGTCGATGAACCAGATTTTTATATTCTATTTTTAACATCTTAGTTCACAGCTTAAGAAGAAATGTTTAAATTCACTTTTTTCCAGTCAGAAAAAGCTCTTGTGTATTATGTTTCTGGTTATTAAATACCCGACATAGTTGAAATCTTATTACGGTATATTATATCTATATTTGAGGTCGGAAATTATCTCATGTAGCTTATGTTTCTTGTTATCACATATCCGAAGTAATTAATTTAAACTTTTCCAGGTATTAATCTTAAAATTATTTATCACCCTAAAGCACTTTTTATTTTGGTGGTCTTGAGGAAAAACCGCCGTGCTACGCGCTACTCACACACTATTAAAATGAACGTTGTAGGTGTGAATCAAAGCGTGAAACCTTTTTTTATTGATGACACAGCACCAGGCAGATTTATATGCACTTTTATCGTCAAAGATAGTGTAGCAAGAAAACAAATGTATTCATCTAAATCAATCATATTTTGAATCTCACATACCTGAATATTTAAAGCACCGTTTCAACTGATGTCTGGTTGCTGCAAAATGTGAAATATGTTGACAGAAGAAGGCCTGGTATTGAAAGAGCATGTCAAAGTTATATTGTCATATTTTTCCTTGAATCGTACGTATAAATTGTATTGTATTTGAGTTTTAAAAACATCGCCTTAACAGACACCAAAAATGAACCCATGTAAACGTGTGCTAAGACTGTTACAATGCCATTGAAGCATTTTGAATAATTTTGATCTTAAATGAAAATAACTCGGAGAGGTTCGAACTAAGGAACCTTGTATTAAGAATTAGATACTCAATCAATTGGCAATTGGATTGTCCTGTAAGAAGGGACGATATCAACCTACTTGCTATAAATGCATATATCCTATTTCACCTATTTGAAGCAAGATCATCAAATGAATGACAGTCTTTTAACACTTTTAACACTTTGATTTCCATTGTCCGATTGGGTACAGCTTCTATACTCTGTACGTCAGAGTTAACTTTTGTAATTGTAATATGACCTTTCTCTTGAAGGCACACACATGGCCTTGTACGCTTAACATGTATGTTCCAGACGCTGTTTGAATCAGAAGTATGACAGAGAAGGGGAGACCCGAGAAGCATAACTGCCTTCTGGTGGCGGCCTTTGATTTTGGCACCACATACAGCGGATACGCTTTCTCCTTCCGAGACAACCCCACCAATATTCATGTATGTAATAGTTGTCAATTGGTGAGTGCGCTTGTATGCTATTGTTTAAGCTCGTTAAACATCAAAAACAGCACCAAACATACAGCTGGCACCAACAGTAGACATGAAACAGCGTAGGTATGTACTGGCAATGGCATATTATAAATTATATTAATGGTGTACATGTACAAACTCTTGAAAATGATACCAACATTTCTAAAGAAATGGATGATTTAAATATCTCACTTTTTGTAAATGCCATTTTTGGAATATTTACATTATATATAAATGCTGCATAAAAGTGCAACATAAAAAGTATAAAAGGTCATTTTCAGCATTTGTTTAACCAAGAATGCAAAATAAAACGCCATCAGTACTTGTGCTAAACATTCTTAAAAAATAAAGAATTGTGACACAAATTTAGTGAATTAAAAAATTGTAGTAAACTCTACAAGAAACAAATAAATAAGTCTGTAAGAGATTACAAAAATAAGGTTGTGACAAAAACCTGAGATATACTGATAGAACGTCTTACTGGTCATTATTGAATATATAGCAATGGAAGGAAGGATGTTAAAAATAAGGTGTCAAAGGCAGTTTTCTATGAACATTTTAGAAAGCTCAATAAAGATGATAATGTGGACAATGATGGTTCTGAAACTTTTGATGTCTCATCTATGAGTGATTATAATAATGAGCTTAACTTGCCTATTTCAGATAATAAAGCTTGCTCTAAAGAAGATTATATTATAAATGAGTATATTAAGTATTTGAAAGATGGTATGTTGCCTTTATACTGTAAACTCTTCAGCTTGATACTTGATATAGGAGTTGTCTCTGACGTATGGTGAAGTTTCATATGTGTCTGTTTACAAAATAAAGGTGATGCTAACCTTCCTGATAACTATTGGGGAATATGTATAGTTTGCAGATGTCCTTAACAATAGAATAGGCAAGTTTCTCCAGGACACTGGGCGGCTCATAGAAGAGCAAGCCGGCTTTCACAAAAAATATAGCACTATGGACCATCTATATTCCTTAAAGTTGCTCATAGACTATTACTTGGAAAAGCATAGTAGATAGTTTTGCTCTTTCATGGATTATCAAAAAGCGTTCGAAATATATTGATGGAAGGTATTTTAAATCCATATTCGATATGATGGTAAGGCCAAGTCTTGTGATAAAGTTTGCAATGATTTATCAGAATTCTTGTTATTTAGGGGTGCGTCAAGGAGAACATTTGACTCCGCTTCTTTTTCTATTTTCCTTAACGATCAATGTTGAATTTCTGGTGCAACATTTTAAGTGTTAAACATTATAAGGTTTCCTGTTTAATAAACCGATTTCACTAGGTGTCCAGAGAGGTACTTAAATCGTCCATGTTTACTTTTTATGCCATTATGGGAGAAAAAACGCAATATGCTCAAAATGCATTCTTTCGGCTTGAACTGTTGAAAAAAGTCTAAATCCCCCCCCCCCTCTGCTAAACACTTTAAACCATTTTAATTTCAGTTCTGAGGGAGGGACTTATTTAACAGTTACTTGCGTCAGATACGGTATATTAATTCTGGTTAGCTCAATTGCATTCTTGAATGATCTTGGATTAAGGTCTCATTTCGGTACTCACAGCATGTACAACACATTTTATCTTTTAAACATACTGTTAAGAGAGCATTGCACGATCACTATGTACAAAATTGGAGGAGTCAAGTTAATGAATCTAGTTCATGTTTGAATTATATAGGAATTTTAAAGATGAAATTCAATTTGAGAGATGTTTAAATAATGAACCTTTCAATCTGGTCATACGGTTTTTAAAATTTCAATGTAAATAGTTAACTTCCTGTTAATGTTTGTCAGTATCAGAATAGTGATATTAAGTTAACACACCCCTAATGAAAACCTCCTCTTGAAACTCTTCAATTTTAATGCTTTAGCCTATGTTGTTAAGCAAAGGCCTACAAATCTTTTGATGTTTCATGGTAGCGGTTCGAATCGATCTAGAAGCATTTTTCTTTTGTTCTTTATATTTCATTAGCTAACATTTTTTGACAGAAGTTTATACAGTATTTTCATTAAAAAGTAATTTATTTCATTTGCTTACACATACATATTAGCTTCTTTGAAAATTTTCCTACTTGCAGTCACGGTTGAAATAGGTGATTTGGAATTTCAAACCCTTATTTTTATTAAAGGAGTCAGTAAAACATTCTAATTTCTTTGCATAATGTTCCAAAAAGGTTTACGTTATTTATTAATAACGAAAAGGTCATGATAGTTTCTATAACTTGTTGATTTTGCTTTAAACGACAAGTTTTCAATTTTTATGCTTCAAAATAGTGTGTTAAAATTATAATACCATATTTCAGTACAGTTTGATTATATTTGTTGATAATGTGATCAATAAAGTATAATTTCTAAAAACAAATATATTTTTGTTACTCCGATATCAAAATATTACCAAATTGTTAAAAAATAAATGAAATAAAGGTTTTTCTTGTATTGTGTGATGTCGTGTTTTTATTAAAATTTCAGAAATGGGGGTAGGGTAATAAAAACTTAAATAAAATTGTTATTTGACACTAAATTTCTTTTAAACTTTGTTTTTGAAACTACGAAATGATACACATTACGAAATTATCAAGCTGATCATAGTTTGAAATGATGCCCATTAGGGGTGTGCTACCTTAATGAACGTTTTTTTAATTTGTTTTTTTTTTTCAATTTTTATTTGCGATAAATACCATCATCTTTATGAGTACAGTTATATCTTAAATATGCGAGAATGCATGTTACGCATCATTATGCATAAAAGTTTTCATAGTTAATAACACGCAACAATACATATAAATTCACTCACTTTTCATCTCCTTTTGTCACATTGACAAATATTAAACTGCTTATATAACTTAGCGTGAATACCAGGTATATGTTTGTGTTTTATTTGTCGAATTATTTTTCCACATGTTCGTAATGTAATTCTTATATGTATCATATTCATATCTATGTACATTAGTTCCTTTTACAAAATAGCTCCACGTAGTATGTTGTATTTTTCTATCTCCAAATAAATAGTACAGGTAGAACATTAGTTTGTATTAAATTTGAAAGTCTCCCTTTAAAATTAATATACTTTTTTGTGCAGTTAAGATTTAATAGAAAATAGAAGTATCAACTTACATTCTATTTGATGTTATCATTTGTTGTTAGCTTAGAAAATACTTTTAAGTAAATTTGTTATTTGTTTTATGTTATTTGTTGATATGCTTTATTTAAAATCTCTTTTAATTAAGCCATGAGTTTTAATAAACCTCAAAACCATGACCATAAACAATCGGAAATACTCGGAAAAATACTAGCGAAATAAGTGCATTGAAAATAACTCCAGATGTTACTATTTTATAAATAACTTAATTCTGTAAATAGTCACGTGTTTTGAGGTAACCCCACGTGTATCACAGTTGTTTATGTTTATTTTCATCAAGGGACAGTCTAGATATGTATGCTTATAACTGTTGGACGTCAGTTGCTCTAAAGGCATGTCTCTCAAAACCTCAACTAGCGGTTCCTGAATTAAACCGGGAGTTTTCAATGAGTTACACACTATATGTATCATGTGATCTCTGTATTCCTCATTGTTGAACCGCTATTGGAAGAGTTAGGTGTCCCCATTTATGTTCCTTTATACCTCAATAAGCGAAATGTTGGATCAAGTCGGAGAGTCTCAATCCGTAGGTCTTACACTTTAAACATTTACGCATATATAATGTCTCAATTATTCTTCACAGGTGAACAGTTGTTGGACGTCAGGTTTTTCTCAACTAATGTCCCTGAAGACTTCAACTAGCGTTCTCCTCAATTCAGCCGGGGAGTTCCACAGTTTCGGGTTTGAAGCGGAAGAGGCGTACGCCGACCTGGCGGAAGACGGGGAGCATGGCGGCTGGAGGCTCTTTCGGCGCTTCAAAATGATGCTGCACAATAACACGGTGAAAGAAAACAAAGATTTAACTTAAACAACTAATGTGGCATGAGAAATTAATACGATAACACGCATCTTAAGTACCACCTTTGTTGATGCGTGCTTGGATTCTCCTGTTAGAACTTGTGTATGTTGTAAGCCACATTTGATAATGGTCAGTATTTCTCTGATAATTTTAAGTCTAAAACCTCAAAAAGAGTCCGGCAACTGCTCAGGTTCTGTTTGCTCCGCCCACTTATCTACCGATTTAGCGTACAGTGGGTCAGTGGTTGAGTTAGGGATCTCGATGGTATTACCCATACATTTCTTTTTAATAAAGCATCGTTTGGACCACGGAATTTTATCAGACATTATCTGAGACTCTATCATAGTTGTAAACGCATTTTCCCCCTTAATTATTTAATCCTAGGGTGAACTAGGCACAATTTGAAATTGTCAGTCTTTAAGCTTTCCATCAAACGAATTCAGAGACAAGGGTAATATAAGTCATGCCTTACAAATGCCTTGTATTGTTCTGTTTTTATCTGGGTAGATTTTACTAAAACTTGATTAATTACTAGTATATATTTTTCATAAACCTGTTAAACGTTAATATAAACTAACATTCTCATCTCATGTTTCATTTAGCAACTCAACCGCCATTCAACCATCGAAGACATACAGGGTAACCCAGAGCCAGCGTTACCAATCTTCACGCACGCGATACACTACCTTCCTCAGCACGTGGTAGACTTATCAACAAAAGTTCAGTGGGCGTGACCGAGGCTGACGTGTTTTACGTCATTACCGTTCCCGCCATTTGGGACGTGCGTGCCCAACAGTTCATGCGGAAAGCCGCTGAAGAGGTGTGTATATCATTTCGTGTCATGTTTGTTGTTATGTAATTACCATGATTTTGGTATACCTGGCCCCTTACAATCGAAAGTCCCTTTAACCAGGATCAAGCTAAGCGTACTTTCTTGTTTTGGTATTATTATAAAATGTAGTATTCTCATTCTGAGACTTTTGAAGTAATTTATTTGTTATATCAGTCATTACAAGCTATTTTATATATTGTAATTTTAACCCTTAACTACTGTTTACTTAGCATTTACGTACATAGTCAGTAGTGGTAAGCTTTGACTTTTTGTTTACACATTCCACACCCAGGCGGGAATACCGGCTGCCCAATTGAAGCTCGTGTTGGAACCGGAAGTAGCCTCGATCTGGTGCGAGGGGGAATTGGAGGCAGCAGTAACCCGGGAGCTGCAATAGCCGGGAGTCAAGTACATGGTGGTTGACATTGGAGGTACAGGGCTTTTCTTTAGCATTGATTTAAACATCGTAAACAAAGCAGGTACCTTTTTTCTTGAAACGTAAGGACGTTATGAGATAAGGAACAAGACGTTGGGTGTCTTTCGGCCTTTCAATTGACCAATACAATCCATTAGTAAATAATAACACGTGGCTGTATAACTTAATGGCAAGTGGCCAGAAGGAAAAAGGCTCCCTGGTTTCCCTTATGGTAACTCATGATTATAGTTATGTTGGGGCTATTGTACCATATCTTCAATTCGGTTAGGCAAATGACCCGGAGGAAAGAGGCTCCTTGTTTTCCCTTATGGTAACTCATGAGTATGGTTATGTTAGGGCTATTGTACCATATCTTCAATTCGGTTAGGCAAATGACCCGGAGGAAAGAGGCTCCTTGTTTTCCCTTATGGTAACTCATGAGTATGGTTATGTTAGGGCTATTGTACCATATCTTCAATTCGGTTAGGCAAATGACCCGGAGGAAAGAGGCTCCCTGGTTTCCCTTATGGTAACTCATGAGTATGGTTATGTTAGGGCTATTGTACCATATCTTCAATTCGGTTAGGCAAATGACCCGGAGGAAAGAGGCTCCTTGTTTTCCCTTATGGTAACTCATGATTATGGTTATGTTGGGGCTAATGTACCATATCTTCAATTCGGTTAGGCAAATGACCCGGAGGAAAGAGGCTCCTTGTTTTCCCTTATGGTAACTCATGATTATGGTTATGTTAGGGCCACTGTACAATACCTTCAATTCGGTTAGGCAAATGACCCGGAGGAAAGAGGCTCCTTGTTTTCCCTTATGGTAACTCATGATTATGGTTATGTTAGGGCCATTGTACAATACCTTCAATTCGGTTAGGCAAATGACCGGAGGAAAGAGGCTCCTTGTTTTCCCTTATGGTAACTCATGATTATGGTTATGTTAGGGCTATTGTACCATATCTTCAATTCGGTTAGGCAAATGACCGGAGGAAAGAGGCTCCCTGGTTTCCCTTATGGTAACTCATGATTATGGTTATGTTAGGGCTATTGTACCATATCTTCAATTCTGTTAGGCAAATGACCCGGAGGAAAGAGGCTCCCTGGTTTCCCCTTATGGTAACTCATGATCATGGTTATGTTAGGGCTATTGTACCATATCTTCAATTCGGTTAGGCAAATGACCCGGAAGAAAGAGGCTCCTTGGTTTCCCTTATGGTAACTCATGATTATGGTTATGTAAGGGCTATTGTACCATATCTTCAATTCGGTTAGGCAAATGACCCGGAGGAAAGAGGCTCCTTGTTTTCCCTTATGGTAACTCATGATCATGGTTATGTTAGGGCTATTGTACCATATCTTCAATTCGGTTAGGCAAATGACCCGGAGGAAAGAGGCTCCTTATTTTCCCTTATGGTAACTCATGATTATGGTTATGTTAGGGCTATTGTACAATATCTTCAATTCGGTTAGGCAAATGACCCGGAAGAAAGAGGCTCCTTGTTTTCCCTTATGGTAACTCATGATCATGGTTATGTTAGGGCTATTGTACAATATCTTCCATTCGGTTAGGCAAATGACCCGGAAGAAAGAGGCTCCCTGGTTTCCCTTATGGTAACTCATGATTATGGTTATGTTAGGGCCATTGTACAATATCTTCAATTCGGTTAGGCAAATGACCTGGAAGAAAGAGGCTCCTTTTTTTCCCTTATGGTAACTCATGATCATGGTTATGTTAGGGCTATTGTACAATATCTTCCATTCGGTTAGGCAAATGACCCGGAAGAAAGAGGCTCCCTGGTTTCCCTTATGGTAACTCATGATCATGGTTATGTTAGGGCTATTGTACCATATCTTCAATTCGGTTAGGCAAATGACCCGGAGGAAAGAGGCTCCTTGTGTTCCCTTATGGTAACTCATGAGCATGGTTATGTTAGGGCTATTGTACCATATCTCCCATTCGGTTAGGCAAATGACCCGGAGGAAAGTGGCTCCTTGTTTTCCCTTATGGTAACTCATGATTATGGTTATGTTAGGGCTTGTACCATATCTTCCATTTGGTTAGGCAAATGACCCGGAGGAAAGAGGCTCCTTGTTTTCCCTTATGGTAACTCATGATTATGGTTATGTTAGGGCTATTGTACCATATCTTCCATTTGGTTATCAATAAGGACCTGCTTCATATACTTCCATAAGCAAAGACGACGTGTATAAACAAACTGTTGTAAGTTTTTAAAGGTCAACGTCTCAAACGTTTTCCCTGATATTAACACATCAGACCATACAATTCTTAAGTTGATACCAAATATTGTATCTATATATACACTATGAAAAGAAAGGAGAACTATCAATATAAAAGCAAAACAATTCAGTATACCCACGATAACTAGTCGCCTGTGTATTTTTTAGGCGGCACTGTGGATGTATCGGTGCACGAGCGCAACGATAACGGAACTTTTAAGGAGATACACCAGGCTAGTGGAGGAGCCTGGGGCGGCACGGAGGTTTGTATAAGGCCCACAATATCCAAGTCATTAGGCTGTCTGGCACGCTCACTTCCTATCTCACCAAGATGTCCCAGGTTAATTTCCTTGCCAAGATGTATATCCGTTTGATCACAAACGTGAAAAGTTGGTTTCTTCCGCGTTACTCTGTCAAGTTAAATCGTGCCAACGAGAGTGAATAATGTGAAAATATGATAATTGGCTTCACAATCGTTGGTCATTATAATAAGGTTAAAATGCACTTTCGTTCTACATATGGCACAATTAACTACAAAGCACAATGGTTGAATGATAAACCCTTGAACCCTAGGTTAGTGGTTTAAGACCCTGGAACTGCAAAAGACACACATTGCCACGTTGGAATACATTGATTGAATTGATTGAATTCCAATGGTATTGCAGTTTTTCATTCAGTTTGTGAACTTCTCAAAGCAGCAATTTAATTGTCTTATATTTTTTATGTATACAGTATCTTGAAATTTGCTTATTATGTATTTTATATTTTATTTGTTTCCAATACTGAAAACTACAAACGTTGAAGGTGCCCCCATTACACACACGTACACACGCGCACGCACACAAACACGCACGCACGCACGCACGCACGCACACACCTTCATATTCTACCTGATTTCTGTGTTAAAAATAATTTATATATACTTTCATTTGACGGTCTGAGATCTTGATGTGTCATATTGCAATTTCTGCGTACTGTTTACCAATATTTCATGTTGCCCGAGTACCTTTTAAAGCACATTGAACACTGCGTTCCAAAAAGATGAGGTTTCTTTTACCAGGTCGATAAACTGTTTCTTCAAACATTGGCTGATATCTTCGGCGAAGAAACTATGAAAAGACTTAGGGAAGAGATGATGATGGATTTCCTTGCAATCCTCGCGGATTTTGAAATAAAGAAAAGGAGCCATGATATGCGTACGCGAGGGTTGACAATGATTAAAATACCCGCATCACTGAAGGAATTCTGTGAGGAAGTGAAAGGAAAGAAAATGGCCGATGTTGTAAAGGATTCCGTGTATGGGGAGAGTGTGGTGTATAAAGCTCCAGACAAATTGCGTGTTCCATGGGATATCGTGAAGACCTGGTTTGACAAGTCAGTGAACAACACAATACATCATGTTAAGCACCTGCTGGAAGAACCTAACACACGCGGAGTGGAGACAATAATTCTTGTCGGTGGATTTGCTGAGAGCACGTATGTTCAGGAGAGGTTTCGTGAGGCGCTGGGAGATAAACACATTATTATCCCTAGTGAGCCGGGCCTCGCTGTACTGAAGGGGGCGGTGAAGTTTGGACACAACCCTGCTGTAGTGGCGTCGCGGATCATGGATTATACATACGGGGTAAGAGGAGATTTGGCATTTGATCCTAAAAAGCACAAGGAAGAATATAAGATAGTGAACAAAAACGGGAGAGTAATGGCAAAGAACTGCTTCGTCAAATTCTGTTCTATCAATCAAGAAATTGTGTATGATGAAACATTCAAACACACAAGTAAACGCTTGTCAGGCAGCAAAAAATCTTCCAAATTGTTGATCTACCGATCACGTGATTCGTCCCCTGTCACAGTGTCTGACTCTGCATGCGAGAAGATTGGTCACCTGACAATCAGCTACAGCGAGGAAGATATTGAGGATGATGATTTCAAGATAGAAACTTCATTGACTTTCGGGGATACGGAGCTGTGGGTCAAGCGAAAGATGCTGAAATCTGGGAAAGAAGTTGATTTGATAATTGACTGTCTGGATCATGCATAGACAATGGGTGTTTCTTTTTCCAGCGGTTTCCTGTAGCAGAGCATCCCCGTGTTAAAGTTGATTGTGGATGGACTGTATACCAATGTTTAATCTAGAAATGTATACGACTTATAAAAAATCAGAGGTTTGTGCCCTGCCTTATGCATTTTAGCTTGCCTTTCATTTCAACAACATTTTAATTGAATAACTATTGATATAACCATTAAGCACCCGTATTTCCAAATTATTTTTGTTTACGTTATATATATATATTTGTATGATGAGATGCTTTGTTGTGTAAGTTAAAATAATCTACTATTTAACCCTGTTTCTTCCTACGCAGTTCTATTATATATTTTCATTTTATTATTATCAAAATATTGCTTTATTGGAACGTTCACCATATTTTAAAATCGTAATCGTTATTAAAATTGACAGCCTTGTTACGATGATCACAAGTAAAGAATTTTGTTTACGTTGTATATACTTGCATGAGACTCTATGTTGCTCCTGCTGTGTTCTGTTTCTATCACACATATTAAATATCATACATTAGTATGCCATTTTTTAGTGTCATTTATACCATGATCCTTTTAGAACCATGCATTCCTACATGATTATGATTATTTGTTTATTGGGGGTAGCGACATGGGAGATCACAGCGTTTCTGAGAATACTAAATAACTGGCTATCCTTCATTGGTAGCTTATCCCACGGAGTTCGCTGTACCAGAAGCAAATATGATTACTGGCCCATGTTTTTTGTTGGAAACTAGTGATCGAGATAAATTGTTACAAATATCAGCGCTAATAGTTGAAGACTTAATATGCCATTTTCCCAGCCTCCCAGGTCATGGGAAGGCTGATATTTAATAAAACCAATTCAATTAGATACTCGGGGGTCGATTTCATCAGACCAGAAATAGATTTGAAATTAGATAAATGCACCGTAGCTTATTTTCTGAATTCTGTACCAGTACAAAGACTGCCCATTCCCTAATTAATTAAACTCTGATTAATTATACAGCGCTCTTTCTAATATCTTCCAAATTATCATTCTCTGTCGAACCTTGCTTATTTCACTCTTTTCCTTTGCTCAGATAAGTTGTATTGTGTTTTCTGTTATGACATAGGATTATTTTCGACCAGACTTATTCTTGACCAAAAATGGACGTACACAATGGTTCAGTGGTGGCTATTCCATTCTGGTAGGTACGTCAAATTGAATCCCTTGTAAATGCTTAATTTTCTTAAATTGATTCACTGATTTTAACATCTACAGTGTAGTAGGCGTCAGAGATTTAAAGTGAAATATCAGGTTTTATTTTCATAGTTCACAAGGCCTTCGCAATGATGAAAGAAACATTGAAACAGTACGCATAATTTAATAATTAAAATCAAAATGTGGTTGTACAAATTGAGGTCATATGTCAGTCGTACCTTACAAATGATAACAGGCACTGCTATCTGAGGTCAAAATGCATTCAATTTTTACTTCCCGCTCCATTAATTTTGTTTATTCTTAATGTATATATTTTAATTCCGAATTTGACTAAACAGCCGTTTTTTACCAAAATATATTATAATTATATCTAAGAGTTTTCTCTTAGATTTCTGATGTGGTATTAAGCCGTCTTATTATCTTGTGCACTGTTTTCTTATCATATTTTATTCATATGTGCTTGTTAATGGCTTCTGAGATAATTTTAATTTAATTTTAAATAAAAAGAATGATTATAACCGGAAATAGATTCTTCTTTTGTATATGTGTCTGAAAAACTAATAATATATTCACCTTAATAGTATATGTATAAAATTTGCAATTGTATCAATATTGTGTAGTAGTCAATATGTAACTGAAGTCAATCTTATGGTCATACATCATTGACTTCTTTCATTCAATTTGTCAGTTATAAATAACAAGTAATCCGATTAGCTACATCGTTCTTAGATTTAGTTGATAGCAGTATGGAATACCATCCCTTGTCTAAGTTTGTGATGTAGTAAATGATTATTTAATTTTTCAATGATCAAGGGTCATCTTTAACTTATATCATTGTCTTTATTATGTGAACTGTTTTATACGAACTAAACTTTGTTCTGTTCATTCTAGGTTTGTTTGTTTTATTTTGTGTATTCAATTCCATAATTTATAACTATGATAATGTCGCCGACATAAAGTGTTATACATACATGTAATGTTAATTTCAATAGAATTGCCGTATGAATATCTGTTTTGGGCGGCCGTCTTGAATGGCAACGTATGTAGGGAATTGGTATTTAATTCTGGAGAAATTGAGATGGTTACGGTCAATTGGCCTGTTGGATGACTTTTTCTTTTTACCCCGATAAGGAGCTTGGACGTTTTTTTGTATGAAAACGAAAATCAAACTTTCACAATCATACGCTTGATTTGCATGTGTTATATAAATCTAACATAATTATATTTCTTAAAAAATAATTTACTAAAATACATCCATTGGCTTAGTGCCTTAACAAAATCTTCAATTAGGTAATTACTTCTGTATATGTATGGGTTTTTTTGTCTAAGGGTTTGTCTACATCGCGTATCGTTTAGTCTATGTCAGCCCGTGATATATGTCTGTTGTTAAAGTTATTTAAAAAAATGAGGGTTTATCTACAATTCCGTACTTTAAATGTTACTGACATAAAGGTAACACCTTACCCTCCCTCAGATTGACGTAACTGTTACTTAACCAGCTGTGCGTTATGGTGCCGGGGAAATATGTTCACGTTTGAACTCCAGCCCTGTTCACACCTCTGTCCGCGGCGCGCCGTTGTCAACTACCATCCGGGACCAATACATCACCGATCCCCGGGGGCTCCCGCGGTTTACACACTCACGGCTAGACGCCACTTCCTGTAAGGCGTCAAAACCGCGCGTCGCTCACACCCTTCATGTAGAATAATTGAATTCCGCCAGACCCCGGGCGAAATAACCCCTTCATTCCTACTCATAATAGACAGCTTCGTGCAGGGTTTATTATCCGAGGTGCGAAAGGTCCCTAACACCGTGTGAAGACGAACTGGGTTCAAAGACTTCTCATTGTGATGCGCCATTGTGAATGCAATATGGGCTGGAAGCAGAGTGCTAAATGATGGTTTTGGTATTGATTCGGCACTTTAGAATTGTCAATTTAATACAATTTGAACTATCGTGCGCCCAGATGTGTTACATTTGGGTGCGGAAACAGTGTGGGCACGCGTTATACGTGCTGTGATTAAACGTATAACCGTGTGATTAATTCCAAAATAACACATATAAATACGTATATTTAGCGTACTTATGTCCTTTTGTATCACGATTTATTTTCTTGCCGTTCATTATTTATATGTAAAATTACATTAATAAGCTTGAACTTCTGTCTAATACATTAATAGCTATAAATGACATTTTGCTAAATAGGAGAACTTATTCAGGTGGACATGCCTTATATATAGAAATCAACGTTTCGATAGTCACAACATATGGCTATGAATAAATTATATTCGACAATTTTTCATAACAAAATAAACAATTATTATGTAACTCGAGTCAGGCTATTAAAATGTGCATGGTTATGAATTTTAAGTGAACTGAATATTACCTTAACAGAAATCACACCAAATTATTTCAAGAGATTAAGCTCTGCGCTTCTGATTTGTGTCCAATCATTTATCTCAAAACGGACAGATGTCTTCTTAAAAACCCCATAGATACGTTAACGTAGAATTTCCATCCAAATCCAACGGTTCCATCATGAGTCTAAGAACTTCACAAGACATCAGTACCCAAAGGCCAAAGAACCCTCCTCTTTCATCCTATTATACGCCAGAAAAAGAGAGCGTACATTAGGAATGCGCATACACGTTCCTGTATCCGCGCAAGGCGTTTGACCGTGTAAGAAACTATCGGTAAAGCTATCACTTCTATTGAGCACGCGCTGTGCATTATTGTCTCATATTGCCCCCGTTCTGCCCTCGGACCGGACAATATGGTCCGGTGTTTTACGGGGGTGCCGGGGGTTAAACGAGAGCATGTCAAGTACTCCGCGTGCACGTGCGCATCGCGTTGACCTCTGGTCCCGTATCATCTGCCTCCATATTGACCAAATAGGCGACGGCTGTCTTTCAACAGATCTTGAAAACCTTCGAAAAAGTTTCCAAATATTCAGTGTGAAATGTTGTTCACAATAAATGCACCCAGAATACCAAAACATATATTTACCGTTTTTTAGATACATGTTTTTAAAAAAGAGAAACGTTGATTTAATATTAGAACATAAGTCTATAAGATAGACTAGTTAATAGAAATATACTAAAATTAGTCCATGGATTCTTCCAACCTTATCATGCTAAATATTTTGCATTTGATTGCTAGATAAGTGTCATCCGACTTTTAAAAGCCTTCAAAGTCATACATACACAATAAATTTATTATATTTCCGTGAATCTATTTAACATGATAACGCGATAATACGTCATTAAGTACTGGTTAAAAGCTGTAAGTATGTATTAAGCAAATTAAATTAGTCTGGAGTGTCGCGGGAAAGTGGCCCAATTCATTTGGTAAATTCATACTAACCATCACTGAACTAACTTAGTGTTTGACATTGTATTTTTGTCAACTGAACCCGCCTCAGTTTAAATCTACTGCTTCGCCTGATTAAAATCAATAACGGGTGACGGCTGATCCAGCAAACAAAATAAATTAACTACATATTTAAAAATTACTTCCATCCCATCTGGCAAAAGATACTTTCAAAATCTTACAAGGTATGTTCATCAAGTCTTAGCCCTGTGGGCAAAGTCAGTGTAAATAGTTAAATAAATATGCAGCCAATTACTATAATTTGAGGCGTCTTGAATTGAATGAAATTTTCAATTTAATTGACTAAACCAGCGCTGAACAACGCCATAATGTCAAGTACCGGGTCAAGATGTTACTGAACTTTCTTCAATGGCAATAGTTTCACAAATCAATTAAATTGCCGCCGCCGTCTTCTAAATAAGAATATTCTGTCTTCTTCAAAGGTTAATTATTATCCAGCCGGTATTATTATGTGATAAATATGTCGTTGGAAAATAATAAAAAATTGAAATTATATTTAATGTATACAATAGACATTTAATTTTACAAGTATTTTCTTAGATAATTAAAGGTATCCCATGACGAGCATTCAATCACGTGACATAATACGATAAAACGATTTAGTCGTTTACATAATATACCGTCTCCGTGGCGTTAAGGCGTCCGCCTACTGAGCGGGAGGTCGATGGTTCTAGTCTCACACGGGGCTTGTTCTGACATGGCCGGTTGCCGACCCAGCAGCTAGTTAAATCGAGGGGTACCGATTGCCTTCTTGCCAGGCGCCTAGCATTTTGGATAAGGAATCGGGGTAAAGATGTTCACGAATGTAGGTGTCTCATAAGCCCAACAGGCTGGCCCTTAACTAAGAGGGGTGACACTATAATAAACAAACACTACTTTTAATATAATCTGATGGAATAAAATCATCAACATGTAATAACATTATGAGGTTAAACTAATTAGAAAATTATTTCATTTTGTTCAATCTGAATGTAAAGATGCAATCATTCCTGATGAAAGATACGACTTCAGAAGAGTTTACAAACAACTTAAAGAATACATATCTATAATATATGTGCACGTATACATGTATATGTTAACGCGTACACGTACAGAAACATCGGATACACGTGTTTATTCAAACAGATTTTTGTGAACTTTATTTGCCATAGTTACATATACGAAAACACAAAGTGAATATATTCGCATTTTTAAAAGTGACAAAATAATTTAAAAATATAAATGTATTTTTAAGCATTTCAGTTCACAGAAGAAAAATCGATTATCCAGGACAACATTACATCGCCAGATTGTCGTCACATTCTGAAATCCTTTTTCCAAAAATTTATTACCCTTTTTACACCTGTCGTCGAATTTCCAAACCGCTTTCTTTTATAGCGAAATCATCGCATTTATTCATGAGCGCACATCATTGAATGAAACCAAACAGTGCATGTATGGAATGAATAGCGATTCAAGTGTATCATTTTGACCCTTTACGACATTAAATGCAACATCGCCTTTTGAGAAAGCGATCCGTTTACGGCACATTACCAAACGTTCTTGAAAAGTCTTTTGACGATTTTATCAGAGTATTCCGAATACTTCTAAAAAGCGCTACCCGTCTGTTGGTAAAATGAATTAACTGGCATTTTGACCACAATTTCCGTTCCTTTAGTTTCTAACATTACACTTCATAAAACAGGAGCGTTGGAAGTCTTTGATACACAATGTCTAGTCTTAATTCCCATTCTATGGGGACATGAATGTTTTCAAAAAGAATCAGATTGTCGTAAAAATTAAGGACTCCCAAGAGATAGAACACTCGACGGTAATATTGCTCTATGATCGAACGCGGATTCGTATGATGGAATATTTTATTTGATTTTCATTTGCGCGATGTTGATACATTATAATGCTTTTTACATGCTGGGGAAAACAACAGATGTATTATTAAGTCATCGGGATGGATCTATTATGGCTGATAAAAAAACAAAATGAATTGATAAAAGCATAGTCTGTCCTTATTTCTTTCACTGAACTGTCTATTAATAGAATTTTGTAATTACATATACTTATTCATCCTACTTTCATCCTTTGAGATGACAGAATAAAAACTTGCAGAATAAACGTGTTAATATCTCTGAAAGTTACATTATAGCGCACGTGATGTGTATGAATGCCAGTTAAATTTGATAATGTGCTTTTGTTATTATGAAAATACAATAAAGCGTTTATATTTTTAAATATAAATGTGTTCCCACATTTTTTAATGTTTCAACTACAATTCCCATTGGTTAAGGCCCTATGACTCTTTTAACAGAGCTTAGCAACTGTGCACGTGCTACACTTGTGACGTCATGTTTTACGACACGTTGTGACAAAGGAAAACAAATTGAAAAAAAGAAACGGCTGTATGCCCCAAAAAGATATGTGTTATTTTGGAACATATTTGCTAGCGATATCTAAAAATGGTTATTAGTCTAAAAATGTATATACAATATTTGTTCTGACGTGTGTATTATTGTATACGTATTATGTAATGTGAAAAAGTATTTAAGATGCTATATTACAAACAATATTGTTCTGCTTGTAAATGTTGGTGGGTGGAGAAAGAAAAATCGTTTGAAGATAGTTTTCACTATCTTTGTGTGGCCGAGCTCTTCTGGTGGAAGATAGATATCTGGTTTAGGAGCTAACTTCGAAAAGTTGTTAGACTGATGTTACACACAGTTGATATTTTGACAAACTGAAGTGATTTTAATAAAAAGATGCTAAATCTTAGGAATGTTAAGGAAGTTTAAGTATATTGACATGGAGCGGTAGTAAAGCTAGGACATTTTCACTACCTAAAGAAAACAGTTAATTTAGCAATATCACAATCGTATATCACTATCAACTTTTGTCGTCCATTTATTTAGCTATATTCGGTCAATTCAATTCCACGCACGCCCCATTAAATTCCATTTAAATTCGGACACGGCCCTTAAATCCGTAGCTCCGCATGCATGGACCCTCTTTATTGTGTGTTTTGACGTAGACGGTCGTTAGGGAACAATAGGGGCCATGTGCCTCGTTTCCACTTCAAAGAATGTGCGCACGCGCCAAACGTCGTAAACAGTTCCATTGTCGTAAATCAAACCGTAAACTGGACATATGTAAACTTGATGACATTTGGTTGAAATGCTGCTTTGCCATGTTTTATCATTTTTCAATATATTTTTATAAATTAGAAAAACAAAACCCAACATGATAACGCTGAACAACGAATTCTTTAAATGACTTCATGCGGTATGCGAGTTATTTAATCTAAATATATGATCCTTTTTTGGTAATTCCTTACAACGAGATGATATTTCATTCAAATAAGTGTAATGGTTGAATCCTTTCAGCGGTATATCATCATTTTCCAGCCAGACCCAGAAAATAAATGTGCAGCAACAGTAAAGCTTAAATGGGTTCAGTTATATCCTTGTACGTTTGCTAGGCAGGATGTAGAAGGGTTTATTTCTGTCTCTGCGATTTTCAATGCGCGGCTCTCGATGCCGCCAGGGAAATCATACAAATGACCGCCGGAAGCTCCGCAGGCCGTCCGTCCTTTGAAGGAGCGGACGTGATGGCGGCCATCGATCAGGCAGCACTTTCTCTGCGTAATATTTTCATTCGTGTCCGAAATGGGATGAAGTAGAAAACAACATAGTTATTTGTGCACCTGTAATGTTGTTGTTTGTGTTCTGTTTCGTGTAATTCACGATGACGTAGCTAGTCAAACATGTACAATTGGATTTATTGTGGAAAGGCTTCTTATTTTGATATTTGTAACCTATGTCGTTCCAATGTGCCCTTTGTATACATGTTATACAAGACACCAGGAAACAGCAACAAATACATTGTATCAATGTAATAAAAACATTATATGGTGTTTTATAATTTGCGACAGTTTTCACCTTGTGTGACCAGTTATTCTTTACAAATTACAATTATTTGCTTTAAATTATCTGTAGAGAAAACGTCGTACAGGCGAATATTTAAACATTCTTTATTTCTGAATCCGACATTTAAGGCCAAGCCAATTTGCCAAGCGGCATCGGGCGGGCAGGTTTTCGCCCATCGAATCGTTTACAACGATAAAAAATAATAATAGAAATTGAGCCAAAAAAATGAGTCCATGGAAATGCTTTTATCGTGAAAAAAATAAATTTCTAATCAAATATGGATCTACGAATGTATATGTCCTGACCATTAAGTTTTCGCGGTAAAATCCGTTGAGGGCTTGTTGTCTGAGACACTCTTATTCAAAATCAATACATACACGTGTTTAACATTAAACATACATTTTGAGTGATAAACCTGTATCTACTTACTAAATAATACATTTATTGAAAAAATTAATTACTGATATCAAAATTGTTATCGTATTTTTTATAGCTGAAAACGCAAATACTATGTTATGATTGGTGAGTGCTAAAAGATATATCGGATCTACTTTCGTCTCATAAGGTAAAAAGTTAAGAAAACCGTGTTTTCTGCAACTTTCTTTTCAATTGAACTCGGTATTCTTCATAAGAACCATTGTGTTCGACATATATTCATCATGTTTGGTAAACAATGAATCAATTGTGGTAAATCTTATTTGGGAGTTAGAGTGCATCTTTAAAGACGTTTTTTGTGAAGCACCGTGTCTGCCTTCTCCTGCAATGTAGGTCAACTTTCAGCTAAATATAGAATCAATGTTTGTGCTTACTTTTTCTCATGATGGCGTAAAATAATATGGCTGTCCATATCGATTAGTACGAACATTTAAACATTTACACTACAACCATTGTTTCAAAAGTCACTATTTAAACTACATGTAGATCATTAAACCAGTGTTATATGTATGGCTCACGAATTTGAGTTCTTTAGTAACGTATGTGTCCAAAATATTTGTTTTGATGATGTGATATTGTGTTTGTTACTATGACATATATATTCACAAATAAATATATCTATCTATCATTAATACATTGTAATTTCAAATAATAATGACCTCATGGAATGGCTCCGCATTTTAAGTTATACTTGTGGTCAAATTGTATGTCTAAAGTTGTGAACTCATGAAAGCATTGAACAGAAACATTGAACTTACTGTTTCGACTAGCAGGTGAAATCAGAAGGTGACAAGTTGCTGTTACTATTTGTTGCTATTTTCACCAGCCCTTTCTTTGAACACCGCGCGACGACAATGGACAGCTCATCCCACTGAACGGTGATGTGTTAAAGCCAACACGTCGTGCTGGGAAGCGTAACCTGGGTGCGAACATGCTAAGCAATTCTTTAGGTGCGCAAAGGCATACATGATAGTGCTTGGACAAAAGGAATTTAAAGAATGATCGTAGTGGAAATATTATCATATAATGTTGTTTTTTTTATTCTGTGAGCTGAAAACTGAGTATACTTATATTGAATACAAAAAGATATTGTAATGATTTTATCGCGTCCCTAGGATATGTTGTTTTTGTTCAATTCATTTGAAGGGGTGAGAGTAACTAAACGAACACGAGAATGACTATATTTTGTGTGTGTTTTATTTCATTGTGGATGCTCAGTAGCTCCAAAATAAAAAAGTTATGGCTTACCTGTGTGTGGGTTATTAATTTATCAGTATTGATAAATGATTCACATTTCAATAAACTGAACCTTAAGCGGATGCAGTTTGTCAAGTAATGATGCTTTAAAGAAAATCAAAGAACAAATCAGCAAATATACAATATATCAGGCGATACATAGAGTGAACGGTAGCTTTAATAATACTTATGTTGCTAGAATGTGTGCACAAATGTTTCGTCCCCGGTTGCGGCGATATATTTTTATAGATTTTGGGAGACGGACAAGTTCACCTCGACCCCCCCCCCCCCCACACACACACACCCACATCCTCGACAAATTCTTCAAATGGTATTCAGCATTTCCTGCTAATTTACATAGGTTCTTCCGTTTGCTACTTGAGAGGGGGTGGGGGTTACAATAAGTGTTATGTTTTCAATAAAATTAGAAAATACAACAAAACGAAAAAGGTATATAGACTTTCAAGGAATTGTATTGACCGTATTATGATTTTTGTATTAATTTCAACTCCTCTTGATTATGTGTGGTTTTCAAGACAAATAAACTCCTTCAATTTAGTGTGATAGAAATCGGTCCTAATCAATCCAGTCTGAAATTACTGTTATTGAAGTGGATTAAGTAAAATTTTTACTTTTTATGACCTCTTTATCTTCGGCATCTTTTCAGCAGAAGTCGTTCCTCGTTTTACTGTATAGCGAAATATATCTTGATCACTTTCTCAAGCAATCACTTTAATTTACTTTGTGGCTGTAAAACTTCATTAACAAATTAAAAGCGGCGAAAACTGCACAAGCATACCTAGTAAAGCAGATTTCTTTAAGGTTGAAAAGCGCCTACCGTATACAGAATATTTCCGTTTATTTTGCTGGTTGCTGATTGGCTGTCATGGTCGCTCAGCCGCTGTAGCCGATATCTGAGGTACCGTTATTGGATTCGTCAAACGGCCTCCTTTATGTTAAGCTTCCTACTGAGAATGTCGACTTTGTTCTATAGAATATCGGGAAAATGAGCATCATTATTTAAGCCACGCCTCAAGTTCCAAACACGGTATTAACAATCAATACCAACTCGATGAATATTTAAATTAGTCAAGAGGGTAAACCAGAAAATGTTGTCTCAGAAATTGCTATGAGAGACATTCTAACCTAATAGAATTTGTCACAATTTATTAAGAAGGGAAATCGACTATGGAATAATCAAGAAAATTAAACTTTTAATTTAAAGTCTGATTGTCGAAATCATATCTCTATAATTAATTAATTGCAGGGAATGTTATGCTTTAACTTAAACAGGAACATGCAACTTTATGTGTTATATTTGGAATGCCTAAATATGCACAATAACTTATAGAGAATATGCAAAGAAACTTGGAACTGCAGACAGAAAAGGTATTTAGAAAATAACTTACGGTGCAGTATTATTTTATAGAACTACAGTTATTTTAACTATACGAATTCATTTTAAGAAAGACTGATTTTTATTTAGACGTGAGTTTAATGATAAAATAAATAAAGACAAACTTGCAAAAAGGATATAAGGTGTGTTCACCAAGTCGGAGAGTGTGAAAAGGTGTGGTGTAAGAGTTCAGCATTCGAACCTTCTGGACTCGAAATATCGCCGGAAACCAATCGTCGCTTTGCCTGACCAGACACCCGACGGAATTAGGGGCCTGGCGGGGGCTATGAGCGTCGGTCTGGAGGGCGGCCATATTGGCTTCCTGGGCGCTAGTTCCGGTGGAGCGCCCGAGAGTCCCCCGGCGTCCTTGGCGGATATGATCAGCAGGAACAAGATGTTGGAAGGTAGGGTGACCTAGGTATATATTCAACATGTGCCTGTTTTATGGCATTTAGTTAACAATTATTTACTTGAGTTCGATTGCAAACACTTCTAAAATTGATATAAATCGCGCTGGAGTTCGTTTCCAGGGTAGAACAAATACTGGTGTCTTTTTTGAGAGGCCAAGAGATTGTTCCCATAGTCATGCTCGAATCCGCAACCTCTTAGGTGAGAGGCTAACACCTTAACCCCAGAACGCTTTCATCATTTTTGGGAATAAGGGGTGATACATATGATAGATTGACACAACGCGAATGATATAGATGATGTACAAGATATCACTAATTGCAGGTATATTTGAATCTTGCAATAATTATTGTTATTGTTATTACTGGCATCGATGATTTTATTATCATTCCTATCAGTATCAAAACTATTAAACAATATAACATGTAAACACCTTTGACACCATAATCTCAAACAGCAGAAATATTAGCCCGCAGCCACTACTGTCATTATCATCGTCATATTTATCATCGTCGTCGTTATCACTATCACCATCACCACCAATACAGAAGTAGTAGCAGCTGCAACAGCAATGACACTAGTTTTGTAAGACTTGTACATGCATGTTTTGCATCATTGTGGTGTTCGAAGTGTTCACACCTTCAATCAATTATATAAATACAACATTATCAAATTGTAAAAATATTGACTTGATTTTTACACATTAGAATATGTGGCGAGTTCGATATATTTGGAAAGTATTTCACCCGAATTTGGTTAGATCGGAGGATAAGGTTCCTACTCCCTTAATATTGCGAACTTAATACAGCTTGATCTTTTTACCTGAAATCTGCGTTGTAAATCAAATCAAACCATGTTGCGAATAATGCAATGTAATGTATACAGTTTGTGCGTACCGCATACCGCAAAGACAAAACCGTATGTACTGCGTACCGAAATAGGGAAGGGGTCATCCACACTGATACCACGGTTCGATTATTGATTTATTATTTATAAACAATCAGCATTGCAAATTGCAGACAAGAAAATTGATTAAACCATACTTGTACCGTTAATAAATAATGGTAACAATAAAGAAATCTTTAAAAATACAAAGGATATGACCGGTTTCGTTTATCAGAAAACGATTAGCAACGGAGAGGTTTTGATTTATTAGCGGTTAACAAAAGGCATCGTTACACTCTGGTGTATTCCCTGGCTAATAGAAATAACTTAATAAAAACAAGACGAAATACAAAAATAAATCCACCTTTATCAAGTTGATATGTGGACTCTTAGTTTGTAATTTATTGAGATACAATTTTAAATAACATCTGCGTACTATTTCATATAATGATTATAAAATAAACGTTCAGAATATGTTTGCTTTAAAACGAAAACCAAATTTCACAATTTTTAATGATTATGATTGTTTTAAATGATTATATTTAGGTGAGCAGTTAGCTCTGAATAGGATGAGTAGGTTGACATGATACAATTTGAGGATAATGTTTGTTTTGGTACGCAGTATTCAAAGCGTGTCAATGGATATTTAGTTCTCACAATTGAGGTATGCGGTACGCAAACACAAATATAACTAAAATTATTCGGTACCCAGACTTTCAAATTAATTTAGAGCGCATGTTTTGGTAGAAATTATATAAATATTCTATACGCGGGAGCGGGTGGGGAATAACGTCATTATAAATGATGTTTTAGAACTGCGCCGTATAAATTTATATGAAAAAGAATCGCACAATTCTCGTGATATTAGAACCCATCAGGATCGGAGAATCAGCATATTAACCATCTGTTAAAATAATTCGTCATGGGCGAAAGTTCAACGACATTTTAATATGTATTGATCAAGATTCATATCGTAATTCTACAGCTTCTAAATGATGCTTAAAGATACACCCATAGTCCCAAATAAGATGTACCACAATTAATACAATTGTTTTAATTTACCGAAAAGGACGAGAATTTATCTAAAACAATGGTTCTTATAAAGGATACCGTGCTTAATTTGAAAGAAATGTGCAGAAAACACCGTATTTTACCTTATGAGTCGATAGTTAATCACTGTAATTCTTTTAGGCCCCACAAGGCATTTGATATTTTGTGCGTTTTCAGCTATGAAATAAACGGTTACAATCTTATTATCAGTTATTAATATTTTCCATAAACGCATTATTTAGTAAGTAGTTAAAGGTTAATCACTCATAATTTATGTTTGTTATATATATGTATAGGTATTGATTTTAAATACGAGTGTCACTTTAAACTATGCCATCGCATGAATATGAAACTTAATTAATAAAATATAAACAGCAAATTGAAAATCAGTTAAGGTGAAAATGTGGTGTGATTTTATTTAAATGTTTTTCTTATAAAATATTTATCAAATATATTACAAAATAGTAATTTCTTGAAGGGTTGTTTTGGCCTCACTTATTTTCCAGAAAAAAATAAGGGCCATTATGATATTTGAAACAGACGTTAAAATAAAATATATAAACCTTATATGGGCAATAATGAATAATGTTATTTCATCTTTTAAAAATCAATGAAGAAAAACTTGATGCAAAATAGGTCCTGATTTATTTTTTTAAGTGGCGTTTTGCGATTTTTCATCAATTTGAGAATAGTTTTTTTGTTTTTTTCGGAGTGGCCGCATCCTTCACCAGCGTTCATATTAGTGTGTAAACATAAACTTTATACAAGGCTTATATTTAAGCCTAACATAGACTCCAAGCACAATTTCTTCGAATATGCAGGGCTGCGCATGAACCTTAGTGATCCTATGCCTCTCAGATATACTTTTTACATAATTCGCAAGAAAAAAATAGTATTAAATAATAATTGGAATAGTGGTTCCATTCAAATGTCGCCTAACAGTTTAAGTGTGAAGTATCTTCCGTGGCCGAGAGTGTAAGAAAGGTTCATTCTAATCCCAAGTGTAGGTTGTTTGCGAAGTTAACCGAGTTTCCGCTGAACATCCTGCGCGAGGGTTGGAATGAACCTATCTCACACGAGCGGGCATGGAATATTCTTTTTCAACCACCTCATATTACCAAAATAAAGTTAAAAATGTATTTTAATTTATCTAATATGCGGGTTCTTTGCCCTAGGTTAGAAACTGATTTCCAGCATGGTCAAATATTTTGATATACTTGTCTAGGGTGGGAGAAATGGTTCTCTAGCTTATTGGAATGTAATTAATACAAATTGTCTTATTCGGTGTTATATTAATTCAACTTGTTACAAGCCGCTTATCCAATGTGTTTCCAAATCCAAATGCGCGTTATCATTTCCTTATTAATTATCAAGTCAAATAAGCTTATTGGAAAGTAATTAATACAAATTGTCTTATTCGGTGTTATACTAATTCAACTTGTTACAAGCCGCTTATCCAATGTGTTTCCAAATCCAAATGCGCGTTATCATTTCGTTATTAATTGTCAAGTCAAATAAGCCATAGTTGTGTTAGCATAATCAATGAATGCATTGCCACAACACAAAGAGCAAACTAGATAGCATATATACATGTACCTGGTTAATATGTTTTGTGCGTTATTTACATTGACGAGAGGCTAACTACAAACTAACAAAATGAGGTTCTTTAACAGTATTACATTTTCTATCACCTGTGACGTATAAAACGAATGTTACATTTTCTGAACCTGAACCTTGTCGCCATGTTAATGCACTAGCAAATTTAAGGGTGGGGGGTGCTGGGCGTCCCCCATCGGCACCCCACTCCCCCCATACCCCCCACCCCGGCCATAAAAACCGTCCAAGTTAACTTGAATGTCAATATCGGTGAAAAGGTAGTTTTATGGGCTCAAAATGCAATTTCACGAAACATCTTAAGTCCCTTAAAACAGGATTAAGCTAAGCTCACTTTTCTGTGAGTTGAATATTTTTCATTCCATTAAAAGTGTTTAAACTTTAAATAAAACATAAACATATAAACCATTTATCAAACTTAAGTTTTAAGTCTGTGTTTTGACTTATAGAAATAAGCTACTTACGCTACTTTCATATGGTGGCCATATTTTTTTAATTTTTATTGTTTCGTGTGTCATTACGGACCGATCTTTCTTGTGACCCACATCTCAAAATACAGGTAGGAAAACATCAAACATATAACCTATTAAGGGTGGCTTTATGTACCATACGTACATGTATATATTCTACTACTCCTTAAGATCATTATGACAGGTTTAGTTTTTACGGAATTAAAAGAATCAATTAACACCAAAATTGAGAACAGATAGTCTTCGTAATCCGTTTGGCCGGGAAACAAAGCTCTTATATTAATTAAAGACCTCTGTTTCCATCAATTATTCATCAAGAAGATCGATGGTTTAGACTTAAAGGAGGGTAGGTCGGCTCGTGAAAAGGCACAGACATGGGGGAGGGGGGTAATGTAATACATACGGTAGATCGCACTAAAAGGCACTGCCGAATATAGCTGGTACTTAGTTTTGTTTTAGAAACCCATTTAAAATCAGAATTTTGCTTATTGAACTTAGACTTTCATTTTGAAATCAATATTCGTCGCTTACGAAAATTAGTTGAACAACAAAACGAATATTGGGAGGTAATTTAAAATGACCAGAAATAAAACGGAAGTAGTTCAATGCAATTTTTGCTGCGTAAATACTGGAGAAAGAACATGCCTTATCGTGTAAAGGAGTAACTCTTTTCGCATGTAGCCGTACATATTTAATTAATAATTTAGTAGTTGCGATATGTGTTTTGATTTTGTCGGAAAAATAGAATAATTAAAAACAATTTAATACGTTACAGTCGCTTGGAAACCCGCGTATGTAACACCTGATTTGAGCTTATCGGACTTGTTGCTAATGGAAATTGTAATAACGGAGTGTTGTGAAGATTTCGTGATGAAAGCCATCATTGTAGTTTTACATTTAATCCATCATAACGCCATATCCGGACATCTATCTAGAAATTTACCTGGAAAGGTTCGCGTGCCGGGCCCGGATTTTACGTCCATATCTGGAACATTTATCGCGTCGCCATGGCGACAGTGCACAATCCGCTTATGGCAACAGGCTACAGCCCGGCTTAGAGCGATCTTGATTGACAGATTGACCCAAACGTCATCATTGAGCCGGATCAAAGTCACGTGAGCAGGTGCGACGAGACAATGCGTGACATAGTGAGACAATGGTCGCTACACGGTGAACAATAAGCGATAACAACAACATCAAAGAAACTGCCGCCGTAAACACCTGTAAAAAGAATAACAAATACCGGCCGGAACAGATATATCTTAAGATACTATCAGACTTTATATAAACACATAAACTTGACTTCCTCTTGGCATTTGCCATACTATGGCATTTGAACATTATTATTAACTGCGCTTTGTCTTACCACAAAACTCGCTAATCACGATTTTCAAAAATGTGAAAATTATAGTCATATTTTTTTCACAATTGAAAACAAAGTTTTATTTTAATACTTGAAAGTGTAATGTTTACAATTATAAATAAGTTTAACAGAGTGGTGTATGTGAGTGTTTGTTTTTGTGTGTGTGTTTTTATGTTGTTGTTTATTTATTTTATTTTTTATTTTATTTTTTTTGGGGGGAGGGGGGGAGGTCTACGCAATAGTTTGTAAAGGGGGAAGGGGTGGGGCATAAAATACAGACCCGGGGAGATGTTTGGCGAATCCCACTTCTTAATTCACCCAAAAAACTAAAAGAAGAAATTTTATCCGATATAACCGTTGAAATTATTATGGATGTCATGCCGACGAATCCCTTGTGCAGACATTGTAGAATCTGATATTTCTAAGATCAGACTGAACCTCATGACAATTAAGAGAAGGAATAGAAAACCCCGATCGCCTTTCCCCCATGCCTGCATTCAGGCTTCCTTTACGGCTATATCCGGCCGCCACATGGCTTCAGTGTCCGCCGGAAGCCTACACAATGCCGGACATAGCGCTTCACAGCTCTCGTTATACAAACAAGCGCTTGTGGTGCTTCCGGGGAAAACTCGCTCATCTGAAAGTTATACGGCATTGCTTTTGATCGCTAAACTTCGAGGGACAAATATTAGGTACAATAAGAAAAACTATTTGGTATTTAAGTTGATTTATTTCATCAAAAGTAAAACTATGACTTAAATATGAGTTTTTTGATAACGACTGTTGATAAAATCACTCAATACATGTTAAAGTATACACCGTACAGTAGATATTTATCGTCTGTTCTGTTACCTAACCAATGTTACATACAACTAAATTACATGGTGCATTCAGCAGCCCGGGGTCATTCCTCTAGCGATGTTTCGTGTCTTACGATGGTTAAGAAATCATTTATCAGACTTTCCGGCTGTATACAGTAATAAAACTGATTTTAAAGACACATCTTTGCTTGGAAAACAAATATAATTCACCGTTTTGTTTCGAAACGCCATTGATTTTCGGAACTATTTTCCTCAGCGGAGTAATTCATTTCCCATCAATGTATCCAGGATTAATACACCACACAAATCACTGTGTTGAAATCTTATTATTCATTCAAGTTGACGTTAATATATATTGATATTCCGTGAATTCGATCACTATTTGTCAAACCGAACGGCTCTGGTGGGTTTTAACCGTTAAATCTGCAGTGTTTGATAGTGCAACATCGCTACTTAAAGAAATAAATCTATTTTTACGAACACATCTTCAACTGGAGCTAGCTTGTTGACAAAGCTGTTAGGTGCATGAATAATCTGATTTGGGAAAATCTGCAGAGATATGTTTTACAATTTCATTACAATAATGCATCTTAAATTGTGGGTTACTTCCAACCATCAATTTCATTGATAATCATCTAAAAATAAGTTTCGCTCACTGCATGTGAAGTTTAAGTACCTCTAATATTTAATATTATAATACCATAGGTTAAATAAATTCTCGTATGCATAAACAACATTAAAAATACTATAATAATTTGAACAAATGTAGTCATTAAATTAACACAAGGTGGTAGGAAATGTATTATGGTTTCAGATCTAACCAAGACTTTAGAACGACGTTTAATGACAACGGCTCTTGTTTCAGCTCTACCGTCATTTGACAATCTAAATTGCGACCTTAAATATTTTGACAAACAAATAATTTTAAACTTCCGGTTCTGGCCACGAGCTCTGCGCTACATTGTTGACAAGCATGAAGACGGCGACATTTGACTTTCTACCCTACTAAATGCTCCCGGTTAATTATACCAATTACCCCGCCAGAGGGCGGGATGAAACCACGTGACATGCACGTGCACACTTTTGCAGCAACCGGAAGGAAGGATTAAACGGTAGATCCTAGGCAACGCATCTCTATTGCACGTTCTAAAGCAGGGATAAATGAAAATAGATTCACGAGCACTGCACGTGCCAAGCACGCGCCGAGTCTGAGACCACATCTGTTATGAAACTGTCTCGGAATTCGAGCTCTTTTGACACTTTTTATTAGAGTTCTCAAGTTCAATATTTTCTGTGGAAATGATGTGTCAGAATATGATACCGGTATTTTCCATTGCGATTCATGAAGTTGATAATCATAGTTTTGTAGCAACAGACCACAAGATATCTTAGTACCGGAAGGTCCCTGATTTTTCCGAGTTGTGCAATCAATCAATCAATCAAATCTTTATTTCCTCCTATACAGAAGATATGCATATATACATATGTTATTCAATATATGTATCAATCAGTTATATGTTATGAAAATATATATTTGATAAAATGAAAATGATTTAAACAAAAGCAGAGATTAATATTTTTCTCCGAGAGGGATGATTATAACAACATTAAATGAAACCACAACAAATTGAGTTTGGTTGGGGGTCGGTGTCCTCCGGCGTTACTCGGTCCCCCCCCCCCACACACACACACACAACCCCAAGCTACACTCTCGCGAAACAACGTGCCAACGAGAGTGACGAAGCATAACTTGACACATCTTTCCTCACAATTGTTTTAAATCAAGTTAGGTTTAAACCAAAACCACAACAGTTTGAGTGCACAAATGATCAGATTTGGAATATGCCCCAAACCAATTCGTATTAGGGGATTTCCTTTGGTTATATTTTGCAGTATTCATTATTTTAACCCAAGACAGAATATTGTTGGTGTGTACCTAATATTGTATTGACCCTCGAAAAAATCACTATAATGCACCAATCTATGTTCTGCCTTGCGGGGAGTGGGGGAACACCCACGGGATTTAGACGGCAAAATATTGTTGTCACCGGGTTCCCTATATGTCCGCCTAACCAGGAACCTATCGTCCACCGGACGGGCAAACCATTGTTAGGGTTATAATTTGCCAGATGAAAATGTGCACATTTGATTAATACATATCAAAATGCATCAAATGAAATTCAAATATTACAAACGGGGACTATCTATATACGTTGTTTATAAATGTGTGCACCTTAACTCACACGGCATTTGCTATACTAGTGAGGACAACACTTGAATCGATGGAAACCCGTACGAAAAACAATGAGGTAAAAGTAAACATACCTCAAATAAGGGCAGGGATATCGAATGGGTGGGTATAAAACATAAAAAGGACTATGTCTCGCTGTTATCATCCAAGACACCGCCATTAAACCGGTGAGGCGGAAATTTTTAACAGTCGTAATGATTGCAAATGATTGATATTCGCGACGTGTGATTGTCACGCTCTGCCGATAAAACATCTGGACGTTTTTATCAAACTTTTCTGTATTGATTTACGATCGTTTTCCTATAAAATATTGTTTCATGAAACTGTTTAAAAAGCTTCGATCTTCACAAACGATGGAAATATGTAGATCCATATCGTATGTATATGATTAGCATGTACGTGCAAAGTAATATTGAAGAGGACGTGGGAAATGAGTCATTATTGGGGTGTACTTTTATTTAACGACGCCGCCGGACTATGGGCGTCGATCTATGTGAGAGTTAGGTCGTATTGCAAAGCGCACAGACTGATGGATCGACCCATTTGGTATCGTCACACTCTTTTTATCACCATTACAGTTTTGGTACTTCTGTTACTTAAAGTATTTTACACCTGTACCAGGGGCGGCTTAAATAAATAAATTTGACGTGATATGAGTTCCTCTAAAACTAACAATAAAGGCTTAAAATGTTATATTGTTGTTGTTGCTGTTGTTTTCTTATTTAAGTATAAAATGCTGTATTTTCCTGTGTAATTAATGCTACTAATTAAGTCAACACTAAGTTCAATTCATGTTGAATTGATACCAGTTTCTAGTATCGAAAAAAACTATAACTTTTACTAGAAAGGCAATAAACATTAACGAGACAGTCAGAGGTAATTGACCATTTCGCTTGTATAATTTAACTCATACATGACATTTCATCTTGCGCTATTGCATTAGTAATAACGTATGTTTCATGATTCATGAATTTATTTTTGGTTCTTTAATTATGAATTAAGAACCACGCTAGTTTCCCTCTTTCTTCCACTGAAAGGTGAGAAACAGCTCAAAATTTAATCAAGTCACATGTGTTCTAGAACATACAGTCCATTTTAGTATAGAAGTGATAAGCAATTCGCATTTTACAAATATGTAGTACGTATTCTATGATCACTGAAAATACCATTATTGCTTTATTTTTGCTGTGATAATTGTAACAGTCTTTCGCAGATGGTTCCGTCGTTTTAAAGAATGGAAAAGCAATTATCAAAACTGTGATGTTTTTTCTCATACAATGCCGGCTGGAAAAGGTAAGCTAATTGAAACGATCTTTTTTTTGTACAGAGATGTATAGGATTTTTTCTTAATTAAAACTTTTTCAATTCAAGGATTTTCATTGTTAGTAATGATATTTAGTGAAACCAACCCTTTGAGATTGACTTGTCCAGTGGAGGATCCAGGAATTCATGCTGATAGGAACAACCGTTAAAACACATTATATATATACGTATATATATCGAACTCACTTGGCTATATTTCCTCGTTGGCTCGAACTGGATGTAAAGGACCGTTTTCGTGCTACAAAAAGGAAGCATTAACGCTTGGCTCGAATTTCCCGAGGCTCGAGGTATTTTCGCCTGTCCTTGGGAGTTCGAGCCAACGGGGCTCGACTGTATATGTATGAGCGTTTTAATTGTTAAGGTGTTAATTAAAGGTTAAAAAACGCTTTATTTGCCGGCCAACTGGGGGAGGGGGGGGGGCGTTGTCGGGCCCTTGTTCCCCCCATAAAACCGCCACTGCTGTCTATGAAAACATGGGTAAGAACCCTAAAGAAATAAAGCTCGTAGAATTGTAAAAATAAAATGAAATAACAGAAAGCCTGAAACGTTCATTACAAATTAGACTAGCGTGTCGCAAATCATAGGACGCTATAATCAAATTCTCACGGAACTTCAGGGGATTTAGTTGAATTACGTAAAACGTAAATCATCCTCCTAGCGTCGGCATGGCTTCTCAAGCCAATATAGGTCGCGTGCAAGGTGCGTATTTTGGCACCACCATTTTGTTTACGATCCTCGTTGCGAGTTTTATGCTCCCGTAGCGCCTTCATGGCGTGATCGAGAGTTACGCAAGATGTTATTTAGACAAAATATAACTTGGACCCGTAGTAAATATTGACATAGCTAAAGAATTCGGGCATGGTTCAAAATCGTAACCGTACCGAAACGTAAATTAATCAACGACATTGAATGCTGAGGGATTAACTTACGGAGTCCTTTTTGCTTGAAAGTGTTTATGAAGGTCTGCCCTCGCTCATTGGCTGCATTATGGAGCCGCCTAAGAGTGAGGTTGTGCACACAAACTGGTTTAAACCCCCAGTAAATTTACATTACAGTGACCGTTCCAAGGCGGATCCTAACAATCCTTGATAAACATACCTAGTACTTTTATATAGTATATATGCACTGTGTTGTTTGTGGAGTTTTGTGCTGTTGTTCTACGTTTCTTGTTTGTGATTTTTTTGTTTTTGTGTTCTATGTCTTTGGCGTTTACCCTGTGCCATTAAACGGGGTTTATGTTTAAGCTTGTGGTTACTGAGCTTGTTTCTGTAGTTTTTAACATAAGTATTGACACTCTCGTGACCACATTACGGCTTATGATATTTTAAATGTCATCAGTAACATGGGTTAAGAGCCACTGCAATATCCTTAGTTAAACCCAGAAATAAACAGATCTGGAGAACATAGTGAGATACAGGGAGGTCCTCGTCCGGTACCCGAACTGTTTGCATAAAGACCTATTGGTTCTCAACCTGCTCGGTATAAGGCACTAATACACGTGATATAACTTTCCCGCTATAAGTACCATATTTTAATGTATTCCGGTATGACGCGTCTGTGGCTTGACCTTAACTTCTATTGCATAACAGGGCAGTTAAGGAATGAATTGCGGGGTTGATGTAATTATCGGGGTATGAACGCAATTGGGCTGGTCAAAGTGCGTGGAGTCCGAAAGGCAGTTCAATTAAGGAATGGAATTTGAGGTGTAAATATTTTTGTTTGAACAAAACCATGACAGATGCACAAAGACATAATCGTTCAAACACCTCCTCAGTACCAGGTCGTACATCTAGTTGGAATGAAACTGGCATTTGTGAAGATAAGACCATCTTATTATCGAGCGTGTCGTACATTCGGTTCATTCTTGGTTGTAAGGAGATATATTAATATAATAACAAAAATAACAAATACACTAGTTTTATTCATTTTACAAGTAAACGTCCTTATCGATTTTGACGCTGGCTAAGTATTCCAAAACATAACTGGAACTTGCGATATGTTATAATTCGCTAGTTGTTTTGATGGCCGTATATGTCAAGATACATGATACACTAATCTGTATTTAAAGTCGGGTATATGATAACAAGAAACATTAACTCATTGAGCTATTTGCCAATCCTTCTCATTGTCGAATAATCCCGATAAACGACGGCGAAATGTATCGTTGTGTATAAAATGTATAGCAAGAAAGTGCCATGGATGCCGAAGATGTGTATGTATATGATAGGCCATCGTCGGCAACCACGGTCCTTTCTTCCGTAACTTCATACGAAGCATAGCGTAGTGTGTATCGGGGGTATCCGACGATGATGATTGGCCTGTTTGGGGCGATGGACGATATAGGGATATGAAAAGGGAGTCATGGTAACTAATATTTTAGTCAGCCAAAGTTACTATTGTTTTGAAATGTATTGTAATGGTTCCCTGTTTTCTATTTCCAGCGGCGATACCGAAGTGTGCGGGGTGCGGGGAACCAATCCTGGATCGGTTTATTCTCAAGGTGCTGGAGCGCTGCTGGCACGCGCGCTGCCTCCAGTGCGCGGACTGTCACGTGCAGCTCACGGACAAATGCTTCTCTAAAGGCGACCATGTTTATTGCAAGGATGACTTCTTCAGGTAATGGTCTTCGTACCAATATTTTCAGTATTTGGGGAAAAGGACTCAATATTCATATCGGTCATAATTACAAAACGTGTTCCAGAAATCATTCGTCGTTCTTACAGCCATTTGCGCTTGTTCTTTAAAGGGACTTGACACCAGATGATTCAATTGCAAAAAAAGAAAGAAAATGGGCAAAGACCTACATAAAATTGGCATCGTTGTGTACAGCTCATTGAATCTTACTTACATCGCTTACGACTCATGCATATTTCGCAGTTTTTGCACATTTTTTTCCATTTCGAATTTTACTGGGGTTATCTACCACGTAAATCCCAGTAAGTTTAAAATTATATATCGGTATATTTATTTGTAGCAATACACAGATATGATTAAAACTTGGAAACCATTATGCGAAATTGGAAACTCAGATGAGACAGCAACATAATTGTTGTGATTAATTTTTAATATGTAAAATGATGTATTATCGGCCACCTACTTGCTCGCATTGACAGCTCTGGGCTTGTTTTGAAGAAATATTGTATTTCTGTTTTTTTACCATCTGGTGTCTAGTCCCTTTAAATCGTATGGGGTAGCGATGGAGTCAGGAGTAAATGTCGACATTTAGGTGCAAACAGTCGACTTCAACAACCCATTGTTGCGTTTGATCTGCCTTGGATTATGATTAATATCTAGCTTAAAACCAGAAATATCTTCGGACGAAAAATATGTATAAAATAATGATTGGACCGAACCTGTAAAACTACGGACCATCCAGTATAACAATCCATCGTGCCTATCAATTGTCAGCATTTTGGGTTTCCATGTTGTCGAAAACTTGTTTAATTTTTCGTGGCCTTACAAACAATTAATCTTTGAACATGCTGATTGATCTGATTTCTAAAGGTGTAAATCAACTTAATTTCTGCAGGAAATTTACCTTAATTTGTTTACTAACTATTTTCCTAATCAATTTTATTGACATTTAAACTGAACCTTCGCCTACATTGGCTTCAACTTTATTTCAAAGCCGCGTGGTTTCTTTAAAGGGGCATTATCTACAATCAGCAGTAATATCAACGTAATTAGTGTAATGAAATCATTGATGATAAAAGCCGGCTACCAGAAGAAAATATCACCGGGACGGAATCTCTGAATACCGTTATCGATTTATCGATCATAATTCTGTCAACAAATGATCATGAAATAATTAAAAACATGTGCAGTGAATTATGAGAATGAAAAATGAGTGTTTCGCATGTCTCTGAACTTTGTTGTGTATTGGGGAGGGAACAGATGGCGGGGTGGGGTGTTTTTGATCTCCTATGGAACTTGACGTGTGTGGTGTTAATAATGAAAGAATTATGACCTTTGGTTTTTTCAGATTTTTTAACTGAGTTAAGTGGAAAAAATCTGGAGTCATTTAAAATAATACATCTAACGACATAGGTTGACTATATATGCAAGTCCACTCTCAATATCTAAGGCCGTGGGGTCAAGCCATAATGCAGCCAATGGACACGGACTGACCTTTATTGACTCAAATACAACCAAAAAAACTAGAGTCGCGCAATTCTTTGACAGGGTAAATAAAAATAATATGCAATATTTATACTGCAAGCTTTAAACAACTGACCCTGGCTTATACTGGCTTGACAACTGATTTATACTGGCTTGTTCAAATCAATGAGGATAACTGTCTCTTATAAAACATAATCCAATTTGCTAAATAGATACTGTTAAAAATTATAAAAAAAAACAAAAGGAAATATATAAATAGATAAATTAAATAAATAAATGAATAAAACCAACAAAGAAATAATAAAACAATGAAAGAGATAAATAAATAAATAAATAAATAAATAAATAAATGAATGAATGAATGAATGAATGAATGAATGAATGAATGAATGAATGAATGAATGAATGAATGAATGAATGAATGAATGAATGAATGAATGAATGAATGAATGAATGAATGAATGAATGAATGAATGAATGAATGAATGAATGAATAAATAAATAAATAAATAAATAAATAAATAAATAAATAAATAAATAAATAAATAAATAAATAGATCAAGACATTATTTTCAAGCATTTATTCAACCATTATTTTTTAAGTATAAATGCATGCTAAATAGGCATATTGGCTAATGCATTTGCAATACACTCAGACTCTAAAACACTAGATATAATTCGCGACATTAAATGTATATACATTATTTATAAACATGCTACGAACGGAAAATGACTAAATATAGTGTTTATTCATTTTAACGAGAATAAACAAAACTGATACAGGAAGTAGAAATGACATTTGACTTACACCCTGGTGAACAACAACCAACATCAGAGCGTGAAAATTGAGCCCGGGTGCCTACTAATATCATAAATATTTTAGCGGGCCGCCATTTTCCGACCTATTAACGCTAGGTCCCGGGGGGTCTCATTATCCTGTGTCTGTTTAGAGGATGCCGAAGATAGGGAAGATGATATAATGTGTTCACGGATTGTTGCTAAATTTCTCCTTATTTGTATTTTGGCGTTGTGAAGGCAACGGTTAAGGATTATTATATATATGAAGTTTTGGTCAATATCGAAATGATAAAGGTTATTGTTCTGAAAAAGAGCAGGGTCGTTTGATACTAATATACTTTTATAAAACCGTATGAGGTGGTCTGTAAGCTTATTTATACTTGCACTTAGGCCTTGCCCATTCAGAGAGTATTCCAATAAGATTCATGTTGTAATCATTTTATGTTTGTGTCTGTGCACAGACAGAATTTAATCCTGGTTAGAGTTACCTTGGTTCTTTAACGTGCGTCTGGGTATACCACTGTCACACGTGACCCCATTTTACGTCCCTCCCGAAAGACGATTAGTATTTTTAGTGGTGCGGCGGGGAATCGAACCTGCGACCACTGGCTTGACAGTCAAGTGTATTACCACTAGACTAACCGCGATTCTGTACCATACCGACCTATATCAAGGTAGATCACGCCTCCAACATGAATGACGCAACGCCATTGGTCCAGGCCTGGTCACGTGGTGACCCCATATTTCTCCTTATTGGGTCATCAAAAATTTATATCGTACAAAAATGACATTTTTCCGATTCCGATGACAAACTGAAACATGTAAACATGTTATTGACGTGATATATTGATATATACGTTACAGGGTTAGAAGGTGATCCGATATGGGATACACGGGGACCAGGATATGGTTTCCTTTTCCCCGTACATCACATATCGGGTCACCTTCTAAACCCTTAACTTGTTATATCACTATTGTCGAAAATTCGACATATGAAATTTTATCCAATTTTAACATAATTACTAAAAATTTATCCACATTATTTTAGGAGATAACGAACAAAAGCCCACATTAGGGCAAAAACAACGTGTAGGGTTGGGATGAAAACAAAGGGTCGGTAGGGAAAGGGGAAAAATACCCCTAATTAATAAAATCTTAACGTAACATGAATGTTTTTGATTGTAGCCCTACACAGTGCACCTTCATAGAATATAATAAAGAAAAGACATACATGTTATACATGTGTCACTTAAATAGAATTATCTTAATACAAAAAAGTTGAAACTACCTATGTGTGTTTGTCTTAACTCCGTTTTATATATCTTGTGCATGAACCAATAGCTAAATACAATGTAGTATTTATTTTTGTCCTTGGTTGCGTCTAGAAAACAACCTGGGTTTAACCGTGCAATGATTTCAATTTGAAATATAGTTCATGTTTTAATTTTCACGGTGGTTCACGATGGTCTCAAAGTACCATTAACGCTTGCTTCGGTTGAACGTTTAATAATTCAGCTACATATTAATAGCCGTGAGGTAAAATGCACGATTTGCAAATTTGAATTAATGATCCCTTAACATAAAAAAAACATATGACAAAGTTTAAATGAGGCGTATCTTTTGACTAAGTGGTCGTCAGTAATATCAACGTTCTGGTTCAATTCAAACTTTTTTTGCATAACTTAAAATTGAAAAATAATATAACTCTTGATGTTTATACAGCAATGAAATCAAGCAAGGGGGAGGGATTAATTTCGTTCCATGCAATCATTAAGTGAAAGAAATGTTTCGGTGCAAACAAAATGGCGGATTTGTAAGGAAAATATACCGATTCTGATACAAACTGTTGCAATGTAAGTGGACTCTCTTTCTTTCTTTTTTTTAAATATAGGCGTCCAGTATATGGCGAAAAACATAATTCTTATTTAATTTAAAACATTTAATTATTTATGTAATAACTGGGAATTAATTTGAACTAAGTAATTAATATTACACGCTATAACACTGTAATTATAGTATTGTTAATTTGACAAACTACTTCAACTGTACAGGCATACATCCGAGGTTGTTTCCGATTGAAAATGGCCGAGGAGCTCCGATTGCAATGAACAGTCATGCATTAAATTCCCGTTAGTCAGTGGTACTCATTTACTTAAACAGCACAATATAGAAGCTTGTAGAAATCTGTGTTTTGGAAAGGATGCAAAAATTTACATTGTCACCAAAATATGGTGGATTATGTGGGTAATATGCTTGCAATAAACAAAATGGGGTTAAGGAGTAAAAAATCGGTCAAACAACGTGAACAGTCATGTGATAACCAGCAGGTTTGGAAAATATAAATTTATACATGCAAGCACCGTAAGATCATGCACAGATATGCCATTTGCCTAGTTAGCTATAATACATGATCCACAATATGTTTAATATTTTTTATGTTCAAATTTATGATACCAAACTTTTAAAATTTACAAGGGCAATCCACGTACCAGACAAAACTTGTTACCATTATTTGTTTTTTCCTTACTAATTCACGATTGTGTTGCACTGAAACTTGTTTTATGCCTGCAAATTACGTCCTCCCCCTTGATGAAGAAAATACGGGTAATATTGACGCCGCTATATTAGACTATAAAATATATTGGTGGGATCATAAGGTTGTATGATTTGCGTATGAGATTATATTGTATCCTGATCATGTGTTGATATATGTTTGTCACCATATTATGTGCCAAGAGCATTTGTATTTGAAGTTTAAAACTATATATGGCTTAATACTTAGATCGGTTGTGACGAAAGCTGGTAACCATCAAAATCACACTCAACTCCGCGGAAAAGGCTTATAGTATACATAATTACGCTCAACTCCGCGGAAAAGGCTTATAATATACAAAATCACGCTCAACTCCGCGGAAAAGGTTATAATATACAAAATCACGCTCAAGTCCGCGGAAAAGGCTTATAATATACAAAATCACGCTCAAGTCCGCGGAAAAGGCTTATAATATACAAAATCACGCTCAAGTCCGCGGAAAAGGCTTATAATATACAAAATCACGCTCAAGTCCGCGGAAAGGGCTTATAGTATTTATAATCACGCTCAAGTCCGCGGAAAGGGCTTATAGTATACATAATTACGCTCAACTCCGCGAAAAAGGCTTATAATATTTATAATCACGCTCAAGTCCGCGGAAAAGGCTTTTAATATACAAAATCACGCTAAAGTCCGCGGAAAAGGCTTATAATATACAAAATCACGCTCAAGTCCGCGGAAAGGGCTTATAGTATTTATAATCACGCTCAAGTCCGCGGAAAGGGCTTATAGTATACATAATTACGCTCAACTCCGCGAAAAAGGCTTATAATATTTATAATCACGCTCAAGTCCGCGGAAAAAGCTTTTAATATACAAAATCACGCTAAAGTCCGCGGAAAAGGCTTATAATATTTGTAATCACGCTCAAGTCCGTGGAAATAGCTTTTAATATACAAAATCACACTAAAGTCCGTCGAAAAGCTTATAATATACATAATCACACTGGTGTCCGTTGCTTAGCTAAAAACAAGTACCGCTAAGCATTTTCAAAGGCCATGAGAATGTTATTTACGCTAAAAAAATCGAACCCACAACCTCTTCTGTGAGAGGCGGACAACTATACCACTTGACCGCTCGCTCCCTTGGTGAAATGATACCTTGTTTTGACTTCGTCTTCCAAATGCAAATTAAATTTGGCCTCATTTTTTACCCAGTTAATCATTCATCAACACTTAAATAAAGACAAAATACATTCCTGTATAATTGTATTAGAACGCCAAATATTTGTTTTAGTGAGAACTGAAACATTAACATGTTCTTAAGAAAGTCAGGCCAACGGTTTTTTTTTCATGCGGGCAAGAGAGAGATGGCTGTATAAACATTGTGGACGATAGGAGAAACATAAACCACGGATTTACGCCGTACTGTCAGTCTGTCGGCGGGCAGACAAACAATATCTGCATAAAAGGATAGGGGATGAAATTGTAAGTTACCGGATACTGACACATAAACCAGTTTCGTCAACGCAAGAACCGCTTTGTTCAAGGAAGGTTGCAAACAACTAATTTACCAAATTGACCATACTTTCGGTTAAATCAGAGACATTTGCATAACAGGATAGGTACCGGATACTGACATTTTCACAAGTTTCGTCAAACAAGCACCGTATTGTGCAAGGAAGGTTACAAACAACTGATTTACCATATTTACCCTAGTTATGGTCAACTCAGAGACATATAAATAGAGGTTATCCAAAACAATCACAACAATTGTAAGAACGTGCATATGATTTTTTTTTATATTTTTATACTTAATTATAACTATAACTGTCCGTTTTCTATATACATTTTTGTATATTTCGCTGATCAAATGAAGCAGTTGAACGATTATAGGTACATCCTTTATTAAAATAGAACTATTCCTGACTAATGCCAGCCATGCTTCAAAATGTGCAAAAATAGGAAAAGTTCTAATCTGTCTGACCATCAGAAAATGACCATTTTAATGAACAATTTGTATGAACTCGATAGATGGCAAAAATGTAAACTACGCTCCAAACAAGCTCCGACTTATAACATGTCACACCTAACATGGTAACGAACGCTTGCAACTTGATAATTATATACATTTGAATACTACAAACAACGCTGAATTCAAAACAATACAATCCTACATTTTGTCCTACATCTTATTTCTATATCTTTTCTATCAGGGGTATTTCACAGAAATTCGAAGGACGTGCCAACAATGACCACAAGTGTTGATTGTAATAGAAATTGTATACCTTGATAATAAATTAATGCACAACGTCACACGTGCTTGTCACTTCTGTCCCTTCTTAAGTGTACATGTCACAAGTGTTAGGAATGACTAAACGTCTAATGTTAAAGCTGCACTCTCACAGATATACCGTTTTTTGTGTGTGTTTTTTTTTGTCTTGGAAAGAGCAATTTTTTTTGCGAAAATCCATGGAAACCAGTTATATAAGACTGCTGACAAAAAGATCGCAGATGTTTATATTTCAGTTCAAAAATTGATGTTTTGTGCATTTTTCTTAAACCTTTAGTAACTGTTTAAGCCATAAAACATTAATTTTCGAACGAAAATATGAAAATCTACGATCTAATTTTTTGTAAGCAATCCTATATCATTGGTTTGCAGATATTTACGCAAATATTTGCTCTTTTCAAGACAAAAAATAAAAAAGTTGTAAAATGGTATATCTGTGAGAGTACAGCTTTAAAGCGTAGTAAGTTTTGTTTGAGAAGTCAGAGAACGCGAATTACAATAATATATACGTTGTCCGCTGTCGGGTATTAGCCTTTTTTCTCTATGATTCCTTTTTCTGAGTTTTAAAATCATAACATGTTCTAATTATCTTTCAGACATTTCGGTACGAAGTGTGCCGGATGTGATAAAGGCATTCCGCCAACGGAAGTAGTGAGGCGTGCCCAGGACAACGTTTACCATTTGGAATGCTTTGCCTGTCTCATGTGTAGTCGGCAGCTGAATACGGGGGACGAGTTCTACCTAATGGAGGACCGGAAGTTGGTCTGCAAAACTGATTACGAGGCTGCTAAGGCCCGAGGGGAAGGTGAGTCTAAAAATAAAAAAAATAAAAAAATATATTCTTTTTTATATTCATTTTTTTTTGTTTCCATCTTATCAGAGACTTCATAAAAATATATAAAAATACACATTTTACTTATTTTCATTCTTTATCGTAGGTTTAAAAAGGTATTTTCTGTGTACGTCAATAGTTTATTGTTTTTTTATACATTTTACTTATTTTCATTCTTTATCGTAGCTTTAAAAAGGTATTTTCTGTGTACGTCAATAGTTTATTGTTTTTTTTATACATTTTACTTATTTTCATTCTTTATCGTAGCTTTAAAAAGGTATTTTCTGTGTACGTCAATAGTTTATTGTCAATTGAACTTCTGATTCTTAAGAAAATGCATGAAAGAGAATGCAATCCTTAAGAAGTTATTTGTCACATATCATGACCATTCCCCATTGTTCAGGCAAATGCTCTTTAACGTTAAACATCAGGTTAAACCTTTATTTTCCCGCATGTTTGAAACCAACATAAGTGCAGTGACTTTCTTTCAACACAACCTGACAAGTGTTGTTTTACAGCATACAATGAGATTTAATGTCTTCTCTAAGTTTCTTTACGACCTAAACATATGATATATCTGTAACCGTATCGTTAAACAATAACATACTTTAAACGGTAACGTAAAAAACACCCTTATACCACACGCATTGTTCACTCGAGAAACAATTGTACTTAAAATGTTCTTATACTATAGTAATAAACAATATAAATCTTAAAAGAATGTAATACAATACGCGCAGTAAGAAACCTTTAGAATATATGACAGTTTATTTTATCTTAAATTGCTGTGCACGTCATTAGCTAACAAAGATGCATTCTTTACGCCAGCATGTGGTAAATAAATGGCCATCATTTAATGACGTTTGTTTTATGTAGGCGTCATTAGATATTGATGAAATAGGAGTCGAAAATGCGCACAACGACCTCATAAACATGTATAAAACCCTGAACATGAAGCAGAATTGCGATTTTTGCTCCATAGTTTATTTTATTTTTCGCATGAGTGTTGAAGATTGGGTTACAAGAGGAAATATATGTATACATGTGCGGGCTCGTAAAGTCTTAAGTTCAGTTCTTCATGCACATTTATGATTGCAAACTATACTTCTCTTAATGCCACCTGGTTTGCTAATAAGTTAAAACGCGTAGTTGCTTGGTTGATTGAGTGGTTGATTGAGTGGTTGATTGATTGATTGATTGACTGACTGGCTGGCTGGCTGGCTGGCTGGCTGGCTGGCTGGCTGGCTGGCTGGCTGGCTGGCTGGCTGGCTGGCTGGCTGGCTGGCTGGCTGGCTGGCTGGCTGGCTGGCTGGCTGGCTGGCTGGCTGGTAGCTTATTGGTTAGTATATAAAAAACCTAGCTGTTTGATTGATCGCTTTCATTATAACTATCGATTGACTGATTTATAAATGAGCTGATCGATTGATTGGCTGATTTATCAATCGATTTCTCGAGATATTCAAACCCTTAAGCAAAAATAATAACCACCTCCATGTTCCTATTTCAGAGGGTTTTGGCGACTACGGCCTGGATGACGCCAGCAAGCGTCCACGGACCACGATCACCGCCAAGCAGCTGGAAGCCCTGAAGCGCGCGTACAACGAGAGTCCAAAGCCCGCCAGACACGTGCGCGAACAGCTGAGCGCCGAAACGGGTCTCGATATGAGGGTGGTACAAGTCTGGTTCCAAAACAGGTACAGATGTAGATAAGTGGAAAAGAGTTGTCTAATGGTGTAGGTGACCGCCTCTCACCGGACAGCTTGTTGGTTCGATTCCCACAATGGGAACATTTTTATGGCCTCCCAAAATGGACATAGGTACTGGATTCTACCAGGGAAACGGCGTTATTATATTCAAAGCTTTCGTTATATTTGAGCTCAATTCAGATATAATGTAAGCAAAAAACAAACAAGTGTACACCGCTTGTCTTTATGCGTATTAATATGATACGCGTATTTGTCTAGACGAGGATGAATTTAATCAATATATTTGAAATGCCAACTCATATCCATATGTCTGTGCTGCGTTATAATTTGGTTTAGGCCATAACATATTTAAATTTGATCAACGTTTTTTATCTTGTGGATTTCATGTTATTCAAACCATGCACATGTATGGATGCACTTCCGGCAGACACGCCAAGTGGAGTGACTCAAGCAATAGGCGCTGGTTGCCCTTCTTTTGGCTATGGAAGGAGGGCGACATGGATTCCTTCAAGACCATATCATAATATACGTTTTTCCATTGCAGGCGGGCGAAGGAGAAGAGGCTGAAGAAAGACGCGGGACGGCAGCGCTGGTCCCCTTATCTCCGACAACTAAAGAAAGGGGGCGACATGGACTCCTCTCTAAGCGACGACCGCTCTGAGGACGGCATGACTGATTACCACCGTAAGAACACTTTCTGTAACAGGGGAAGGGGGATATCTATCGCGCTCATTATGTTTAACTCTTTCTTTTCTGCACTGAAGTCCCAGAATCTATTTATTAAACACTTATTAATTTGGAATTGTGATAATCCATTTTTTTTCTTTTTGCTTTAACTAATAATTATATGAGATAAAACATATATTGACATGTTATTAAAACTTTAGATACCAAATATATTTCAATATCCCAAAATAAGATCTCTTGTGAATATAGTTTTGCCAATTTGATGTTCCTTTTTCTAAGGCAACCAGATATATCTTTCTTTATATACAACAGCTGACTTAGAAGAATTGGATCCTGGCTCCGTTCACAGTGGACGTCTCTCCAGCGACCTGTTCTCCAGTCCGCTCGACCACGACCAATCGCTTCCCGGACCACACGCGCCACACGGACCTTCCGGCTCACCGCCGATGGACGGCTGGGGCCCGTATGGCGGGCTGATGGGCGGACCCGGACATGGATTCCTTGATCGCCGGTCGCCGGGGATGGGCGCACAGTTGATGCCGATGGACGGCATGCCGCCCATGATGGTAGGGCCAATGGGCGGCCGCATGATGCCACCGGATATGCCGGATAACGGCCGAGGATATCCGGATTATAGTCAAAATTCAAACCACGTGGAAGTTTACTGATGTTTACAAATCATCGTAGATAAAACAACATTTGAATCTTTAAATCTAAAAAGACACGTGCTTCACGAGTAGATCGCGCTCGTGCTTTTGGAAGACTTGATTCCGACGGAGGTTGGTTGGCGATGGACGCTGGATGGTGATATAATGAATTCGATTCAGATTGATCTAGTCTGTTTAATGAAGAATTCGTGGGACAGACACACCCCACCATAGGTTGACAGCCCCTCTTCCCTTTCCAGCACGATGAACTCGTGAGTTCGGACAAGCTGTTCGAATTAATGGATTGTATGGCGTGCTTTTAAAACTTTCTTGCCAAACAGTTAGTGAGTATTTCTGGTCACAAAGATTAACTGAATGTTTATAAAGTATAATTATTTTATGTTATAAGAATCGCAAATATTGTTAATCTAGTCATAGTGCAAACTCGTGTGTATATTTTGTGTCGAGTGTGTGTTTGTTAAAATGTAACAACACAAACATATAAAAATATGTTGATATATGTATGAAGACATAAGTAATAATAACACACATACAGCCGAACCCCGTTGTTAGGAAATAGCTTGGCTCAATTTTCCCGTTGGCTCGAACTCGATGTATTGAACCGATTTCTTTATACTGAAGGTAAGCATTCCTGCTTGGCTCGAATTCCTCGAGGCTCGATTTATTTTCGCCGGTCCCTGGGAGTGCGAGCCAACGGGAGTCGACGGTAGATGGAACGTTTGATTGCATCATTATAAGTCCGAGTTGATTCTGACCGTACGCTTTCTTTATAAAAACAGTTTATTAAGTGTTTGCAGCATGTTAAGACCACGTTACGATGACTAAATTTCTCCCACCCTAGATAAGTAGATCCAAATATTTGACCATGCTGAAAATCCTTATCTTGCCCACGGGCAATTTAATAAAGTCTCGTATTTTTAAACAAAAACATATATGTTTACTATATTTGTTTAAACTGAGAAGAAAATGTAAAAAAATCGACACCAATATATACATTTACTGATATCAAATATTAACCATTATAATCATTGATCACACTTTGTTTTAAGTGAAAATATTTGATAATAAAGAAGGTGTCGAGCTATACACATTTTGTTCAACAATAATGTTGCAAAGTATGTGTTACATTTATGGATCAAAGTTAATATTTGATATCAGTATATGTATATATTGGTGTAGAACAAGGGTCTGTAAAGGGACTAGACACCAAATGGTCCCCAAATCGGCAATTACAGTATTTCCTCGAAACAAGCCTAGAATTATCAATACAAACTAGGATGCGGCCGATAAATGATTTAAAGAATATTCTGAGTTTACCCGTTAAAAATTAGCGCATAATGGTTTCCCAGTTTATAGTGTGTATATTTAGCTTATGAAGGTCACGCGATTAGTACAAAGAAATAAACTGGCGCTTTTTTAAAATTTACTGGGATTTACGTGGTAGACAAACCCATTAAATTTCGAACTGGAAAAAATACGCACAGACTGCGATAGATGCATGTGATACATCAGTCCATAAGATTCAATGCATTGTACACACCGATATCAATTTTATGAAATATTTTGTATAAAAATTCTTGCAATGGTATCATCTGGTGTCTAGTCCCTTTAAAGCTGCACTCTCACAGAATGAACGTTCTGACATTTTTATTTTTTATTGTTTGTCTTGGAACGAGCCAACTTTTGCGAAAATCCGTGGAAACCAGCTAAATAATAATGCCGACAAAACATCAGACTTTTTGTACTTTATTTCAAAAATTGATGTTTCATGCATTTTTCTTAAACCGTTAATGGCCAAAAAAACATTATTTTTTAAAAAGAAATATGAAAATCTACAGTCTGATTTTCTTGTCAGCAATCTTATATCATTGGTTTGCAGATATTTGCGCAAAATAATGCTCTTTCCAAGATAAAAAATAAAAAAGTTGCAAAAATGGTAAATCTGTGAGAGTGCAGCTTTAAAATCATCACTTATATACGCTGCACAGTAAAGAATAATTGACTAACGAGATACTAGCTAAAATATCGAACGAGTTTTCACGCCTCGCACGTTTTTTCAGAACTCGAACCTCTCTTTGAAAAACATGAACACGTCAACACTTATAATGTGTAAAGTAATATACCTACTATCTGATGACATTTAGAATACGTAAGATGTCTTAGTAATGGTGTGATTACCGACACAAGCAATTCTATGGATATATTTCACACTCTCATTATCTGTCAATAATAACGCTAACGGAAACATTACTCATGTATACCAGTTAGTCTAGATGTACTTAGGAAAAATATAATGAGAACCATGCTTAAAAATGATTCACTTAGCTTATCTAATAACCTTTACAGTCGAACCCCATTGGCTCGAACTCGCTTTGCTCGAATTTCTCGTTGGCTCGATCTGAATGTTAAGGAAAAGTTTCTTTATACTGAACGAAAGCATTCCCGCTTGGCTCGAGTTTTCCGAGGCTCGAGATATTTTCGCCGGTCCCTTGGAGTTCGAGCCAACGGGGTTCGACTGTATTTGCATTGCAACATATGTTACTGCGATTTTAGTTTAAGTTCTACATTAGGTATGTATTATCTTTCACATGTCATGTATTACATGCCCATGGTTCGAAATATATTTGATATTATCTTTATATTATAGTAAGTGACTAAGCCACTGTAAGTTGATCATAAAACATTTCCATCCATAGCATTGTCGTACGAAGTAATTATTCATAATAATGTTTATCCATTATGTATATATTTATGGCTTGGCTTATATGGTTGGTGAATAAACGTTTAAATTGTGTAAATTGATACACATGGTATATATCTAGGCATTCCATTACTTATGTGTGAACCGAAGATAATTTTGTTTGTATGTTAATTGTCATGAAAATTCCTATGTTAAATTATATTAATATACTTATATACATATATTATATTAATCAAATAATCGTCATTATTCGAGTATCATATTGCATTGTAATGAAGTTTATGAAGTTTATAATAGATAAAAATACATGACATGTGTATACATGTGTAAACTTTCCAAGGTTAATTTTTGAAGACCATAAAGGGCTAGTAAAATATTGTTTAAGAGTAGAAATTGTATAACAATTGAATGAAATTAAAAAATAAAAAGAATTCACTATATTGAAGTTGAAGTTTAATCTTGTATGAGAAGTCATGTTGTTTACGGACATTATCTGCAAAGGATCACTTGAAAATCATATCTAATGTTCGTACCATTTTGTTTTCATTCTGTCTTTTAAAGACAAATATTATACGCTATTTTGGAACAACCCTCTTTAGTAAAATTTATTATCTCCTAATTAATGCTTTTGGGACGACCCTTGTATATAAAATAATGAATTTTTGATAAAGGACAACCCATGTTTCGATTTGGTAACCTTTATAAGTTGGATTTTAAAAATGCATTGCGTGTATAAAAGGTATAATGGAAAGTTGAGTTTAATTGTTTACAATGTTTTTGAGATTGTGAAATAAAATGAAAAAAGAAAACATTGATGTTTTTTATGAATATGTTGTTGTTATCCACAAATATTTATTCAGAAAATGATTGCAGGGTTTGGAACAAAACAATGTGACAATAGATAATTTCCAGCCTATTGGTGAAACATGGAGGTTAACTGTATACAATATAAGCCAGGGGCGTAGCTAGGGTCAATTTGGGATAACCCAGATCGATGCCGGACTGCATAGTAACCCCTTCACCCCCTACCCCATTTTTTATTTCCAATTTGGGGGTTTTGGTATGACAAAAACTTTGACCTTCAGAATTTCATAACGAAACTGCGTATTTGCGTACAGTCAGCTACGCGCCTTTATGCAATACATATCACAAACTACGGTAGTCCGTATTCCATTCAGTGCAATGCAAGCGTTACGTCATAACAGGTATTATTGTGCGATGTTAAAATGACGTCATGAAACGAAAACATGCGTTATTAAAATGACATTTATTGTGGTGTTAATATATAAATTTAAATATAGCATGTGCCTTTGAAGTAATTTAAACTTGTATCTATTGTGTCGTATTGGTCACTCGTAAAAACAGTGGCTCGTGAATTCCGAATCTGAGACAATACAATATGTCGAATACAATAACCCGGATCGAAACCCAGTAGTTATCACCCTATATCAGCAGTGAAATAACAACAGTGACCATTTGATATGTTTCACTACAAACTAAGAAGTGAAAATAACACTTTTGAAAAGCTACTTTAACTATCAAGCGTAGGTACACCATTTTGATTAAAATTGATTATATCCCCTATGAAGCAGAAACTTATAAGTCCAGTAACAATATTTTTTTTTTAAATGCATATGTTCAAATAAAGATATTATTGTAAAGAAACAGAATGTTTGTTGATTTCAGTATAAGATCATATTTTATTTTCCTCGTGGTCAAAGAATCAAAGCGCTGAAAGCGCTGCAAGACTGTGGGTGACGTAACTGAAGCAAGCAAACACTACCGCAAAGTTCTTTCAAATGAAACGTGATCAAATGATTTCATACAAATGATGAACACTCTTTAAGGTAGATGAAGAAGGATAAATGTGATTATAATAAGCACAAATATATTGGCCCTACTTAATCATGTATCCAATGGCCTACAAGATTCTTAATTCAAATTTCCTAATTTTGAACCGCTTTAAATTAGTTAAATGCATATTCATTATGTTAAAATTGCTTAAATTTATGACGTCGTTATAACAGTTTTAGTAAGCAATTACATTCCTTCATTTCATTAGGGTCTGTTGAAGCCAATGTCTTTAAAATGCAAATACAATACAAACTATACCCAAGATTCAAGGGACATAATAAAAATATAACTTTAAAATGATGCTCTTTCAAGCCTAAAAATGCCTCCCAGAACTTCTATCAACAGAGTCCACATATCTACAAAATTTGTGCTCGAGTTACTTTCTTTGATATAAAAGTGAAAACAAATCTGCATGGTGCTGTGGCATCATACCATGAAAAAAACTAATATCTTTAAAATGTGTTTTCTAGTTTGTTTTTATAATAAAAGTGTTAATAAATCTGCATGGTGCTGAAGAAAAAAAATTAATGTCTTAAATTTCAAACCTGCAGCATTAATTAGCGCCATGTTGTCAAGAATATCTGGACAATTGAATGAAATATGCATGAACCGAAATGACAGCTGGTTTTTCATTGACAAAAGATGCCTTTCAGGCAGTTTTAAGATTATGCTATTCAAAGTATGAGGGTAGTTGGTACAGTTTTCACTCATATTCAGATGATGGCTGATATTTGCTGATAAACATGTATCCTCTTAGCAGCAGGGAATAAGCAAATGACATAGTTTTAATGATCAATATTGGAGATGTGACCTTGACCTCCAAATCCAAAGGGGTCATCTGCTGGTCACCCCAAACCTAAATTTCAAGTTTGAAGGCCATGGGTGCAGACTTTGTCGAGTTGACACACAGGCAAGCTTTTTGCGTTCAATGGTCTGTGACAAATCAATAGGGCTCACCTACTCGTCAGGCCCAACCCCAAAGCCAAGTTGTTCAAGGGCCAAGGGTGCAGGCTTTGTCCAGTCATTATTAGTACAACCTTTTAGCATTCAAGGTCACTGTGAACTTGACTTTTGACCCAATGACCCCTTAAATCAATAGGATCTTCTAATAGTCAGACTTAGCCTCCATGTTGAGTTTGAGGGCCATAGGTGCAGGCATTGTCAACTTATCAGTCAGATGTATGGTTTGACACCTTCCTGTTCAAGGTCACTGTGACCTTTGACCATATTACCCCTAAAATCAAAAGGGGTAATCTACTGGTTAAACCAAACTTTCATGTCAAGTTTGACAATAGGTCTAGGAATTGTAGAGTTATCACCCGGAAAAGCTTTGGTCTACTGTCAGACAGACGGACGTAGCAGCCAACATGTGCAAAGCAATATACTCCTCTTCTTTGAAAGCGGCATAATAAATTGAAATTGATTAAATATTTTTGTTTATTATGTTAATTAACTTACACTACATACAACAAGTACCATTTTGATATTTTCGAATGCTCATTTGGGCATGTACATGGGTTTTGATCTGACTATGAACATGAAACTACATAGTGATGTTCCCTCCTATCAATTCTAAATTTAAATAACCATGAGGAAAAAAGAATGTTTTCACTGCACCATGAATAAATATGTCAAACAAAATAAAAGTTATTCAAGATTAATTTAACACTGTTCTTTTGATGATTTCCGTGCATTCCTGACTGCAGGTTTTTCCCATTTTCTCACACAGTTATTTCATATTGGCCTTACAAGGTCAGATCTTGAGTTGGGTCTTCATTGCTGGACACTATCTCTTTATCTCCACACAGAAAACACACTGGTGCAAGTTTCACTGCAACAACTGCAAAAAAAGTTATATTATATTCTAACTGAACTCTGCATCAATCAATATTCAATTATTTTTTATTGGATTTAGGAAATGTCTTTGTTTTAAAGGGTTCATATAAATTAATGCATTTTTTTCAATTTAATGCATTATCATGCTGGACTCTTTGACATTGATGGTTAAAACAAAGAAGGCATATGATTTGTGTACAGATTAAACATTATTAATTATAAATGTGTTCTTTAATTAATAGACAAGTGGCAACAATTTCCCCAGTTAAAAAAGCTTACATTTGTATATCTGCAGATTAATCATTTGCATTTCTTTTGCTTTGATCATTTAAGTCAAATGAGTTAGACATGATAATGCATTAAAATAAGAAATATATTTTGGCATCAATCTATAGTGTGTGCCTTCAATCTAGAAATAAATTTCTTCTCAACAGATGCTAAATTATAAAAAAATATATAAACCAAGATTTTGATTATGACATACCTGCATAGTTAGTGGTCTCCATAACTGCTCAGAAATGCTCCCTATGACAAACTAAGTGCTGGTGTATGGCTGGGTAATAGTGCTACTCCAACCAATAGCGCAATTCTTCCTACAGGTGGACCAGCTCCTCAATATGGTTTTTGTCATGGCAGTGATAACAGTATGTAACATGCCCTTTTCTACTTTCCAGAGAATGAATCTTCCAATCAAAATTACAAATTTAAGAACAAATATATACATATGCACATGTAATGTTGTTAAAAACAAACCATTTAGATGCCACAAAACTATAAGATTTTAGGTGAAAATTGAGCCAAATCAAAACATTTAGTCATTTAAAGCTGCACTCTCACAGATTTACTGTTTTTACAACTTTTGTCTTGGAAAGACCTATTTTTTGGCTAAAATATCTGCAAACCAGTGATATAAGACTACTGACAAAATATTAGATTGCAGACTTCCATATTTCAGGTTGAAAACAAAGGTTTTATGGCTTAAAGCGTTACTAACGGTTTAAGAAAAATGCATAAAACATTTTGAACTTAAATATAAACATTTTCTGACAAATTTATTGTCAGCAATCTTATATGAATGGTTAACATGCATTTTCACATAAATTGGCCCGTTCCAAGACAAAAAATAAATAAAGTAGTCAAAACATTCAATCTGTAAGAGTGCTGTACTCTCAGTCACAGATTGAAGGTTTTGACAACTTCTTTTAGCTTTTGGCTTGAAATAAGCTAATGAAAAGCAGTATGAAAACTGATGAAATAAGACTGCTGACAAAAGATAAGATCATGTTTTTTATATTTACATTTGTAACTATTGGTTTTATGGTTAAAAGCATTACTAACGCTTTACTAATAATGAGATTTTTGGCACAGAACATCATCTTTTGACCGTATTAAAATAAGAAAACAGCGTTCCAATATTTTCAGTTGTCTTTTTTGACTGAATTAATATAAGAAAGCAGCGATCCCCTTTTTCCAGTTGTCTGTTATGTCCAGTGTTCAGAAATTCGCTTAAAATAATTCATTACAAGACCAAGAAATAAAAAAAGAGTTGGTAAAACAGACAATCTGTGAGAGTGCAGCTTTAACATATGATATGCATTATCAGCCAAGTGCAGACCTACTCACATCCTGGCTACACAACCAGTACATTCATCAGCTTTACTGATTCGAACCAGGCACATTTATATTGGTAGACTAGCATTTTACCATTCTGTGCTGGCCAGTAAAGTTCTCATTTGAATTAGAATTCAAAATGTGTATACCTTTATTCATTGTTTTTGCCAACTCTGTTTCAGCTGATCTTCCTAAATGAATGAGAAGTTTCAAAAAATAATTACAATATCTCAGTAAATACCTGCAATTATGTGTTTCTTGTGCAATCTGTCAGCTTTGGTAGGCTCAGGTTTCATTTTGTCCACCTCAATACTTGTAATCTTCTAGTCTGATGTACTGCCATCCAATTTTTAAGTCAGGTCAGGCAGCCATTTCAGCTTTGTTCCAGTTGATTGTATCAGATGATGTTAACAATACTAGCCTTGTATCCAGGCACTTCTCAATCTGAAAGTTTACAAAAGAACACGGCCTGTAATATTTAATAAAAAAATCATAATTGTTTACTCCTGGATGATGGGTTCTAAAGTAAACCTTTGAGAAAAGATGCTACTGGTATGGTGCTTGAACCCACGACCATGTGAACACTTGCATGGAGTTCTGTCAAACTGAGCTAACTGGGTAACTGATTTTTAGGCAGCTCCCAGCTTGGCTCTACAATTGACAGGTGCATTATACATTATAGAGACAATAAATCAAACACTTGAAGCACTAGTCCAAATAATAATAACTTAACTGATCTTTTTACAAATTTTGAAATGCCATATCCTTCACATACAATTTTTTTGTACCAAAAAATCACCTGCAAGGCTGCGGTGCATAGATTTACATAGATGTAAAATGGTTGTGTTTAAATGCATTAAATGCTTGTTTTGTGAAAAAAATCTTTGCACTTACATGATAATAACTAAAATACGAATATAAACCTTTAATATCTATTTCAAACATATAATACTTATCTAACTACGATTTCAATATCTTTCAACCCCCACCCTGTTTTGCACAAACCCGATTAGACGTAAGGGATTGGAAGAATCCCATATAACACGTCTATTTTTTAGACTATTGAAGCATTTATGTTCTTTTTTTATGGTTGAGACGTTTCAGGTTAAACAATTAAAAATGCGAAATAATTTTAGTGAATAATCTACTCTGAATTGAAAGTAACATGAAGATGTTGTAGTGAAGGATTTGCCATATAAGAGTCCGTCAACGTACAAATATTTAGACTAAGAGATGTAGATCAGCAAGATGTACCTTCTAGTACAAATAATTGTACGTTGACAGATTTTTTTACGATTTTTGAAACAGCAAATCCTTCACGTACAAATTGTTTTGTACGAAAAGTGGGTAGTTATTCCGATCGGGATTCCGGGTTAAAGCATATTGCATCTATAACCTATCATAAAAACAAGAAATATTACCAGATAATGTTGTTATTTTATATAAATTCCGTAACCAAAAAGTAATATCAAGCAAATAATTATGAGTTTGATGTTTTTTTTCTTCATTTCATTCTGTCAAAACATAACAATATATACATGAAGGACACCTGCAAGGCTGCAGTTCACAGTTTTACAACAATCGGAACATTTCGGCCATCAATTGTAACAACTCGCCATCTTCAGTAAGCTTCGAGATAGTCAATCCCTGTTGGATACTCGCTGAGGTGTTCAGATTTTTCGGCCAAGGCCGAGTTGTTACGATTGTATTATCTCGAAGCTTGTCGGAGGTGGCCGAATTATTACGATTGGGTCAAGTTGTTCCACTTGGCATAATTGTTGTCTGTGTCAGTCAACTTTCCTTTTAATGAAAAGGTGAATAATGTGTTTTAATGCATTAAATGCTTGTTTTTTTTGCAAAATAGCTTTGCACTTCCATGGTAAAATATGAATATAAATCTTTACTTTATTATCCATTTCAACCATAAAATACTTCACTTAATACAATTTCAATATTTTTCAAACACCCCCGCTTTTTGCACAAAACCGTTTAGACGTTAGGGATTGGAAGAATCCCGTATAACACGTCTATTTTTTCAGACTAATGTACATGTACCTTCGTGTTCGAAATCGATCACTTCCTGGCAGCTCATTTCTGGATTGTCTCCATCTAAATTTAACATTTTTAGACGCATACATTGATGCCATTTTTGCTTTGATTGATGTTAAAGCAATAGCACTAACTACAGGTCCGTTATTTTGTAGAAGAACGTGTTCGAAGTAACATTCAATTTCATTTCCGCATAATCGCCGCCATATTGTGTATGACTTTAAAAACTACACCCTATAGTCCAAAATAACAATAGGCATAACGTTGACACACTGTGATAGGTATAATCCAAATAATTTACTCAAACAAATACAATAGTTCGATTGCTGCTGAAAAATCATTTGAAACATAAAAGCTATTTCACAAAATATGACATGACATGAACTCTTTAACCGCGTATGATTTATTTCTTAATAACTTTCATTCATAAAATAAGTTCTTTGCCGGGGTTTGCCGGGTCAGTCTTGAATGCCGGGATATGTGTGACGTCACACGGGGTGCAAACATGTGGTGTAGCTTACTATTGGTTGTAGGGTAAAATGACTTCGTATGTAAATGCTATACTTTCATTATTTTTCATTATTTTGTTCAATAAAACTCACCAAATTGCAACGGTACAACTATACTAAGAGTAACACGCAATGTTTGTCATAAAAAAGGCAATAACGCGTTAAATACACATAAGCAGGTACTTGACGCCCCACATTCACGTAAGTAGTTCTGTTGCTACGCAGGTGGTGTGTATTAATATATTCATGTTCAATATGTCGTGTCAGGCGACTAGTCGCGTTTCTGAAATACCGCTCTCTAAAGACTGTCGGCTTGCAGCCGACAGTCTAAAAACTATATTTTAGGAGTTGCTGCGTGAAATAAAATGTTAGGATTATACATTAAATCTGTTACTACACACTTCACATTAATGTATATTATGCTACTTGGGTAATTTTTAGTCAATATAATATTTTGTCCAATGGGAAGGCAGTTTTCCAATAAATATATTTCAGTAAATCAGCAGTCAGCCGTTTCTTGATCTTAATCAGGTGAAGTAGTATTTTTGAACAGTGGCTGGCCCAGTTTGTGGATAGTTAACTAAATATAAAATAGACCACTAAAAAACTTTAAGATTTTTAAAGACAATGATCAGCCACTCTGTTAAAAAAAAGAATTTCCAGTTCTCTAAAATACAAAACAATTCAATTCTGTTCGTCAAAAACCTTGTCTGCTGTTTGGTGTTATGTAAGTTTATTTATACTCGCACTCGGGAAAGGCCCATTCGGCGAGTGTTTCGATAAGTGACTCGCTTATGTTTTTGGACTAAACTTAGTTTTCCCGGTACAGCCTACATCTGAAAACACTTATTTTATCATTATATAAGTTTTGATATCGAAAGTGCATAAAAAATACAGTTACAGCATAAAAAGTAGTTTTGTTTTAAGTTGGGTGCGAACCCTAGCCGGTAAAGTCCAGATTTTTTTTTAGAAAAAAAGACAACTAGTACACTCGGCCAGCGGCACTTTATCAGAAGTGGTGGATATGTTGACCTGTTAGTGAATTCATATTTGTAAATGTGTTTGATATTATTTGACTATGCACTGTGATGGTATACGTCTGATAAAATTCTGTTCTGTTCTGTTCCTGTTAAGGATTCATTCATAACATCACGTGATAATGTCAATCAACCAATCACGCAACACCACAGCCGTAATAAATTTTCAATCGCGTTATGAACGCTAATAAAAATTGTGGTTTTCAAAGACGATATTTGAGCAAATATCAACATTCGCTGAAGGTTCCAGCTTTTGGTATTTTTTTAAACACTCGAAGGTTCCAGCTTTTGGTATTTTTTTTAAACACTCCTTATGATTTGCCACACTTTATTTTGTAATTAAAAAAGTGCATTTTTCAAACCATGAGCGAGTTACTTTAACATTTTATACGGTTGACTGCTGATTAACTGAAATAGATGTACTGGGTGAGTACCTAAATCGGAACACTTCGGCTCTATTTTTGAAATATTTTTAGTTAGACTTGCACCACATCTACAAAATTTTCCATCAGCATACTAGGATTCAAGACCAATTGGTTGTTATATATGGCATTTTTCAAGATACTACCAATCTGCATGAAAAGTAATTTATTAACCACACAATCAAGGACTGCCATTTTCGTCATCGGAGTACCTAAATATGGAACAGTTTTAATTCATTATTTATTTTAATGTATTCTTTTAAAATTATTGCTCCATGTTTTGTTTCAGTAAATTAATAATTTATGTTATTTCCATTTTGTGTTTATTGTTGTCAGTAAAATTTGATGATTTCAGTAAAATACAGGCTGTACCAGTATGCTGTGATTGTGGCAAGCATGAAGTTTTTACCCCGCGTGCCATGTATTGACATTTGCGCATGAAAAACTTTAAATGATAGCAGTATTTGAAATACTTACTTGAGAATCGTGCTCTTTGGAACTTGTATCTAAGGCAAGCGTCTTCATTGATTAAAATAAACTGATCTCGATCGGAAAAACACTTTTATAATAGGTGTACCATATTTAGGTACTGTTCCGATTAAGGTACTCAACCAGTATTGGAAATACTGCCTTCTCATTGGACAAAAATGTAATGTGGACCTCTAATTGTGGTTATTGGCTTTATATAGTCTCAATCAGCAAACAAAACCCTTTCAAATTATACCAATATTAAATGGTCCCCACAGGAATTCATTTTTCACATTTATCAGAACGGTAAATGGATCCATTGGCTGAATGTCTTACAGTGAATGTTATGTAAGAGGGTTTTCCGTGATTGGCAATTTTGAATAGAGAAACAAATAATAATCACTTCATTTCTAAATTGCAAAACGATTTTACTTGTTATTGAAGTGATGCCTTCGGCGTTTTGGTGAGGCGGAATGTTTGTAAGTTATTTATGTTGCTAAAGTTGCCTTCGGAACTAATTTAAGGTCAGCTTCCACTAGTTAAAACTCTAGAAACGAGTTCTGTCAGCAAGCAAATCGCGTGATGTGGAAAATGTAATGTAATCATTTTAAACATGTATTAACATTTTCTTTTATGTATTTCAATATAATTTTTTTCATTTCATGCATTTAATACATTCAGTATGTTAAAAAATGATAAATGAATGGAAAGAGAAGAAAAATCTAAATCTAAAATCAAATAAAAAAAAACGTAGTACAGTTAACCCCCGTTGGCTCGAACTCGCTTGGCTCGATTTCCTCGTTAGCTCGAATTGGATGTTAAGGACCGTTTTCTTTACACTGAAGGTAAGTTTTCCCGATTGGCTCGGATTCCCCGAAGCTCGAGGTATTTTCGCCGGTCCCTGAGAGTTCGAGCCAACGGGGTTCGACTGTAACAGTGTTTATCGAGATTAGGGACATGGGTCATCTCTGCGTTGCAGTGTTTTGGCTGGAGGCTGGCGTCACAGACTGCGATCGTTTTGAAGAATATATCACATCGAACAGTATATAAGTCACATTTTGCAAATAATGTATTTACTATATTGAACATGTTGGTAAAATAGGAACAAAATGTTCGGAAGTGTTAACATTATAATCAAAGCCACAACGTGGTTTATACCTAATCACATATCTTTTTTTGTTCGTCTTCGACGGTTTTGTAATAGCATTGCTTAGAGAATTACCTGCTTGATCCCTTGTAGACCTATCATATCGTTAGGAACAATTATAGTTTTACAACTTTAAAGACATTTCGCTTACTGAAAAGACTACTTAATGTAAGTCGCATTCGCTCACCCCGCCCTTGTAAATAATACAAGATACTGTAACAATGACTAGGACGTGTATGTTACCATCTTTAAGCAGTGTATGGTTGTGGAAATAAAATAGACTTTGCGGAATAAACTCCGCAAAAACGCAATAAATGACCGTTCCGTTACATTGAAAATTAAACATTGCTCATTTATAGAATTCTTGGTGAATCAATACACTCTCTATTCTGTGTAACATTTATTATTGGCGTTATTACAACCCCCTGGTTGTTTCCTATTCGGAAATGGCAAATGAATTCTGCACAAAAGACTTTTATTCTGGAGTCATTTTTCTCTCACAAACTGATCTGAATCGTCTGAACGCTTTGATAAAACACATCCGGTCTAGTATAAAGTTTGAACGAATAGTTTCCGATATCATCATGTAACTTCCTTCCCGCGGATATATGGCGTTATCGCCACGGCCTTATCGAGTCATCCATCTAGACTGCGGCCATCCGTTACTTTAACGACCCCAGGGACAGAAAATTAAATCGTTTCCAACTCCATACTTCCTATAAAGAAAACCAGGAAAGGTGACTTCGATGCTGGACTAATTAAAATCTCGCGTGTTGCAGAGATATCCCGGCCATTGAAAGTACTAAGTTGCCTTTAATTTGCGGCCTATCGATTCAGAAACAGTTTTATTATAAGATGAAATAGATATACTGTTTCATTCACTCTACCGTTATTAGTACGTTTCAAAATGTCAATAAACATCCAGGAAAATGTCGCAAAATGTCATTTATTGTTGGAAATATAATCAGATAAGGGTATAAATGTAAAAACAATGGTGATACCGCCATTAAATGTAAAGGTAAGTCTGCAAACGGTCCCTTAATGACGGAATCAAATCAAAGGAACCAAAGATAATTCCGTGAAAGCTTGAAGGCAATGATCCGTGCCATCGATGCCATTCGGAGTTCCTCGGTCATTTTTATCGAAAACAACCTCGGATGTATGCTGGTTCATCAGTAGAAGTAGTTCGTATTTTTTTAATTTTTTTTATTTAATTAAATGTAGTGTTTAAGCTTGTATTTATTGATCTAAGTTTAAAATGATTGACAGTGAAGTGTCTTATTGCAAACACAATTAAGATTACCAAGAGTTAAGTCATTAAGTTTAACTTCTAAATTAAATTACTACGCGATCTACTTGCAGCGGACTCAATCGTACCGAGTATGTAAACCGTCCAAATACATCCGAGGTTGTTTTCGATAAAAAAATGACCGAGGAGTTCCGAATGCATCGATGTATAGCGATCCACTACCTGTGATGCCAGTAAATAGTGTTCACATCCAAAAGGGAATGGTACCATCAAAGGATGCACCACTAATAACATGGATTACATTGTGATGGAACAGACTCCAAATATAGTATCCTGCTTTATAGAACATCATATGATCTAGACGAATATCGAAACGATGTTTACAAAAAGGGTGTGCTAGATTTGATACTGCTATTTGAAACATAAGAATGAGAAAGCCAAACAAACACGTCATATTTTAACTCGACGTCATAACAATGCGACCTTTACATAGTTGAAATCGCACATAAGCGCATCCTGCATTAGCAAATTTTGCGTTGGAGCATGTGCCCAAAGCCCTAGCAAAACCAGACCTGCATATGAAGTCTGGTCTACCTACGCCAATAAAACATCTAAGCATAACGCATGCATGCTAGTTCAAATGAAGAGTCCCAGTAGAAAACAGTTCTGATGTCTTGTAAAATGGCAGTGAGCTTAATGACCATGCTATAAAAGATTGCATCGAACTAAAGCTTACAAATCAACTCTTCAAACATGTCCTTCAAGATCTACAGGACCATTTTAGGATCATATTTCCAGAGATTATATAATTACATTTATGATCCACCAATAGTTTGCATCACTGTTTCGCCAAGACATTATGCATCCCATCGTCAAAATATCACCTTACTCGATTACACTCGGCGCTCCATCATGTGTGTAGTCAAACTTAAGGGTGTATGTTCCTTCTGCTAGTCAAGGGAGATCACCGCGTACACGATTTATGTGGAGTGTATTCGGAAGGTACGTGCGTGCCGACTATATTAATAATATAACATGTCTAGACTTTGTCCCAGACATGTATTCGAACTCGTATAAAAGTGTATATGTCATAGAGTTGGTATAGAATACAGATATTACACAATATAGTCGAACCCGGTTGGCTCGAAATCCTGGTGAATGACGAAAATACCTCGAGCCTTGGGGGAATTGAGCCACGTGGAAATGCTTACCTTCAGTAAAAAGAAATCGGTTCTTCACATCCATTTCGAGACAAAGAGGAAATCGAGCCAACGGGGTTCGACTGAATAACAAATAAACCGTTTTACTCTCGATATATAGCCTTGGCAAGTGAAAAGCGAAACGGTCTTTTGATGGTTGAAATATGTGCAGCCATCCGTGCCAAGGAATAGACGGCCTCAAATAAATAAACCTTAAACAAATCTAGTAAAACATGTGTACATTCGAAACATTATGGCTCGATATCGCTTGGCTCGATTTCCTCGTAGGCTCGGACTGGATGTTAAGCAGGGGCGTAGCTAGGCATACACCAGTACGCACAGGCGTACAAATGAATTAAGGTTCCCGCGAAATGGCCAGTAAAATAGTCCAACGTCAGGGGATATCGGTCCCGCTCCACCCCCATTTATCATATTGGGACCAGACTATAGAAATACCTTTCCTTTTTTCACCGCTCTTAAGTGTACGGGCGTACATTTCAAAATGCTTCAGGTACGCCCCTGTTAAGGCCCGATTTTGTTTTACCCTGTTTAAGCTTTCCCGCTTGGCTCGATATTCACGAGACTCGAAGTATTATGGCCGGTCTTTGGGATATCGAGCAAACGGGATTCGAATGCATGTATATAATATGCAAGTGTTCTTTTCGAAAACAATGACGAACTAACTTTAAAATGCTAAAGTGATATTAGACACAAAACATGTTCCTGGCATCGTTGACATCAAGTAATCGATCAAAGTGACGAAACACACGCCTCGCTGACCAAAACCCTTGATGCAGTGAATCAAAATTTGGAATGACAACGACGAAACCTGTGGTTGACATGTTTCACCGTGCCAGCGTGCAAAGTGCTAATGAAATCCCGTAAATTAACCCCTAATTTAATTGTGGCGATGCGAGTCCCGGCTTACAAATCCCCGGGCCTCAGCGAGACAAAATAGTTTGCAGTTTAGGAAGGCAGGGTGTTATGTGTTTTTTATTTCTTGGCAATCAGTATTATAATAAAATTAGGAGGCACAGTATTTTTCCACTGTAGATAACATTCAAGTGTTCACGCTTATTTATCAAAATGCATGTTACAAGTACACGCCTAAATGAGCATTGAGAAATTGATATAACCTAAGCCATTTATAATTGAGGCATTGTAAGCATAACAAATAAAATAATAAACTACTACTGAAACAAATCGGTACTTTTAATCCGGTTCGAGCCAACGAGGATATCGAGCCATGCGATATCGAGCCAACGAGATTCGACTGTACTGTTATTAAGAATATATTTATACAATGTATTTCCATACATTTGTATTGGTTTCATTAGACATTCGAATGTCATTATTTATGCACAATCATTGTTTGTGTCTATAATTTATTGCGTTTGGGCCCTCACCTTGTGCCCCTAAACAGGGTTTAAATTTGAATGTTCGACTACTGAACTTGTGCCTGTATTTCTCATTGTATTTACGAATAAAAACCATCACAGCATTCTAAGACAATGAGACAACAGGCCCCGATTTCTCGAAACTTCTTAAGTCCCTTATAACAGGTTTAAGCTAAGCTTACTTTTTTCTATAATTGGTGTTATATTTACTTCTTAAGATTGTTTAGACTTTAACTAGGAATAATCTTTATGATAATTACAATTAACCATTTTTTCATTTATCAAAATTAAATTTAAGTTGATATTTTGGCATAAGGAATAAGCTACTTAAGCCTGTTAAACTTAAAAAAGTTTCGAGAAATTGGGGCTAGGCTACCATATTGTGGTCACTTTTGGTGTATATTCTGAACATGCAACATAGTATATCTCCATGTCCTTACAGCATCTAAAATACGAATGTTCTAGAATCAGTACACGACTCCATAGAGAAACTCTGCGAAAACCGTACAAAACCAGAAATTAATCAGGCTGAAGAGTTCGGTCCAAGAACTGACAGATTAATTCAATTAATCGAGAGCTCTCCTTCTCAAGTAAAGAAGATTTCGGGATTGCAATGAATATCTCGATTGGATCGGATGATTTGTTGTGCTCTGGTGTTTACCTTTCGCGGATGAGATCGGAACGAAGATGGGGGAAATATAACCCACTGGAAAAAATATATGATATAATGAATGTTTTTTCTTCGTTATGTGTTTGTTTGAATATATATTATTTAACTTAAATATTATATATTTAGATAATGTTATAGGCCTTGAATATACATAGACCTTTTTTTAAATGAATGTCAAATAAATATAAGTATAAATTTAAACACAATCACTTGGAGAAAATCCATGATATATTTTGTACATGAAGTGTAATCTACGATGAAAGGAATTATTTATTTTTTTTCATGAAATTAACACTGTATACACCAGTTGTCCAGCCAATAGTCGCTGACGCACCCCGTCGGGCCCCGGACATCCTGTGGACTGTGTAACAGTGCAAAATTGTATTTGTGACATGGTAAATATCGGTACCTTTAAAAAAAAGGATTCCCCGGGCTGTTTGTTAAGATGTTTCATCTGAAATGAATTCGACAGTCTAATGTTTCAGTTAAAGATTAGTTTCTGTCAGGCCTATATAAATTCATTGCTAGATTTTAATCAAAATTATTCTTTAAATGGGGACAGGGGTGACATATAAGTTTAATATTTTTTACCGTTGAATATGTGTTCATGCTCTGTCATATTGCATACTTTACATGTGAATGATATACATCGACACCGAAGGTATGAGTACACTCAGTTCTCGGACAGAACCGGACCGAAACGCAAATACAGACCATGGTTCAACATTTTTATTGAAATCAATAAAATTTAAGGGGCGGCGGAAAAAGAAGGGCCGGGCGGGGATGAAAATCCATCCTATTTATAAACGCCTTTGTTCAAGTTACGCTAACTTTCAAAACAGAAGATCGGTTTATTGAACACAAGTTTAATTAAAACATTTTTTATTGAGCTTCAGGGCCTGAAAAGAGATTCAATGGGGAACGCAAACTGTAAGGTTTTTTTTTTTTAAAGAAAATATTTTCCATGTAGAAAAAGGTGCCATTCCTGTGAAGTAGGTGTAGTAACGATGGTGATATACAGTTTATTTCTCCTACAGAGACGTCGGTTCTCCCTCCGCGATCATCCAGCATTTATATCCGCTCTGTAATGCGTTTTATCATTTACTCTATTAAGTTGATTGAGTAAAATTTATTCCGTAAAGAGCGCAATAATTTTCCATTGAAACCCATCTCTTAATTTCCCAAGGCGACTGTCAAGCTTTGGAGCGTCGCTGGTGTTTCTCTCGACTGTCGCTCACTGCGGCGTCGTGAAATGATACTCGTCTTCTATCGCGCTGTAACAAGGGGCGCACTTTCTATTTTCCCCATTTAAAACTCAGTGCCAGCGGATACATTAAGACAGGCCTGACATTCAGTAAAAGTGAGGATTGTTGTCGATGAAACTAATCAAAAGTGGTGAAAATGATCATTTGCATTTCCATGCCATAACAGTTGGCTATTCTATTTTATTGAGGTCATATTTCAAGAATGCGCGTTCTAATTACGTGCTATATTAGGCACTCGATGGCATAAAACGTCCAATTAGGAGGCAAACATTGTATTCAATGCAGCTAGTTAGAAAATGTAGCCATCCCAAACAAAATACCCTTCACCCATTGAATTATTAACTATATTACAAATCTTACATGTATATAAAAAGTAATGGCAATAGCGATAATTGCTTTTTTAACTGGTTTGTCTTACCATTTCGATGAAACTCTTCACGTTTGAATAATTAAAACTGTCTATATAATTACAGCATATGTTTAAGCATAGACTCCCATGGGTGAAGGCGCCAATTACTATCTTATTAACAGAAACAAAAACAAAATCTTTAGCAGACAAAAATTCTTTTCCTTCCTGTCATATGCATTTCAACATATTGTTAATGACGCAAGCGGCGCCTAGCCGGACAATACGGTAGCCTAACTAACACATAAGCGGTCCCGCGCGTGTTTAATTATTCACCTCGTACCGTTCCTCCGGTCCATTAGCACTTCATTTTCCCGCCAAAATGTTTGAATAATTTATGATGCTAAATTATAACTAATGTTCAGCGAAGCTGCGCTCCATTTCAGAAAGTCACAATTTTGATTGATTTACGTAATTATACTTCAAGTTTATTTCTATATACATGTACAGAAAGTTTTGCTTCAATTCGAAATAAAAAAAACGGTACCGAATTAAGTCTATATCAGCTTAGAGGCATTAGGCCAAAAAGTAGTTCTTTGTTTCGACTATCAAAAGATAATAGGATCGGTAGGTAGACAACCCTTTTCTTCTATTTGTTGAGAACCGGGATTCTGTAGGTCATTTCACTATTGTAGAAAAGGTTGAATATATAATGGTTAAATTTTAACAAGTTCATTAAAAATAATTCATTTTTGTTTAGGAAATTACGAACAAAACAATCCGCACTACGGCAAAAAAGTGTAGTGTTTGGGGGGGGGGGGGGGTCGGTCGGGCTCGGTGGAAACAAACAGTAGTTTTATTTAACGCCTTAACATATTTTGAAAGAAAGTTAAGTTGTACGTATAACTGGTTTCTTAGATGTGGATTATAATTAATTTGAATACAGAAAATTACCGTAACTTACTTGTCCATAACGAGTTTGACATTCAAAATATTTCAAATTTTCGTAAATTTGAAAGAATAATTCTCTATTCTCCATCATAGACAAATATAACTGCGTTTGAATTATTACCTCTCTGAATATGAAAATGACGATAGCTGAAGTACTGACGGTACGATTTGATTCAAATTAAGAGGCATTAACAAAATGATACATGTATGCTGAAAGATTGCCAAGTTAGGCGTATACCCGGTTTCTTAGATGATATTAATTTATAGCATAGAGTAATTTACTGGTATTTACTGGCTCCTTCAAATACTTTATGCTTGATATGTTTTGAAATGAAAATAAAGAGTGAATAATTCAAATTATTTCAACATAAGAAGGGTCGGAAAGAATATTATTCATACTCCAATGATAGACAAACAGTCGGATCCCGTTGGCTCGAGCTCCCAGGGGCCGGCGAAAATATCTCGAGCCTCGGGAATTTCGAGCCAAACGGTAATGATTACATTAAGTAGAAAAAAATCAGCCCTTTTCCTCCATTTCGAGCCAACGAGGTAAGCGAGCCAAGCGAGTTCGAGCCAGCGGGGTTGGATTGTAAACATGAGCGTTTGAAGTGTGACCGCTCGCCATAACATAAAACATCTGAATATGAAAATTACCTTAGCTTCAGCACTGACGGTCAAGTTATACATCCATTAAGAGATGTGGGGGGGGGTACCTTACGGGCATACACTTTTGCCTTGCACCCCTCAGTCCGAATAGAATTAAATTTGGTTAAACGTGTTAACTGGGGGGGGGGGGGGGTACTCCCCCCCTAAGAAATTCTTAACAATTTCTAGCCCGAAATAGTGCGTTTTGGGCATATTTCATTACTCTTTTTCTCTTGTATTGAAATAAAAAGTATACATAGGCGTTTTAGCCCCACTCCCGCACCCTGGATCTGCTATTGATGACAATATCTTGAAAGAAAGCCAAGATGGGCTTACAAACATTCCTAGACAAGGTTCAACTCGCCCACATAAACAGTAGCAGATGTACAGAAGGGATTGTTACTGATTCTGAATGAGTTTTCCCGGCAACTGTTTACCCAACATGGGCGTCTGTCTGTTCAATACACCATTCCTGTAAACACATCTGGAAGATGAACGCATTGATCAAAAAATTAATCACATCCTTTGTAACGTTTTTTGTTTGTTGTAAAAGGCTGTTGTGAAACATCCCCTATTTGAAGAAGGTCTGAATGATACCGCTATGCATATGAATAGATCAGGACCAGATAAAGAACATGTAAAAACTGTGGATACGGTGTTGCAAAAATGGTAAATCTGTGAGAGTGCAGCTTTAAAATCATCACTTATATACGCTGCACAGTAAAGAATAATTGACTAACGAGATACTAGCTAAAATATCGAACGAGTTTTCACGCCTCGCACGTTTTTTTCAGAACTCGTACCTGTCTTTCAAAAACATGAACACGTCAACACTTAAAATGTGTAAAGTAACATACCTACTATCTGATGACATTTAGAATACGGAAGATGTCTAAGTAATGGTGTGATTACCGACACAAGCAATTCCATGGATACATTTCACACTCTCATTATCTGTCAATAATAACACTGACGAAAACAATACTTACAATATAAAACAGTGGGTATATCCGTGTGCTTTTATGTTTCAAATGTATCTCATGATTATTAAATTGTGTTTAGACTTTAAGACTTCTTCTGCATAAATTAACGTGTATTAGAATAATAAACACTTCACTAAACTATAGTAAGTGTCAATCGGAACACTCCGGCCGTTTTCCATCGAAAACAACCGTAGATGTACAATGTATATGGACGGTTTACAATGTCAGAAATCTTTACATTTAACTACGCCACAAGTAGATCGTTTAGTGATTTGATTTAACATAAGGACTTGACAAATGGGATTCTGAATTATTCATGCAATAATACACTTCACTGGCAATCAATTTGAACTTAGTAATACAAAATACACGTGTTGATGTATACTAGTATCTAGAACTTAGCAATACAAAATACACGTGTTGATGTATACTAGTATCTAGAACTTAGCAATACAAAATACACGTGTTGATGTATACTAGTATCTAGAACTTAGCAATACAACATACACGTGTTGATGTATACTAGTATCTAGAACTTAGCAATACAACATACACGTGTTGATGTATACTAGTATCTAGAACTTAGCAATACAACATACACGTGTTGATGTATACTAGTATCTAGAACTTAGCAATACAAAACACACGTGTTGATGTATACTAGTATCTAGAACTTAGCAATACAAAATACACGTGTTGATGTATACTAGTATCTAGAACTTAGCAATACAAAATACACGTGTTGATGTATACTAGTATCTAGAACTTAGCAATACAAAATACACGTGTTGATGTATACTAGTATCTAGAACTTAGCAATACAAAATACACGTGTTGATGTATACTAGTATCTAGAACTTAGCAATACAAAATACACGTGTTGGTGTATACTAGTATATAGAACTTAGCAATACCAAATACACGTGTTGGTGTATACTAGTATCTAGAACTTAGCAATACCAAATACACGTGTTGGTGTATACTAGTATCTAGAACTTAGCAATACAAAATACACGTGTTGATGTATACTAGTATCTAGAATTTAGCAATACAAAATACACGTGTTGATGTATACTAGTATCTAAAACTTAGCAATACAAAATACACGTGTTGATGTATACTAGTATCTAGAACTTAGCAATACAAAATACACGTGTTGATTTATACTAGTATCTAGAATTGTACAAACTACTTCTACTGATTTACCGGCATACAACTGATGTTGTTTTCGATAGAAAATTGCCGAGGGGTTCCGATTGGTAAATGTATATGTTTGCGTCCATTCCATTTTCATTGAAAACAAGATGTTTTGTTGTTTTTGAGTTTTATAAATATCTACTTGCGCCTATAAGCAGCATTATGAATTGACCGCGACTACGAAAGATTGCATGAGTGTATTCTTTTGTTTAGGTGGAAACAGTATTTATAAGCCAAAGGCATTGCTGTGTTCCTTCAAATGCAGGTGTTACGCCAGTGTTCTGGCAGAGCGCAGCGCAATTAATTGTCAAAATAATAAAACATATTACACAGAACAAACTTAATGACAGTGCAGTACGGACCGATCCGGGAACGAGTGAAATGAATCACTTGTAATGCCGGAATGACATAAATATACCTCCGAACATCTCTCAGAAACATCGATTTTCCCATCGACTTATGGGCATTAATAGACCGCCTTTGGCATTTCCAGTCACGCGAGCGCGTGCTCAACTTCCAGGTAAAAAGTCGTCTGCTGAATTGAGAAATAGCACGTGCTTATTAATAATTCACGCGCATCTATTGTCCGTCGGGAAGTTTATTGTAGAAAATGACGTGAATTTCAGAATTTTTTGTAATGCCACAATAAAGAAAACATATGGGATGATTTTATTTCGTTACCATGGTAACAGAGGAAGGCGAAATTGTTGAACTATACATATTTTTTATAAGCAATCAATACATGCACGCGTATAACAAACATAAACTTTAAGTGATAAACCCTTTACTACTTACTAAATAATGTATTTATGGAAAATATTAATAACTGATAACAAGAGTGTAACCGTGTATTAAATAGCTGAAAACGCAAAAATATTAAATGATTGGTGAATGCTAAAATATTTACTGTGATCTACCATCGTTTTCTAAGGTAGAAATACCGTGTTTATGAACCTTATTTTCAAATTAAACTCGGTTATAATCCTTCATAAGAACCATAGTTTTCGACATTTATTCATCCTTTTTGATATATTAAAACAATTTTATTAATTTCATTTTTTTTGGAATAAGAGTGCATCTTTGAATAAATATCGACGGGTCAAAGACAACTAAAGGAAAATAGTCCCCTGTCCTTTTTAACACATTTGCATATGAATAAAAAATTCCCCCTAAAAGAATGGTAGTGGTCTGACAGACGTTTCGGAAATAGACGATGAGTTTAAACATTTACGGTCTGAACATTTCGGCGAGTGAAGAACCTTAAATAAGATTTGCCCGTGAAACAGAAAATGTGTTAATCAAATTAGCGTGGAAGGCGTATTTGTTTAATTCAATTAAGCGCTACTCTGCCTTGATTGAAGAACGGAAACGCGCGCATAATACCATCAACGAAATTGGATTACTTCGGATTTCTTCGCCTGCTAGTTGTATTTAAGACGTTTTTCCGAGGCATCAGACAATGGAATAAGTAAATTAAATTTTCCGAGTAAAGGATGAATTAAGATTAGTCCTTGTAAAGCAGAAAAAAAGTTTAGATTAGATGTCAGATAACTTTAGCAATTCGATCCAAATCGAATTTAACTCACAATTCTAATTCAATTCCAATATTCTGGCAGTGTTATATTACTGTTAAGGAATAACAATTTGGCGCATTGTAAAAACTGATCTATCGCACGGGAAATTTGGATACACTGTATGTATTTATTTGGAACACCTCGAACATCAAGTTTCTATCGCAGACAACCTCGGATATATATACCGGTACATAAGTAGAAATAGTTCGTTTCAAATTAAAGTATTTATTGATTGTAGCGTTCACGTGTATTGTGTATATCAATGGTTAAAATGATTGCCAGTGAAATGTATTATTATATAAATTAATGAGATTCCCAAAGGTATCGTCATTAGTTTAACTTCTAAATTGACATTACCACGCGATGTACATGCAGCGAATATAAACGTTTAGACTTCTGACATTGCAAACCGTCCATACACACCAGAGGGTGTTTTCGATGGAACATGGCCGAGGACGCGTACGGGTTCCGAAGGTTTTTGTTTTGTATCATTTCGTGAGAGGATTTAAACCATATGCATATATTTACTGATTATCAAACGAAAGCGTTTGTCCAAATAATGAGACAGGGCCGGATCTGTTCTTTAGGGGTCTCTGTTCCCGGCGTTACGCGGCCGTCGGGATACCTTTGACGCAATTGGGTCACCGAGTATAAGTCTCAAGGCTTCGTTCTATGTTCTGTCGTGCTTATTTTGTTGTTGTTGTTTTTTGTGTGCATAGATTACTTTTATACCTTGCATATATATTTGAAACAGGTTATCCCTTCATTATGCTCAAACTATAGCAAACAAAATTTGGTGATTTTTACAAAAATCGAGCCATCGAGAACCTCGAGCCAAGCGAATCAAACCTGACTGTATCTGAAAATTGTAATTGTTACATCGAACTAGATTCTGTTTAAACCAAAAGTGTTGCTTATGGGTTCCCCCATTCGAAACCCAGATGTGGCTTATTATACGACTAAAACAGTGTATTTTGGTTTAATTTTGGTGCACTTTATGTAAATGTTTTCTACTGTATTCGTTCGTATTTGTTTATACGTCTATTTTAGTCTATTAGATAGTATACTTAAAGTCTATCTTAGCAAAGTCGCAAAATATTAATACAGCTTTTATGTCACGGCAATATTAAGCTGAGAAAAACTGTTGTTCGTTTTTTCACTTAGCCGGTTAGGAAATAACATAAAATGCACGAACTCGTTAAAATCTAAACAATCATGTATTATCCAAGGTTAAAATACAGAAGCGTCAGGGCCCATCTTGTGTTTCTATTCTTTCAAAGTTCAATTGTAGACTTCAAAGAAAAACGGATTATAAGATGTTAACCAGTAAGTTAATCAGAGATAATTTGCGAATTCAGTATTTTATCAAAAAAACTTTTCCTTGGTAGAACAGGCAAACCTTCAACCGTCTTAAAGGTCCTTGCTAAAACTAAGACTATCTATCGAAAATTATTATCTAAGGACTAGTCCGCTTTATAACCCTCACTATTTCTTTAATTCTTATCTGCCATAATCTAGCCAAGCTTACAATAGATAAATGATTGCGAAACTAGCATATCTTAACGCTACTTTTGAACATAGGGGATCACCGTTAGCTCGATTAGCTCCAAAGGTGGCAATGTCTTACTTTTTTATACCTATACTTAAATTTCTAATAAGTTAGGTGTTTTCGCTAAAGGGTTGTAGGGAGGGTGCTGCACCCTGTCCTTCTTAAAGGCCTAGTTTAAGGAATGTTTAGTATGAGAATCCACTGCTGTGCATCTCCTGCAAATTGCATTGGTGTCACAGTAGGGGCCAATTTCCTGTGTATTCGTATATTGGCTCAGGACCATTAAGGGTCCATTGCTATTATAAAACATCCCAAACTGCACAGCAGGATGCTCAGATAGGAGATTCGATAAGACAATTAGGCAATTGGAGATCAACAAACAGAGGTTGTGTACAAATACACGGTTTTAGGGGTGGGGGTGGGGGGTCACTTATAGAAGGCTTAAACAAGGGCTTTAAGTAGCAACCTTCTGCCCTCATGGAGACAGCACCCTTCTGCATTTATAGAATTAATTGTTCAACAAATATTTATTTTGTAGTGTTTAAAACTTTATATGATACAATTAAAAATACACTCTTTACATATCTGGCAGTTGTAACCTGATATTACTTCAATTAAACACAATTTCTAACATATTCTGCCAAATTCATTAAGTTATCTTTCTGCAAAGCCCGATTCAATGTGCCTTTAATACCCTTAGCACCCAGACTGTCCCTTTTCTGCAACACCCTGTCCTTTTTAAATCCTGGCTTAATCCCTTATTAAGTAAACGGTTTAATTTGTGCCTTCATTTCGCTATACATGTATTTTAAACCAGATTGATGCAAGCAATTTCGTCCAGTCACTGTATGTATATACTACAGAAATGGCATTATTTGGCAAAAAAAGCAACAAAAAAACCCCGTTAAAAAATAGGGCTATTTTTTCAGAAAACAATGGGGCATAACATTACAGAAAGAAACGTCGAACGAAATGCAACGGGGTTAAACTACTAGCTCATCCTAACGCAGTGTTAACCAACAAAATTAAGCACAGATGTGTCCCAGAAATTGTCGTGGCTCCCTAATGTATTTTACGAGCTGATATATAGACAAGCTTGTCGACGGGGCCGGATAAATGACCCGAAAATTAAAACATTGGTTTATCGATCGTTCCTCACGGGACCGCTTTGAGTGACGGGTAATAATAGCGGGCCGGGGAATACATTTGCCGTCTAATGGGTGGCGAACATAATAGACGCAATGGTTGCAGGAAGGGAAAGATGAGTGCTTTGGACGACATCGTTGTGTCCCTGTTGTTGGTGTTTATCATGGCCTGCCCGAGCCCGCTGGCTGCAATATTGTTGCATTGTGCCCAAGCCAGACTTAAAATGTATTTAGATACAAGAGGTGAAAAGAGTAGGAAGATTGCAAATTCCAGTCAATATTATAGTGAATATTACATTTAGATTAGAATTTAAGTATTTGAAACTTAAGGTGTCGTTCCACTTGAGTTTATGCAACAGAAACATGTTGTACACGGTTTTTAAAACATTTTTTTAAATGTAAAGCTCTCCTTAATGAGCCCTACATAACCCGTATAAGGGGAGTTCCATGGTTTGCTGTCTGGAATAAATTATTACAAATGTAACTAGATGAGCGAGCGACTTAAAGATTTTGTTTATGTTGTAATAGAAGAGATATAGAAGACGAGTTCCATTTTATTTTTATTTGTCCATGTTTTAATCTTATTAGAAAGAAATACATCAAACGTAATTATTATATACGTCCGTCTGTACTAAAATTTATTGAACTGTTAAATTCAACAAATAGACAAGAACTTATAAAACTATCTTTATTTGTCAAAGAAGCGTTATGTATAAGACGAACAACTCTTAATATTGAATTATAACAATGATTCATTTTTTTGTTATATTTTTTGTTCATCCTCACCTAATTTGAATATGTCCATACATCTGTATTCTAATTTACTCATTATTGTATTACCTGTGTTCTCGCCATGTGTTCAATTATTATATGTATATGGTTAAAAAGATGATGTACTTTGTACAAGTCTTAATAAATAATCTGTTCTGTTCTGTTCTTAAAAAAGGAACATAAAAAATGAATTAATAAGTCAATGAATGAATGAGTAAATAAATTAATTAAGTACTTAAATAATTAATTTATTTATCAATTCAAGAATGAACGAACGAACGAACGAACGATCAAATAAATAAATAAATAGATGATTTATTGATTGAGTGACTGGTGGATTGAATGATTGGGTAATTGGTTGATGGAGTAATAGGTAGACTTATTGATTGACTGGTGGATTGATTGATTGTTTGGGTTATTGATTGAATGAATAAATGAATGAATGAATGAATGAATGAATGAATGAATGAATGAATGATTGAATGAATGAATGAATGAATGAATGAATGAATGAATGAATGAATGAATGAATGAATGAATGAATGAATGAATGAATGAATGAATTAATTAAATTAAATGAGTTGATTGAATTAAATTGGATGGACAGAAGGACGGGTGGACTGATGGATATGGATGGATTGATGGATGAAAGAAAATAATGAATGAATCAATCAATGAATCAATGACTGAAACAATGAATGAATCAATGAATCTATATACCCATTTTTATATGATTGAGTGAGAGAGTGAAAGCATGAGTGAGTGAAAGAGTGAGTTAATTAGATCATTAGTTAATTGGGATAAATGCTTTAGAAGAAATGCTAACATATCAAACATCTAAGGGAGAAAATGCGATCCAATGTTCAGATGAAATGCAAATAGAATTAGCGCTCTTCATTTCAGTAACAATTTTGTTTTAGATTAATATCAATAAAACGAAAATTTACCAAACATTTATTTGTTGATAACGGCTATTCTGTTACATACATGCTTGGGCAATGTATATAAATACATGTAATAGTTTGACTGGTAAAAATCGATAGGCTGATGCCAGAAGGTCTCAAGAGACATTAAAATATAGAAGGTGTTGTTACCTTCTGCCATTAACCCCCACGAGTTATGTATGCCATGTTGATGGTCTGTCTATTCTGCTCTTGTCTTTAGGTCTATATGCCAACAAACAACACCACTAGTCAAATACATTTATTCATTTTAATGAAAACCATAGATAGCGTACACTGTACAAAACAAACCATACATTATGTGTGAAGACAGGCATTTTAAATCTCTTTTTTGAGGGTATGACTAAATATGTTATTTTCACAAAAATAAGAACAGGAAAGTTTGTTATGACGTTTGCGATTTCCATGTTATAAAAAATATGTTCGCTTAAATAACCTTATTTTCGTATTTAAGTTATACCGCTCTATGATGGTGGTGTTTACTTCTTTTGGATTGTATAAAGTAGACCGGGAAAGATAGAGCCAAAGTTCCATTTAGATTTTACTAAAAAAATACTACAATGATACTTTGACTAGGGGACTAGTCTTTGTATTTTTTATTGAAATATTTTATTTTTACTATTTAATATTTCAACAACATCTGCAGGATACTTCTGCACGTGATTTTATCGGTCATTACTGGCCATAGAAATTGCCAAAAAAGACAGCGTAGATCAGACTGCAACACAGCAGACGACGTAATAGTTATTACAGTGCCCAACATGCAGACGTTCTTTAGACAATTTTATCTCTTCACAATTAAAAGTAAATAATTACCACTCAAAACAAGCCAGATATGATCCATGTATTGTTGACATTTGAAATCCTTGCTTATAAACGATAAAATCCGAAATCTATCCGACATCACGTGACTCGTCTGCAATCAGAGTGTCTGAGACGCTTGTTTCTCACGCGTTCTGATTGGTCCTAGGTATTGGTTGCGACAATTTAATTATTAATTATGAAATAAATTCTGCACATGTTTATCAACGACACATTAATATTGCATTCGTCCATGTGAAAGGGAAAGTTTCAAGAGATAAATCAAAAATGGAAAATACTTTTGACAGCGCAAAGGGTAAGAAATTATGTGACATTTTGTGAACAATTTCAGAAGTCATTTATAATGTTGCAATTTTTTTTTCGCTTCGTAAATTAATCTGTCGTCCATACCTTTGTTGTTTTGCTGATGTGAAGTGTTTGTTTACGCGAACCAATGAAATGTCAAATTGTGTTATACAGAATGTGAATAGTTTAAAAAAAGTTTCTTAATCGAGGACTAACATTTCTTTTGTATATGAATTAGGTCCGGCAGTGTGTAAAAAGTGCAACTTAGCCATATTCGACGGGACTATTTTGCACGCGCAAGGATATTACTGGCACAACTCATGTCTGAGGTGTGAAATCTGCCGGAAGCAAATAGATGGTTGCTATCATTTCAAGGAAAACAACTTCTACTGCAGAGAGGATTTTGTCAGGTAACTAAATTATAATTTTCTCTGTTAATAATAATAATAATAATAATAATAATAATAATAATAATAATAATAATAATAATAATAAAAATAAGCCTATTGGTATTATTTAAATATTATTAGTAACTTTCCGCTGGCTATTTAAGTTCAGTTTAGCTTTATTTAGGAATAAATGCTAGTAAATCATTCTCATTCATCAGAGGTTTGATAATGATAATTTTGACGTGGTACGCATAGCATCGTCACTCTGGTGTACGAGAATCGTGTGAATATGAGCACTGCATTGTAAGGCCATTGATTTCGTGCACGTCCGTGTACGAACAATGACAAATTGAAGATTCATATAAATAAAATGAAAATCTGCGGCTCAGAAGCGACACACTGATATCTAAGTTAAATTGTGTATTTTTGTGAAAATTAGATGTGTTTTGTACTGTTTTTAAAATTCGTAGTATTCGTAGTATGCACTGCCCTCTACAAATAGATATGTAATAACTATACTAAACTATACTAAACCAGACGATGAATAAAAATAGGGAGTATTACGTGTCGGTTACCACTTTCCTAATATTCATGTATGATCTGTTTTAGAACATTTGGCGCAACATGCGCAGGCTGTGGAAATATTGTTGCGCCGACGGACGCTGCAAATCTCGCCAATGGCAACGTTTATCACTCCGCCTGTTTCACCTGCGCAATGTGCTCGTGCAGATTACCTCCGGGGAACTACTTTTACCTGGCTGACGACGCAAGGCTTATCTGCACGATGGACTATCAGCGTATGCTGGTAAATGGTTAGTTCCAATTTCAATTTTGATAAGTATCATTATAAAAGTTTGAATACTATTAATACAAGTAAAACCAAATATAATAATAATAATAATAATAATAATAATAATAATAATAATAATAATAATAATAATTATTATTATTATTATTATTATTATTATTATTATTGTCATTATCATTGTTATTATTATTTTTATTATTATTATTATTATTATTATTATTATTAATAAAATTATTTCATTATCACCATAAACATTAATATGACTATTTCGACATCATCATCCTTATGATTGTTATTCAATATCAGTAGACAAAAGCATGGCAAGTCTATTATTATGGTATCATCATAATTCGACCGGGCATGAATTTTCGCTTTACTTATATGTTGAAACATGCGTGAATTGAACTGAAGTTTTCTACTCTGGCTGTATAGAAATCTTAAAAGTATTTGTATAAATGATTTTCAAATTTTTCTTTGAACTCAGCGGTTACTTAATAAGTACAAATATAAATGAAAAGGCTAAAAATGATTGTAAGTCATCAGAAGTGGACATATGACATAATAAAATATTAATATTAAAAGACAAAGCCCTCTTCACATGCATTGCTAGTTGAGAAACCAATCCTTCTTATCGAAAAAACGATCATGTGTTAATCGATTTCCAATATCCAATGCGCGGCCAGTCACTGTTGTCATTGTTTGACCTTACAAGGTCAGTCAGACAGTCTGAGTGGGGTCATTAAGTGCAATCTTAGGATGGTTTCGGACAATCAAGCCCGACCTGCTCCGTATGTGTCTCGCGCCTTCTTTGTAATCTAATCTTGGATTATTCTCATCAGGTGTTGACTTTCGAAAAACATTCATGCATTTTGTATGACCGCAATCTGTTGCATTTGTTACAATTGTAATTAGAACGCCCGATTGTAATGCTGTCTTTTATTTCATTTAACATTGTCTGCCCATCTTGTTAAGATTAATAAAAGATTATAAAATTAACATTTTTACTACAAAAACAAACAAAAAATAAAACGATAATGCCAGAAACAAATTCAACGACGAAAAGTTAAACAAAAAAAAACACAACAACATGGCCAAAAACTAATACCAAATTGTCATCAACAAATACATTTATTTTATAAAATAAGATAAAAAGTAATCACAAATAAATAAAAGAATGATCTATGCATGTGACTGTGTAAGTACACATCGAACAAAAGTTTTTAAGAGTTTAAAGTTGATTTCAGATACGTTAGACAATATCCATATGCGGAACAAATGTGATATTTCATAGTCAATGGACATCCAAATTGCTGGTTATATAATTACAGGATTTTACAATTATAAGTTAATAATACAATAGAACATATCCAGTTAAGCGTGAGGAGAGTGTATCCGGAATAAAAATATTGATCTGGAATAAATATTTTATTTTTTATGAAATATATAGCCTAAAATACCTTTCTAGAATTTTATAAACATTGATATTTCGAGTGGTGACTGCTTCTTCAATAAATTCATATGTCAGAGTTAACATTAATATCATAAAATCGATTCAATAATCCGTGTTATAAACGAATAATGTTTTTTAAGCACTATGATGATGATGATGATGAATTGCTAAGATATTAATTTTAATTTCTTCGATATTTTATCATGATAAAACTTTTATTTTCAGAAATGAATTCCGAGAGTGAATCAGACGAATCGGGATCAGACGACATGGACCAACGCATGCGCATAACGGACATTCAATTGCGCCTGCTCCTGGATGTGTATGCTAAAAATAAACGCCCGACAAAGGACACGAGACGAACACTCGGCGAATCAACTGGTTTAAAATCAAGAACAATTCAAATATGGTTCCAGAATAAAAGATCCAAAGACAAAGCAACTCAGAGAAAACACATTCAAAGAAATTCTGGGTCAAAAGACAGCCAGTTTCATTCAATGGATAGTTCTAGCCAAAACGGTCTAGACGATAACAACATCCGGTTTTCTGATAACGTCTGCACATACCCAAGCCAAGAAAACCCATCTTTCTCCAGTCAAAATGGCGGCAGTAATTCCACACAGTCCATGGACGACAATCGTTCTACTGCAAACTTTGAACCGTATCAGTTGTTCTGTCCCCTTGATTATTTGCTGCCAAACGAAATGCCCCCAAATGTTGACTTGTCGTCTGCTGACTTATGCAATGGTGAGGTCATTTCAGGTAAGCATTATACCGGTATCAGTAAACAGCAGAACTTTCTTCAGCACAACCGTCCATGGATTGCTATTTAATCTGAATATAAATGAATGTTACAGAAATAGTCGAAACCCGTTGACTCGAACTCACTTAACTCGATTTCCTTCTTGGCTCGAACTGGATGTGAAGGACCGATTTATTTCACTGGATGTGACCTTTTACGGTTGGCTCGAATTTCCAAACCCACGAGGTAGTTTGTTCGGTTCCTGAGAGCTCGAGCTAACGGGGTTCGACTGTACAATAAATTTAACGGCTTCACAGGATGTATTTAATTCGATTGGGCGTCTTTTAAAGTTTAAAATATAAATGATATTTTTGTTTGTTTGTTTTATTTATTTGTATATGTACGTAGTTTACTGATAATAAATACTCAATGAAATAGTCGAAATTGCTTCAGTACTTTAAGTACCATTTCCTAATAAACATATTCCGCATGGAAGAAGAATGTGTGCTCTATCGATGGAAGTTGGCCCAAGTAACATTATCAGTTGTCGGGCATGTGTTACAGTGTGTAACCTTGGTGAGAGCGATGATCAACCACAACATTCACAAATCACATTTTGTACAGTTGTGTATTATGTGACATTCCGTGTTTGACTGGGCAAATGCAACACGTATCGAACAACAGTGTTCCCATCTTTGTTTAACAACGGTAACATTTTGCACAATTGTGTACATCTTTTTCTGTCAATGACCACATTTTCGCAAATCTTTAAGATAGAAACATTCCTATCGGCATTCGACGTTATGATACCATAAAGAACATTAAACGATAATAACGACAATGACGTCGACGGCAACAGAGGCGACGACGGAGATGTTTTTGTTGTTATTGCAGTTGCTGCTTTAGCTGCAGCTGCTGCTGCTGCTGATGATGATGGCATTGAGAATTATGATCGACGATTTTAGCGTCGAATCAAGGTGACAATGATTATTTGATAATGATAAAAATGACCATACCTTTAGACTTCTTAAAATATCTTTCAATACACGTTCTTAAACTTTCAATTCAATTTTGTCGCTACCCAAAACTCGTTTCGATTCAAATACGGCCGATCAAAGCATTTGAAAACCATGTCTTTGTTATTTTCTAGAGCATTGTATTTCATTCAATTCTGAACGCTGAAACCCAAATGATCTGATGCCGCTAAACACAAAATAAATCTTGCATAGGTTTTGAGCGCGACACAGCCTTTCCATATGTCCATTGACGGATCAAATGGGGCAGGTATCCGGCTCTAATCTTGTCACTTTTAATTCTTAGGCTGATCCTTCCACGTCATTTTAATAAAAAACAACATGCATAAATAATCAAAAAAATATGTCCATTTCATACATTCAAAACAATCAACATGTCATCCACAAATCCAACACAACTTTACGAAGGCCATTCAAAAATACGTCGCCTTTCTTAAAAGAGTGATTAATCTTATGATGTCGCATACTTATGCTTTGTGTTTATACAGATTAAGGCATTCATTTGAAGAAACTGCAAGAAGTAGAGACTAAGAGCGTTTTTGTTGGTAATAAACTGGTTTCGGTTTTATATCGGTTTTACGAACTGTGTATTTGTTGTAACAGTTTCAAATAAAACCAAAACCAGTTTCAATCGTTTTTTTTAACGAAAACCGAAACCGGTTTTTGAAACTATCGAAACCCCTACCGGAGGCGGTTTCATCGGTTTGTTCCATCCGAAAACTAATTTACTTTGAAACCAACATGGCGGATAGTGGTCAACTTCGTTTGTTGAAACTCAATCTTTTTTATTACAATGCCTTACAATGGGCAAATGAGCTAAATGAAAAGGGTTACATCAGTAATTGTGTAGCTCAGTAGCTACAGTAGCTCCGCCATATTGTTGAAAATGTACACAAAACCATGCACTTGTTACTTCAAGCAAAACTATTAAAACCGGTTTCGTAACTGCTGAAACCATTGAAACCAAAACTAAAACTGGTTTGGTATCAACAAAAACGTCCTAAAAGCATTGACGTTTTGGTATTTTAACAACAAAAGGCTTAGACGGAGCACACGGTAGAAAATAGGGTTTCATGGTTAAACATGCAATGCGTGTAACAATGCGTATAATGGGAAATTCTATCAATCTTTGTGACTGAATGCACTAATGTATTATTGAGTTACATAAAAAGAAATAAAATAATCTGAAACAAACTTTTTGAAAATCTAGCTTTATAAGTTGAAGTGAGCGATATAATTATATTGATGACGTCGGAATGTGTGCTGCAGACCAATTTGTTTTATCATTTTTAAATTTCTCCCTTTTGTATAGTGTTCTTGTACAAATTGCTCTTAAAGTACATGTAGGTGCAGCGATTAAAATGATACAGTTGAAATTACCATTTGGCATCATCAGAACGACAATCCGTTAAGTGCAAATTGAAAAACCTGAAATAACGATGCTACAACAGCGTGCTATGCTTCCTATGCGTATTAAATTTTCAACATGAAACAACTGCCTGATGGATGTAACTTTGCAATAGTTACACTTTTAAGAAATCTAATATAAAAAATAGCTATACTTATTTCGAAGCTGAATAATGATGTTTTTGAACTTATAACAATGTTTTTAATGTTGCTCCGTCTTGCCCTATCTCACCTATTTCAAAATATTACTTCATGAAACACAGTCAATGTACCTGAATGAAATTGGACACATTGAGAGAACATATTCTCACGAATTTTTTGATACATGTATGCGCCAATGTAATTATTTATTTTATTAAATGGTTTGTATACAGTTTCTACGCATTTTTTGAATGACCCTCTCGCGTATTGTCAAATAGTCAACGGGTTTTGGAAAAGGAAGGCACAAGAAGAAAAAAACAACATTTGACAGAACAGACCACAACACAATATTTATTTAACTTAAGCAGTTATAGTACTTCGTTATAAACACAAAAACAATGATAAATATTGCATGCATGAACGAACAAAATGAATAATTTTGCAATCTATTATTAGCAAACATGTTTTACACTATCGTGAAAAACTATTGCTAATTTTAACAGTTCTGTATGTGGGGACGTCTTTAGGGATGATTTTATATATTCAATACTCTTATTTTAAAAGCTTTGATACAAAACATAGTCACATGTCATATCTAATGTCAAAGCGTCGTGGGCGTCGTCGTTGTTTGAGGCACAACCGTTCAATTCATTCAAGTTCATATCTTCCCATAGACATTACGCATAATTACTGCAAGGGAAATAACTAATAAATGCTTTTAAAACATGATGAGTTATGCCCCCTTTTCGACTGACTGTATACAAATCCCGGATTTTACAAACTTTGGTCCCTCTTAAATGACGATACAGCCGAATACTGACTGGCCTATATTTTCGATATAATACTTTACATAAATACGATTTTGGTGCATTTTGTTCTAGAAATGTCTAACATTTTTTAGCTCGACATTACGATTTTTCACTTATTTATTTTCAAACAAGCTGTTAAATAGGGCATTAGTAACTACAAAATGTTCAGAGAAATATATTGGTGAACGTTTTATATACGTATACACGTTGCATTTTTCGTAGTCATTAAAAGAACAATGCAAATTAAAAAGGGGCTTGTTGAGACGATATTTTCTCTGGAGGTGGGGATACAAATTGAGTCTGACAAATGATAGCAATGATCATATGCAGGGTATATGGAACATGGAGGACAAAAATAATCCGTAAAAATAATCATTAAAGCTGTTTTAAGATCTTTATTGTATCTTTCCTTGGGTTGAAAATTCTTTTTGTGATTACAGGTAGAACAAAACAAAATTTGCTGGTCGGAACAATTTTTATGACACACAGTTGAATTATTCATATAATTATTAGCAGAAGGTACAGGATTTAGCGGAACGTTGACTATTCTAGTATTTATACAAATCTGTTAAATTAATTTTCGGTTTAGCAAAATACGAAATAGTTCTGGCCAAATATTCCACCACAAAGGTTGTATTTCGATTCGGCTGCTACAAGTCCGCCTGTCCTGGCATTGCTTGCCGAATTTACAATAAATGTCGTTTTGGAGTGTTTATCTAATACCATTTGATTTAGTTAAGGTTGAAGTGAGTATAAACAGATCATATTAAAATGCTGTTTACAAATTGCCCCTTGCATGGAGTAAGCAACAGTTTCCAGCAGTCTAAATTTCTGTTTAAACACAACATTAAAGTAAATTAATTTCGACGTTGATGGCTAATGCTACATTGGTGTATAAATGGTCTCAATAGTTTAAATACTAACATAGATACATACTCGTGTATAATATTGGTATTCACTTGTTATCTTTAGACGTATTTTGGTTAATTAGAATTCAAGTCCAAGTACTTTTTTCCAGAACCTATGATGTTCACATGTGCTGAATGTGGGAAACATTACTGTCCGTTTCGTTTCGCCAGCATCCCAAGACCCATCTTACAGCAGAGAATCATATACACCGGTTCAAGTACCCAGTGACTTCATTCAAAAGTGTAATGATCTCATGTAAAGGAAGATGTCAAAAACAAGAACAAGGTCAGTTACAGCAAAGAGCAAAACCGCATTGTCTCCTCGACTGAGGCTCTGTGAGGTATCAATCTCCGGTCATAATTTCTGGTTTCAAAAACTCTCGCAAACCACTCTGTCTCATCACCGGTATTGGTCAGTTTTATTCCATGATCCCCAGTGACTTCCTCTTTACCTTCCCCAGAAACTTGACCTTGACCAACGTGACACGCTTGGCACACCATTGGATTGATCGTGGACCATTTCAATAATTGATGGGCATACGACCAACTATGATTATGGACGACTTCTCTCCACGTAAACGCCAACGCAAGCATATATCAAGACTCACAGTAAACCAGCAAACAACTATACATGCAGCCACACATCAGTTGTACGCCTGATCCTGCCAACATATGCGAAGTCGACGATGCAGCAGTTAAGAAGGAAAAAGCGGAAGAGGTTGAGGAGGACCGAAGATAGAAACCCGATATCAGTGGGCTGGTAGCGAGCATGCATAAGAAAAACAAAGCAACTCTCATAACTAGCGATTGGCTGAAGATAATGAGGGTAATACATAGTTTAGATCAGGTATTGGCTTTAATTCTGGGTGTCGCAGTCAGCCACAATACAATGGCGCCTATCAAGAAGTGATGTCTGAAAAGGTATTGTTCCACTTGTCATGTGATACTCACCAAAAAAACTACAGGGATTCCAGGTTCTAACACTCCCTGGTGAGGCGGGGCATTGGTTGATAATGGAAGGACCCGTGGATGTCTCCGATAGGGTAATGTCAGTTAAAAACAATGCACCATTACCTCCTCGCCCTCTAATGGAAGGTAGGTAGGATTTAAAGCTCAATCAGCGGTTGTGGTAGTATGAGTCCTTTTATTTGGGGTCCCAGTAAGGGGGCACCCACTCCGAAAGAAATCGACAAACCAAACAATGGTTAGAGAGGCCCTGAGAAGTAGAAGTCGTCTGAATTGTTTGGAAAGACATTCCGATTACAGAGTAATTTGATAGTTCATTGACATTAAAAATGTAAACAATGTCCCCATGCATGTTCTCAACAATGCAAGCTAAAATGGCACTTGAAGACTCTCACACCTAGGCATGACCTTTGCAAAAACCTCTTCATGGAGTCGCGCATTTAGCAGTTGTGCTCCCGACTCGACGACGACGACACAGTTGAGGAAAAGAAAAAAAAGAAGAGGAGGTTGGAAAAATGCCAGAAAACAAAGACAATCAAAGGAAAATAAGAACAAATCTTACAATTAAAAAAATGGTATTAAGATAGTGGTTTGCTTGCTACACGGGCTAATATTTTACGAATGTATAACAAAAGCTCTTAAATCACTTCCGAGTTGAGAAATATTAGAAGGATAATGGAAAGTTAATTTAAATACTCTCTTTTAATTCTGGGTTGCACAAAGTACTAAAAACGCCCCGTCAACAGTTATGGTTATAACTCTTTAGGCGTGAAAGCTATTTTGTACCAATAATGTTACATATTTTTTATGGTCATGATGTGTAAACATTTCCCTAGGAACTTGAAAGCGAGACTCTTTAAAACCGGTGAGATGTTGTCTTTTTGATTTGTGTGCTGTCAATGTAAACAAATGGATGCACAGGTTGCTTGGTTTTACTGGAGAGAAGAAGCACCGTTGTTTTTGTTGCAACCGTTGCATGAACATGATCGTTTATAATAATGATGCTGTTTAAAAAAGTGATACATTTAATCTTTGTTCAATTTGGAAGTAATTTAACGCCAACTATTTTGTTGTTTTTGTGTCGGCCATTTTGTATTTGACTTATTTACTCGACATGGAAATTTTTGTTAAATGCATAACATTAATTATCTAAATCATCTTATTATTGCTTGTCACACAAACCTGAGTAATGTGATTGTTTAATCATATGTATATGCATTTTGATTTAACTTAGTTTTAATTAAATCTTTTGAATTCTGTTAAGAATTACGACACTTCCAACATACGAAAGTGCAGAAGTTATGATATCATGTTGCATCATGTGTTTTTACCTTTAATCTGACTATGTTCTAATGACCTGAAGATTGACAATAAATCCGTTCGAAACGGGACTATTGGAGGAAATCAACTAGATTTGTTTGTCTTAAAGATGATGTAGGCTCATACTTTGCTACAAACTGACAAACAACCTCAGCCCATCATATATCCGACCGCATTCCTGTTCATCACAATCGATTTCCCTTCGCCCTGTTAACAACGATCCAACAATATACACTCGAACACAATCCTACACTTCCTCCCTTTTGCCCTTCACATATCAAAACACAACTTTAAATCAGAAAGATACTATGGTCAGCACATCTTAAGAAGTTCGACACTAGAACAATGCGAAATTATCACGCTCGCCATCGACTTGGATGTATTTACCAGCAATTTGAACCCCATTGCCGTAATCTATCCAAAAAACACCACTATGCATCTGTGGGGCAACTGAAACTCCCAACTCACTACCTTATCTAAGGTGCTTCATATCAAACAAATCAGTCCTCTACTATTCTGATTTACACTGTGCAACAACTGCTTATAACCGACTGTATGGCAACGAACACCTTTCACAGAGAGAAAACAGATTTCTCTTTACTCAAGTCCAGAACTCTATTGCTGCAACGGTTGGACGTGTGATGTTGCGAGCGCGGTGAAGGCTCACCTTTAATTACAGACGTCCGGTCAATATCTGTAGCATCACTTCTAACGTTTTTCATTTTGTTTTTAAGTTAAGCATCCTGAATCAACTCACTTTCCATGACAAGTATGAACACTCACCAGGTTTATGCTACTAAGTATGCTCTAGTAATTTTGCGACCAAATCTAGTACATACCCTTAGGCCATACCAAATTATTGTTTCATTCCTCGGATTTTTGCCAAAAAAAAATGGAGCGTGCGAGCGAAAAAAAAAATCAAAAAAAAAATCATTTTTTATAAAACCTGAAGCAAGCGAAGAGTTTTAATATGTTTTTTCCCCTCATGACCTATGTTGAGAAGGATATAATAAAGAAATTGGAATATTCATTGGAAAGTGGAAAAGGTTGCAATCCTTATAGTTATGGTTGCTAGTTAAAAGTTTTATTTAAAGCATACATTAGGAGTAATAATTATAAGATATTAAAAAAAATCAGGTTAATGACACTTTTTATTCATTATATATAATAACTACAAAGTCCAATTAAAGTTGCACTCTCACAGATATACCATTTTTACAACTTTTTTATTATTTTGTATTGGAAAGAGCAAATTTTGGCGTATCTGCAAACCAATGATATAAGATTTCGGACAAAAAATCAGATCATAGACTTTCATATTTCCGTTCGAAATTTAATGTTTTATGGCTTAAACCGTTACTACCGGTTTAAGAAAACTGCATAAAACATCAATATTTTAACTTAAATATAAAAATCTGCGATCTAATTTTTTTGTCAGCGGTCTTATATAACTGGTTTCCATGGATTATCGCAAAAATTGGCTCGCTCCGACAATAAGTAAAAAAGTTGTCAAAACGTTCAATCAGTGAGAGTGCAGCTTTAATATGTAGCAAGAATGATAATTACAAATAATATTTAAGATGCCTCTGTCAAATGATGTTTGTTTGATAAACAAATAATTTCTTCTTCTTTCATATTAAGTAAAGTACTGTTGATTCACTTTCACTTTTCTGTGCCCTCATGGATACTAGTCATGAAAACCATATGGATATAATGGTCAGAGAGGTAGAAGATAAAAGTAAGAACTTATACTGGCTACCATGGGCTCCTGTTTCGTGTGAAATATTCATACTTGCTTGATTTTATTATAAAGTTATTTCACCTATATAGATTTAAAGGAGTTGCTTTGACAAAATGAAATATGAGCTCAAAACAGCTTGCACATTCATTCAATCCTGCCACATTTTTGAGGCTGGTCATGAAAAGTTGACGGAAAATAAATACAAGGTTTCCAGACATATTCCTCTTTTTACCTGGTCTCTGGTAAGTTTGCTGGGACTGTACACACATCTAGGTTTGTCACGCTTTGACACAAATGAATGACATCCATTATCGCCTCGGTCTATAGGATGAAAATATAAAAACACACAAAATCAACATACATTTCCATATAAGCTGTCACTTATAAGACTCCACTAAAAAGGCCTAAATAATATTCCAAATAGGACGTGTACAAATAAGTGTCAATAGATAAAGAAGAGAAGCTGTGAATTTTAAACATAAGTTATTAGGATATAACACAAAATATGAAATAGAATAATATACTTTCAGCAGTCTCCACATTGCTTGTCTTCATCTCGAATGTCCTGGCTGTCTTCATAAAAAACTTGTGTTTTGCCTAGCTGATGGACGGTATTTATCCTCTGTCAATGGACTTCCAAACACCTGAAGCATGTCAATGTTTATTATAATTTAATCAAATATAATAGACCTACTTTCACTTAATATGATTCTATTTCTTACAACTTATTAATTTACTAGTTGAACAGTATCAAAATCCCTTAGTAAGGAGGATAAGTTACTCTCATAATTAAATGAATAGTTTTGTAAGTAAGCTTGTTTATACCCCATACTTCAGATTAACCTGTAAACTATAACGAAAACAATTAATGAAGGACAAAGAACTGTAGTGAGACAATTAAATACCTGTGCAAATGGAAGATAATGGTCCCCACTGTCAGCTGGTGTTGGTTCAGGGAGGAAGTGAAGCATCTGGTACAATTCTGCGTCCCTTATGGGGTGAGTGGTGCAGTTTAAACATTCTGGAGATTGACATTTCCTCAATTGAAAAAAAAGTAGTGGCTGCTTCTAGAGTGACTCTCCAAGAAAGCCTGTCAAATAAATACTAGTAACATATTAAAGCTCACTTCAAGAAATGCTTATTTTATTGTTAAAATTACAGAAATGTAATGTAAAGCTGTAATATTCTATTTAAAAGTAAAAGGACCATATTCAAACAATAACTTTTGTAACAAATTAAACCAGATAAAACACCTGCAATATCACACACACACACATATATATATATATATATATATATATATATATATATATATATATATATATATATATATATATAATATATATATATATATATATATATATATATATATATATATATATATATAATGTATTATGAATCTCAAGGTAATGCACCAGTTAATTGTAACCACGCCCCCCCCCCCCCCCAGGTCCGGGGGTATACCGGGGATAGCCGGGGAAATGGGCCGTATTTTTACCTTCCAGGTGGCCCCGCAGTGCCGGGTGAATGCGGTGGTTTTGTATTCGCACCAAATATAGCGGGGAATGTGCCTTACCTAGGGTCCCTGGGGTGTGGGGGCATTTGGCGGGGGTTTTACCAGCAGTTCGTCCCCGCAAGGCGGAGATTTTGCCCGGGCTTGGCTGGACCGAAAGTCATAGTCCCCGCTATTCCTCGGACCTTGGGGAGGGGCGTGGTTAAAATTGACTGGTTCATAAAGGTAAATTGTTCTGTTAATATGAATACATATATCATATGATCATGGCAATTCACTGACATTTCAGCAATCCAGGTTTGAGTCCTGGTTGCGGAAAAATTATCTGTTATAGCAGTGATATTAGTTAAAAGCTGATATTTCAAGCAAAAACATTATGTTAAGCATGCAATGTTAATATAACAAGCAGTTCTATATATTGATGTGCATACAATGCAAAGATAGTCTAACAAAGGATTAGTTATTGGTTAGATATTGATGAGCATGCAAACTATACTTTATAAGAAATTATTTTGATCTGTTTCGATTAAGATGAAAACTAGCTCAATACCGTTAGATGCATGCTTTTTTCTTAAATCAGCACTCTTGCTTCTCAGAAACACAGGGGATGCCAGTGGAGTTTCTGTTTCAATTCTAATTCCAGTTATTTGTAAGGCATATCATCATCTTTTGCACCGTTGTGTCTTACAATTGTATTACTTTTGAGCGACATCTTTGCAAAACGTTTATTGACTTTAGTAAAAACAGGCTCGATACCCTTCGTAAAACCATCTTTAAGACCATCGCTCAGCCTAGCTTGATTCTGAACTGCAGAGAGTGAAGACTTGTTGCGCAACATCTTTTCGATTTTTTCTTCCATTTCACCCCTATCAAGAGCAACATGCTGCAATTCCAAGTTCAATATTGACATGCAGCGCTCAGCGGGATTTGTCCAGCTGTGATTTGGTGCAGTTCTTAAAGCAATTTAAATGTCTAGATCAAGCTGCATAAACAGTGTGACTAAAGACAGATTAACAGTGTCATATGTTACTCTGTGATCAGGGCCACCCTCTGTGTAAAAACAAAGGACTGGAACTTCAAGGTCAACATCATTTTGAGAAATATTTTGTCGCAAGATGCTCAAGACCTCGCCAAGTCGCATGGCAAAATGGTTTTGATGGGCTAAATACTTTGTATTTTGTATTGTACCATTAAACAAGCTGTCTCTGGGACCAACAGGAATATCAGTTGCAAGAACACCATAAGGAACAAGGCCCCCAACATGGAAATCATGGTCTGTGCAGGTAAGGCGGGCGTGCCCCTCTGCAGGAGCAAGAACATTATTGTGACCCCGAACACCAGTGGAAATTGAGATACCAGGTTCCCCGACGGGTACAATAGCTTTATCATCCATGCAAAGAAATATTGAATTGTCCCTAAACTTTACACAAAACTCTTTTAAGTATTGGAAATACATCTGGATGATTCACTCGAGATTGTCTTGTCTGAACCCTGAATTTAACATAAAACTGTTTTATGAAAAGGATTCAAGGACTAAACTGGAACCTGATGGTTACATTGCTTGGTACTGGAGTGCCATCTGAAAGCCTCTTTACTATTTCCTCTTTTATTATTTCAACTGAAATCGCAAGGGGTAAATACAATTCCTGCCCATGGCGTCTATCATTTACTTGCAGCAGCTGCATTTGCCCATTTTATAAAAAAAACTATCAGATCCATTAGACGCCCTTAAGTCAAGCAGTAAATTAGTGTCGTCTGCTTAATAATTTTGACACTCTTCATCAACTTCCTTAGAGTCTGAATTCTCAAAAGATTGTTCACATCCAGTTATTTTAGCATACACATTCCTGAAAACAGATTTAGGGCATATAGCCAAAACAGGAATACATGTCTATGAATTCCTTTCTCATTGCCCCGCTTGAGTATGTTGGTAAAACATATGTGACCTCATTAATGAGGTTTAGATTCCTCTCTGTTCTGTCCTGGATATCACATTCAGAGTCCCTATGCTTCCACCATATGAGACAACATCAGGTTTTGACAGCTGTTGCAAATATTTACGTTTGTCAGTACGATTCTCTGGTTTAATATTATCTAAATCCACATATTTGAAGTCCTCAGTTTGCTTTAATAATGTATCCAGGGTATTGAAGTCTTGTAGTCATCGTTGACGTTTGCCGTTGTTACTGCCTGAATGAAAGTGCAACTAGTATCTCTTTGTCCAAAGTCCTGACGTTCATGATGTTCAGTTTTATGTTTATCATTATATAGAAATTAATTTTTGTCTTTGTACTTGGTCAATACAACCGACAGCTCTTCCATGATTCAAGCCAATTTTAGGTTTTTGTTTAATGACATAAAAGGTAGATTCATAGCTGAAACAAGGTCCGCAATAAGTTCCTGCAATCTTTCTGCTTTAACAATTGGTGTTTTGGGCCTCAAAGATTTGTAAGGATTATAGTTTTTAAACTTTTCTAATTATTTGGGAATATTGCAGCCAACTGCAGCAGGTTTTGTATGGCAGTGCTCAATGTACCACAGTGCATTTTAAATGAATTCTGAAACAGTTTTATCACTAGTTTCAACCACATCAAGTGTCCAGCCACAGCCAAGGTCATCACCCCAATCAATAATGTCACAATACAGTTTCTGAGGTGATGTGAATTTTTCAGAGTTTTTTTTTAGTATTCATAGAAAATAGAGAAAGCATTAGATCCGCCACCAAGCATATTAGTGTTGGTACAGGCATTATTTTCTGGTAAACGAGTAGGGTTAAGGCAATACTCTACATATTTCTTACCCATTGATGACATCAGGTCCAATGCGATTTCTGTATCGGCTACCTTAATCCTGTCATCTTGAAATACTTTTCCAACATTTTGCGTTATGTAAGCAAATAACACACTGTCCGGGGATAGACAGACATTAGACAGAGAAGTTGACTTTACAAAGAGATCTAATAACGTTTGGCTTTCATTATCTGAACTGCAACAGGAGGAAACGCCACGATTCCACTGAAAAATTTCGCCGAAACAATAAGCACCGTGGTGTTGCCGGCGGTGGCCATCTTTAGTTGGACCGACGATTAACACACCATATGCTTAACCGGTTAGGTTATGAATGGGGGTTAAAACTCCACGCATCGGTTCCTTCCCTTTGAATACAATAAACTAGTATAATCCTAATTGACTACATTGCAGCTTTCAAAAAAGCCAAGAAACATCCGGTTCGCAGGAAAAAGTATCGAGGAGCGGTCGCATAAAAAAAAATATATTTTTGATACATTTTCAAACAAATAGGAGCGGTAAATCCACGGAACGAAACATCAATTTGGTGTGGCCTTATTAGCTATATTACCGACCATCATTACAATATAGAACAGATGATTTCCCACAAGGAAATGAACTTATATAATCCTTCAAAATGTTTGTCTTCAAATCGTTTCAGAAACATTTTAACGCTATATTTTTTGTACACCGGACATTGATTTTTGCCTATATTAAACAGATTAAATACGTATAAACAAATGTCACTTTATTCACACACCAAACACATCTCCGACAATCAGGCTGAACAAAGGCCCGGAATGGTTTATATGGGGGTAACATGCCATCGACCGCCCATACGACACGGCCTACATAGTACATACTATTGTCAGCCATTCGAATCTCCTCGTTGAATTTCTTTTGTGAATCGCAGTAATTCATAAGTAAATATGATATCAAGTACATCCGCATTATACATGTTAGCGATTTAATCAGCAATATCAGAGGTAAGAAATGTATCAGCAATTTCTATGGTAGCAAATATATTAACAATATATATGCCTATGATAGCAATTGTTTCAGCCATGTATATGGTAGCGCCTATATCAGCAATATCTATGGTAGCATTTGTATTAGCAATATCTATGCCTATGGTAGCGATTCTATCGGAAATATAATTATGGTTACATTATAGCAACTCTATCAGCAATATATATATAGTAACAGTTGTATCAACAATATCTAGGGTAGCTTTTGTATTAGCAATATTTATTGTAGGGATTGTAAAGGCAAACTTTATACGGTAGCATTTGTATCAGCAATATATTATGGTAGCGATTGCATAAAACATATCTGCTGTAGCGATAGTGGAAGCATTATCTTTGGCAGCATATGTATCAGCAATATATATGGTAGCAATTTTATCAGCAGTTTCAATGGTAGCTATTTTATCCGTAGTAGCAGAGATAGCGATTGCATCAACACTCTATGGCATCGATTGTATATCCGCAACATATATGGTAGCTATTTTATCAGCAATACCTTTGAAAGTAATTGTATCAGCAATATCCACGATGGCGATTGTAGAAGCAATATCAATAGTAACGATTGTATTAGCAATACATATTGTAGCATTTCATCAACAATATATATTGTGGCATTGCTATCAGCAATGTTTATTGTAGCATTGATCAACAATATATACTCGTATTGTGGCATTGCTATCAGCTATATTTATTGTAGCGATTTTATCAGCGATATCCATGGAATCTTTTAAATCAATAATATATATGGTAACAACTGTATCAGCAACAAAATTATATAGTATCTATTAGGCCTAGTATCTATTCATCGGCAATATAACTATTGTAGTGACTGTATCAGCAATGTATATGGTAGCATTTGGATCAGCAATATATATGGTAGCATTTGTATTAGCAATATATGTTGTAGCGATTAAAAATGCCATAAATATGGTAGCACTTGTATTAGCAACATATATGGTATCGATTGCATCAGCAATATATGTTTTACTGATAGTATATAAGTAGTGACCAAGATATTAACACTTTGACATCTTGCAATTCACATAAAACAGACTTGTCAAATGGGAATTGGTTTGGCTGACATATTAAACATTCTGACAGGTACCCTAACTCTCGTGGTTGAGCCACGTTATTGAACCACACGTGGTCAAACACACATTCTTGTAGAAGCTAGTTATGACCGTTCTGACAGCAATGGTACTGTTAGATTGTTTTCTAACAAAACCCGATATAGTTACGGCCTGGAAGGTCTGAATGTCTACCTTTCTAGTATAAGTTCTCTTCACAGTGCACAGAGAAGTGCTGGCTGATACAGGCATGAACGCTGACTTACACACCCCCGTAAGCTTTTCTTTATCTTCACCACTTAACATTGTAATCAAGTTAGTGCCAATTACAACTGGTATTGTCAAGTTGTAATCAGTGTTGTTTAGAAGTAGCCATTGATAGCGAACATTTCATTGCCCACATGAGGTATTCTTATGCAAGCCTCAATACAACCCAGAAAGGGTATTTCATTCCGGTTTTTCCCCTTTTAAACTCAACTCACTTAAAGCATGGACTGGTGGTTTTGGGTTAAGCTTTTGATAAAAATCATCACTCACTAATGTTATCACAGATCCACTGTCTATCAATGAAGTTGTCATTATACCAGTGCACTCAATTTCAAACTCTAATATTAAAGTGTCCAATCAATCTGTCAAACAGATCAGCTTTCACAAAACTCGTTGGATCACTTTCAAGATTGCCAGCCATTTGACCCTCAATAAAAGCATTTACTCGTTTAAATCCATCTTATCATCCTTTTGTTGAACATTGAAAGTGATGCCAATTCGAGACAACGTTCTTATAACGCCGGTTGAGTCTGTAGAATCCAACTCTGAGAGATCACAGAGTACAAACCAATACAGAGTACAGGCTTTCTGAATATCTATAAAACTGCTCCTCGTGATTCATCTCCAGACACCGAGCAAGGAGTAGAAGAAATTGTTTATCTGCATCGTCACAACTTCTCAAGTCCGATGATAGGGCTAAAGGCCTACATCCATATTCTTCACTATCTTGAGTGAGGTCATTTGTCGCTCTCAATAAAAAAATAGATAAGGATACTAGCCTGCATTGAAACATTAAAAGTAAGGAAATATCTCGGTGATTATGACCGGTTGTTCATTGAAGATGGTCTCTTGTAAACTATCATAAGGCGGTACTGAAAGATGAGAATGTGTCGTCCAAATTGTCCTTCCTCAGTCTGCACAGTTCACTATATTTATGACATTGCACAATGCACTTAATCTTCAGGAGTCTATATAAGGTGCGCTTTATCTGGTTTTGAATGGACTTCAGCATCTCCAACTGGATACTTGAATGCGACCGGTGCATGCGTCAGAAGCGAAATGATTGCTTATTATAACCTCATCAGCTACGATGGAATTAGTCTGTATTGATTGTTTTTGTCATTTAATATGTCTAAAGGAGTATATTAGAACTTGTTAGTTATAGCGGATCACTTCACCCGTTATGCGAAAGCCATTCATACACGCAACCAGACTGTTAGAACCATCGCACGTATCCTTTTCGACATTTACTTTGTCCATTATGGATTTCTGGAAAAGCTGCATATTGACTCTCAAGGGAAAGAAGGTTATATCAGACGGATGCTTGGTACTTTGCAGAATGACCGGAAGACTGATTGAAAGCCAGCGATTCAGCGATATTCACCATACCAGCTCATATGTTTGGTCTCCGAGCTTGCCCCGGGCTCGATGCTGTTCTTGGTATTAAACCCCAGGAGGTACGTGTAGCAAGTCGATCTGATTATATGAAGCGACTCCAGTTTCGTCTTTGTGAAGCCTTTTCGATAGCAGAGACGACCGCTAAGCGTAGTGGACAAAGGGCCAAGCACTAATATAACCGGCGTGTACGCGAATCCAAGATTATGCCAGGTGACAGAGTTTTAGTGAAAAACTAGATCTAAAGGGGAAACACAAAACTAGCTGACGTCTGTAGTAAGAATGTCTATATTGTTGCTGATCAGTCAGATTCCACCATCCCTGTATTTAATGTAGAACGTAAAGGTGTAAAGGGGGACAAGAAAACACTCAATCACAGCAGCTTTCTTCCGATGCAACACTTCCCTGTTGGTCGGACACTCCTTACTGTGACTTGTGATAATTATTGGCAACCAGCGGTGTATTTATTCTTATTTTAACGCATATAGAAATATGTTTTTATCAGAAACTAAATTATCGAGTGTGTGGTCAGAGATAAAATATCTCCTATATTATACAATATATAGAGGGAAAATTCAAATAAGCGAATATGATGATAAATATTCAGTCCAAGTCATTTAAGCGTTCTTTGCTATAACCCCGATTTAACAATGAAAAAGCGAAATGACGAGTTAATGTCATTTCGATGTAATATGTAAAACTTACTACACCACCCACATACCGTCATAGTGGTACTGGCTTTTTCCGTAAACTTTCAACATATGCCGATGCTTGCGTGCGTTTGTACGCATGCGCGCGTGTGTGTGTGTGCGTGCGTGCGTGCGTGTGTGTAATATAATAACAATGGAAAATACGTATTAGCTTTAGATTATGTGATAAAATGCATGGCATAAAATGTAAATTTCACACAATCTTTAGGACAATGGAAGGGAAATAACTCTTCCATATTAAATCTTGGTTGGTATTCATTGTTTGTCCATCTTTATTCTACGGACCAATACCTTGATGAGGTTCATGATGTTAAGTTGCTTTTTGCCTTATGTTGATATCTGGTATGATGGTTTGTAAAATGCACTTTTACTGACCTTTTATATAAAATAAATTGTTGCGAATTTAAAGAAGTGCTAAAAGATACCGATCACTGGAACCCCGCAACATATGTTGAAATATGCTAAAAAATTGCCACTGAAGGAAACACTTTTAAATAACGTAAGATTCAACGAATGACTGTTTTGTGATTGGTTGATATACATTATCACATAATAATACCAATGTTTTCAAAAACTTCACATACATGTATCTGTAAGTTTTAAAAGAGTCCCTCGGGTTGAATGGATATGGTACCATTTTTCTAAACAGATCTTGGCACTGCCGGCGTTGGTTCGCTCTCGACTTGTTTTCAGATGCATAAACGGGAAAACTCATGTGTTTGTCCAAATAACGAGAGAGTTCCTATAAGATGGTTTGTTTTTCGAATTCGAATACCTCACGTTACCAGACTGCTAACTTCACGGTGTCAGGCAATACTGAATATTTACATTTCGCTGCTTCAATTTCTCACCAAGATCCTCGGATCCAACGATTGTCATAAAACATGTCTCAATTCAGTACCGCATAGTTCCATGGCTGATACTGTCGCATATGGTTACTGTATTTTCATCTTGATAGCTTTAGGAAGTATTTGTTAGCTATAGATAAATGAAATTAGTTTTAATTTAGTATAGAGGGGAAAAGCATCTAATCTTCCGTTTGATCATCATGTAGATTCGCTTGGCACTTACCAATTGTTCAGGAAGGAATGAATTTTGGACTAGGAAAGAAGTATGACATAACCAGAAAATCAAGGGTCACTCATGAAAATGCTGACTTCCGAAAATGTCCGCAAATATGTTAACGGAGATGTTTGCATTCGCAAAAGCATTTTGAGCCGACTACTCTAGAAGATGGGATGTCGCGTTAAGACAATGCATCTTGGTATTTTAATGCGGAATAACAAAACTGATTGTTATATTCCTGTAGGTAGTGCCTTTTAATGTCCAGAAAAAAACAAACGCGAATAACGTTTACATTAATGCGCATTTATGTCCGCTTAGGTTGTAGTTTTGCATTAATTTGAGAACTCCGATAATTACAAGCGCTTTAAGAGCACTATCAATTTCATCTGGCGCCCAATTATCCATATTGTCTAAGCGCCGCTATTATATCAAATACTGAAACCGTTTCTGTTCAGTGTTGTTTTAAGTCAAGGCATATCAAATGTTTAATTGGTAATGCAAGGCCACCATCCAAAAAAACATTGCATACGACATTAGACAAATACATAAAAAGTTGTGGCACGGGATTGCATCATTACAAGCATGTCATATGTATTTATCATGATTACTGCCCTTTAACTATAAATGTTCAGTATACACAATGGTTTTATTTAAAGGGTATAAAAGCCATTTACATACGTTCAATTAGAATAACAATTTCAAAGTTTTTGTATGTGCATCACTTTAACTTTTACACATGATATACACTTGAACAGGTTTTCGTGAAAATACACTTTATGAATATATGTTATAGAGCGATGATGCTCTTTTAATGGAAGAGTGCATTTGTTTATAAATGATTAAACGCAACTAATTTAGACGAATAACTTTTTACACACTTTTTCACATTTTACATTGAAATGACATTGACCTGACCTTCGGCGACCTTATTGTATAGTTTAATAGAAAGCTTGACACCTGTTCATTATTAAATTAAAGCAATTAAATTAAAGCAAGTACATATTTCCACTTAATATTGATATCAAATAAAGCTAAGGTGAGCTCAGAAAAGGGCGACCATCTTCGCGACCATGGTAACCTGCATGGTGCCAACTGTCCACACTCGCTTAAAATGAACTTCAGACATCTCTAACACAAATATACCAAGAAACGCTCTTGGCAAAAATGCCCACACAAATACCACTAGGACAGGGCTCGAAATGTCCTTTCATGTGTCAAATTATCAAATCTGCCCAACCCGACTCATTATTAACGATTAGAAAATCGTAATCGAACTTTACAAAATACCATCTTATGTTTAAAGCGTACTTCTAATAAATGATAGCATTTAACATTTAACAAGTTAAATCTCTTTAATGAAAACATCGAATAGAATAGTTTATGGATTTATTCCAGTTTTGTTTCAAACAATCAATACGCAAACGATGAATGGGCAGAGTGTTATTTGATTTTTTACTGGACTTGAAAGGAAATAGCGTTTATTGTAAAATGAAATGAGACATTAGTGAACGGCATCACTGGTACTGTTTGTGATACGAATGTCGACATTGTAACTACATTTTAAAGATATCGATAAAGTGTTTCGATTAAAAAAACGACAAAACACATCTGTTTACTCAAGCAGATCAAATTACCCGAAAAACCTTGCTCAAAAAGAATGCAGATTCCACTTATATTAGATTCCGGAACTACTTCGGAAACGGTGTTGCATTGGGTGAACCTTTATCCCCTGATCACACTTAAATAAAAATTATTTGGCCACAATGATTACCATACCATTCAAGATACTAACATGACATTAAATTGGATATAAGCTGCTACAGAGGAGAATTTATTTATCATGATTTTGAAAAACGAGTTCTCGCCATTTGACCTTGTCGACATATTGATCCAGATTTCAATGAAGTTTTTGATAAAAACAATATAACTTCAGATTGGAGATATAATCATTTCTACCGTTTCAAGTCAATGAAGATCATTCAATTCCTTAAAATTCATTTAAAATCCAATTTATTTAAAAATAAACCGTATGTCGTGTTTTCCCAAGACATTTATGCAAAAGTATAGACAAAAAGTATAAAAGTATGCACAATGGCCGGACCCAACCCGACATGCGCTTTTCTGCGTTACACGTGAACAGGAACCAGGAACATGTTAACCTCGTGGCTGGTAACCATCTGCGCGTAGAGCTGAAAAGCCCATGTCGGGTCCAGCCTTTGTGTATATTAATAGTACTGTGGAAAATCTATGTGTTGGTAAATTAACAGTATTCTTGGCAGAGTTTTTTATTGCGAAAATGCGTCTTGTTTGTACTTGTCAAGTTATTGCACTTAAATATAACTTCTTTCTGAACATGCATGCGACGTATACAATTGTTTGACTAAAAAATGTTGTAGATTTGAGCTCGTTCCATACATATTTCAATCCGAAATCTGCTAACCTTCAGAACTTGTGAATGATGAAGATTGTATAAAAATTTAGAATATTTAATATGTATAAACATACAACCAAAAGTGGAGTATTTGTCTCTAATATGTGTCAGAGTACAAGAACACAATGTTTTATAATCCTCAGTCCAAGAGATCATCCTTGGGGCCAAATCGCTCAAATAAGATAGCTCGACTGGCCAAAATGCAGTCCAAATACCATGAAACTGTGATGGTAGCTGCGTCGTAATGGTTTCACCCCAAGACTGGAAGCAATTTAAAGGCTATACACAAGTTATTAGTTTGCGTAATAAACACTGTTTAAAACTGTGGAAAAAGTTCCATCTTATGAGTTTTCACTGCTGGTTCATTTTATCCTTTTAATACAAAGGTAATCCTGAAAATGTTCCCAAAACCTGATATAATTTGCAAGTATTGTGTTCCCATAATTATTTTTATTTATCTTGATGTCTCAAACATAAACCAGTTAGTAATACAGAAAATTATTTGTTTATTCCAAAATTAATTTCTTGGAAAAATAATGAGCAAACTTTCTTATGTCTCAATAATGATGATAACTAAGTCGCTTAACGAAACAATGGTGTCGAGAGCTCATGGGTCCCGGCCCTATTGGAGGAAGACATACACACACAGCCCACTGAAGATTGCATACTGCCAAAAGAGATGTCCGTTCGCATCGTGTAATTCTGTGTCAGTCTGTACACATGCGCGCACACTAAACATTGCATAACTATAAACCAACAGGTAGCATCATGAGAGGGGAGAGTTAATGAGACTACAAAAAATAATCAAGCCAAAAGACACCCACAACTGACAGAAGAGATCTCCTTCCGCACCGAGGACTTATGTGTCTGTCTGTACTAACACTTAACATAACTGTCAACCAGAATGTAGCTGGTGGCAGGAAAGTAATTCAATATATAACAAATTAATCAAACCGCACAACAAGCCGCGTAACTTAATCAAGACACCTTAAACCTTTAGAAGACCGTGTCAGGTGGCATTCTTCTCATAGAAAATTCCTTTCGCAACGAGTAGATCTGTGTCTGTATGTACACATGGGAACACACCAAACTGGACATAACTGTCAACCAGCGTGTAGATGGTGACAGGAGAAAGTTATTCAATATTCAACAAAACAATCAAGCCGATAGACACCCACAACCCCCAGAATACCGTGTCAGGTGGCTTTCTATTGATCGAGATCTCATTTTGCAACGAGTAGATCTGTGTCTGTACACATCAAACTAGACTGTCAACCAGCGTGTTGCTGGTGAAAGGAGAGAGTTATTCAATATACAACAAATTAATCAAGCCGATAGACTCCCACAACCTCCAGAAGACCGCTCAGGTGGCATTCCGTTGATTGAGATCTCATTTCGAAACGAGTAGATCTGTGTCTGTATGTACACATGTGAGCAAACCAAACTGGGCATAACTGTCAACCAACGGGTAGTCCACCTAAATGGCCGTCAACCAGTCTTTTGACGATTTTTAGACTATGGCAGACTGGTGACGTCCAACATCCCAGCAAAAAGTAGCAAACGGGCCTTGCGCAGAGGATCCTCGCGGCCACAATTTTTAAGTTATCTTTGTTATAAATTCAAATTTCTACGAAAATATCATTGCCTACTATCAAACACACATTTATTTATGTCATTATGCCGAAAAAACATGTTCAGATACCATAATGCACTTACATGCATCGATTGTATCCATTAATATGTAAATCTAGGACAAATCTGACAGGTTGTGTACATGTATGAAACGGGGTAGAGGATTTCGAATAGTTTGGTCGTTAATAGTCTCGGTTAAATAACACTATTAAAAATGCAACCATTTCAATGCGCTGAACGCTAACGTGTTTGATGGGTCAAGTTGGGAGAACATAGCTGATATGCCTATGCATTACATTTTTGATGAAATATGTATTTGAATGTATCAATAAAGCTTATAAAGGGAGAAGTAGTCACATTCCAGAGAGTGAGCACAGTTCACGTTCCATCGTGATACCGCGCATTTAGAGCCCAAACATTGTTTTAGAACTACATACTACGTTAGTCCACCTAAATGGCCGATCGCTCATTATTGTAGCTACATACTACGTATCAAGTCAATACATATTAAGAAATTATTTAAAAATAACTTTTCTTTAGTTTTAAGGTATTTTTTGTAACGATATATGGATAAATCTGGCGGTGACTTGCCGGGAGTCTAGACAGTGATTTTGTGTGTCTATTTGTTTACTACTACAAGGTAGTGATATATTTCCTAAAGTAATTGACACATACACGGATTGTTTATAATTTTATGTATGCGTAATATAGGTAAAAGATAAAACAACAACAACAACACAGTCATTCCTTGAATGCTACATAGAGACAGTACAAAACATGTACAGATATAATAACTTGACAACAAGAGAGGTTTGCGCATTTCCGTCATTGTATTGTTATATATATCAAATAAAGAGATCCTAAATGATGATCAATGATATACTTTTAATATATTTAATGATACACGGGATTCATTTATGAAGTAATTTTTAGACTGTGATTACAGAATTATGATTGAAATGTCATGGTTTAACATGTGTGACACCAGAAATAATTGTCAAACCGAACTCTTTAAGATACACATTTTGGCAATTACGTCAAGTTTACCCGAACAAGAGCATCTGCTAAAACAAACAGAACAGCAACGACACAGGTCGCATTCACAAATGATGCAATTGTTGTCTTTGCAATTTATCCTTTGTGGAATATCCTCCTTCTTCATGTCGCATGTCGTGAGTGCTATTAAAGTTTTTTCCCGCAGGCACTGATCCACTGCAATTGACGCGGCAAAGTCCTTGTCGCAGACAGATGACATCATCGATCTTCTGTACGGATACATGACAGCAAATGCCTCATTGCCGTCACGTCCTGCTCGTCCAACTTCCTGCCAGTAGGAAAGAAATGACCGTGGAGCACCCCAGTGCAGCACGAGCTTAATGTCTCTGATGTCCACACCCATACCGAACGCCACGGTGGATACTAGAATGCGGATAGAACTATCCGGGCTGGAAAATACCGCCAATATCCTGTCTTTTGTTTTTTCAGGGGAAGACGATGTGAACATTTCCACCAAACTATGATTTTCCTGCTCTTCACCGGCATAGGTCTGAAACCCAAGGCTTTTGTGGAGCCACGACCAGACCCTGAATACCATCAGATAGGACCTGAAATGAGTTTAAATGACAGACATAATTGCATGATTTCGAAACTTTACTGTGGTATTTTTGGGCTCAAGCCACACTATTGGTAGATAAAAATGCTTTAAGTTTGAATAGAACTAGTCATGGTGAGAAAACGACGTCCAGTATAGTTAGTTTCTTTAATACATTAGAAACGTCAAAAGGCGAAGCGGTGTCCTGTTCTGGTTAATCATCTTTACGAAATGTCCATAACCAAATCGTTGTGAAATTGATAATGAAACAATATTTTAACTAAAATACAATAATTTGTTTGGAAACATACCTGCAGAAAATAACAGTCTTGCACATTGTCCGTGGGTCATCTTCAGCCTTTACTTTCTCCAACAACCATGCTAGTTCTTGCTGTTCGTCGTGGCTGCACCTTTCCTTTACACACAACGTGATATTCGGCCTGCAACGTAATATTAAAACAATATGAGCATCTGATTCGTGTTATTGTACTTTTTAAATAAACATAGCATATTGGTCTTCATGGATTAATTTTATGTACTATGAAAGTAACCTATTTTAGAACGACCAAAATTCACCCGAATTGCTCCGAAATGAAGAGATCGATGTTTGGGTTTCAACTTGTGTTGTTGTTGATGTTGTTGTTGTTATTTAAGTATTTTTGACATATAAAAACAACAGGAATCTTTTGTTTCTTGACTGTTACTTCATCCCAAATATTGACAGCAGGAGTACAATAATAATAATAATAATAATAATAATAATAATAATAATAGTAACAATAATAATAATAATAATAATAATAATAATAATAATAATAATAATAATAAATAATGATATTAATTATTCAAGCATTGCATTAGTACACTGAAATAGAAGGGCTTACCTATCTGGAATGATGCCAATGGCATAGGCGTCGTCCTTCACGTCCAGGTACCGGATGATATCAGCACGAACCTTATCTGTTGCTGTTGCCGTTATGGCCAGGAGTGGCACATCGCAAAGACTACGAACAGTGGAAATCTGTCGGAACTCTGGCCGGAAATTCTCTCCCCTGAAAAGAGACACATGACACTTAAGTGTGTTGTTCAAAATTCACCCTAATTCAATTTAAATCCATGTTATACAATTTGTTTCACGGCCAATGATTAATAGGTTCATTTTGTACAAACATTTATTATTGCATTGCTTATATTGCTTTATTCGTGGTGTTATGCAGAAAAGACAAACAAATCCTACCACTCAGACACGCAATGAGCTTCGTCACATGCCAACAGGCAAAGCCTTTTCTGGAATTTGGAATCCAGTAAGAGGTCCCTCCACTGGTTCCGTATCAATGCCTCCGGTGTGACAAATATTACCGAAACATCGGCACTTGCAATATCTGGAAAATATCAAAATTGTAGTACAAATACAAAGTAATAGTTAAAGTTTTTAATACTCTTGTCGGTCTTTGTTCTACTTTTACTTTAAAATGACTCAAAATGCAAATGTATTTCCAATTTCATTAAGATTGTGCGTCTTTTATCAATTAATTTTAAAGGGACTATTCAAATTATATTAACTACCTTTCACGTTTATCTGTTCGTCGCTCGATATGGCACTCTTAATGCCCCAACTGTGCAGCTGTTGTTGTTGATCTTTCATCAAGCTGATGAGCGGAGACACAACAACAGAAACGTGAGGCAATTCAAAGCTCTCCTACAAAAAAAAAATGCTCATCAACATCACCATTAACAGCAGAACAGCAAAAGCATATGTACTACTTTACTATGTCTAATATTATACAATATATTCAAACTTAATATAAGATAACACGTTATGTGAAACATATCGGATTATTAATAAGATTATGTGCAAAATCACAGTAAAAACTAATGACTTCAAAGAGAATACGTATGTTCACTTTGAGATGGTGAGTAGTTTTATGTATAAAATATTTAATTATACTACAGTTAACTACTGCAACTGCTACTGCTTCTTCTACTACTACTACTACCTACTACCTACTACCTACTACTACTACTACTACTACTACTACTACTACTACTACTAGTTGGCGGGATAATATAGCACATGGATTTTCCATATCCGGTAGGCAGCAAAGCAGTCACATCTCTGTTTCCCAACAATGCCGAAATAATATTAACTTGTTCATCCTTAAGTTCAAATTTAAACTTTTCCTTTACGGAATTGTACAACATTCTAACAGTGTCAGCCATCGCCATGATAATGAAGTTACACAAGTTGTCCACGAACGGGTCTGGGATGATCAAAGCGGGAGCCGCGAACGATTTCCATGGTGAATGGCCGAGTGGTACCGAGTGATCAAAGAAGCAGCCGCAAAAAAATGAACACTGGAGAGTATTCGAGTCACGTGCAAAAATTGTCTGATGCTGATACCTGCACCGTTTGTTTTAATCTTGGTCACATTGAACGCTACTTAGTTTATTTTTTTTAAACTTTAAGATTTCTTAGAAGCGAAATAATGCGAGAAATATATTGAATGGATAATAGTAAGTAAGTAAGTAAGTAAGTAAGTAAGTAAGTAAGTAAGTAATTATTTATTATAGTGACATGTGTATATATACATCATTACAAATCAATACAAATATAAATAGTTTAAGCAATTACACCCGGCCCATCGGGCCTATAAGTCACCTAGATATCACATATATGAAATACAAATTTTCATAAGTTAAACATAACGAATATGTATGTAAGGTTTAAAGTGAATATTATACATATCTATAAAGGAAATGTTTATATCATCAAATACGTTTATAAGTGAGTTTACATATTAAGGACATTGCATGAACAAAATTTCAACGTAAAAGATGTAATGTTAATAACTAGCAATACTTTTAAGCAAACAGTGTGGTTTTTCTCAGAGTGAAAGCACTAACAATATACTTGGATAATTGTCTCACATAGTCCTTCATAAGTAAAACAAGTTTGTCTAGATCGGAGATATTTACAAAACTGTCACGTGATATGATATTACCAAGGTAGGTATTTCTCAGTTCATTATACAGAGAACATTGAAATATGAAATGACACTCGTTCTCAACTTCTCCAGAGTTACATAGCCTACACGTTCTAGAGTCCACTGGTTCCCCTAAATAACGACCGGTCTCTAATCTCAGTGGTAATATACCAGTCCTACACTGAGCCAATAATGAACGTTCATTTTTCTTAAGGTCCATACTCAGATAGGTTTCACACTTGAATTCTTGTTTAAATTCACGGTACGTTCGTAATTTCGGCATAGATCTTATATCCTGTGACCAAATGTTAACATAATAGTCCTTGATCAGCGAATGCGCGTTCTTAATATCAACAGGCTGTTTTGCATTGAAACTGTCAGATATTCCTATTTTGTCCATGATGTCCTTCACCTCGCTTGACCAGTTAGCGGTACATTTTCTATAGTCAATTTCAAACACCTGGGCGCACAGTCGGTCACGGTCCATGAGAACAAGTCTATTCCACAGGCGTAGCATATTACTCCAGCGGCGATAACGGGTGGGTATCCATCCAGTGTCCCCTGTCAGCGCCGGGATCGGTGCGAAGCGATGGACGCCAAGGGCGTACCTCATAGTGCGGTTCTGCACATTATCCGATGGTTGGTATTGTTTGTACCCCCACACTGAGCTGCAATAATCCATGACGGGCACAACACAAGCGTTATAGAGTTTCTCATATGGTTTAAAGGAAATGTCTTTCAAGGGGTGTATCTTACTTATAACACTTCCAAGAGCTCTACCTCCCCCCTTTGAAAGCCCCTCACATGTGGTTGAGAAATCGCCTCTGTCTTGGAAAATGATGCCTAGATACTTATATTTGTCCACTATTTCTATTTCATTATAACCAATACGGAAGATAAACTGTGTTCGTTGAGTGCGTGCTTTCCGGAAGTGCATACATTTCGATTTTGACGTGTTTATGATTACACGCCAGCGTTTGCACCAGTTGTTCAAAACGTCGAGCATTGCTTGTAGGTTTTGTTCAGATTCTGCGGTTAGAACAATGTCATCAGCGTACATGAGAATGGACACCTGGTGTTCCCCGATGGTGACGCCACACTGTAAGTCATTTATTTCCTTTACTAGGTCATTGGCGAAGACGGCAAATAACGTCGGTGATAACGTGCACCCCTGTTTCACCCCAGATATGCAATCGAACCAGTCTGTGTGTGAGTTGTTGAGCCGGACACAAGATGACGAACTCGCATAGATATTCTTGACAGAGTTATAAAACTTTCCATCGATATGATTTAGTAACAGTTTGTACAATAACATGTCCCTGTCAATATAATCGAAACAACGTTTCAAGTCAATAAACGCTGCATAGACATTCTTGTTGTTTCTTACAACACTACTAAGAGTAAAAACGTGATCTTCACACGATCTGTTCGCCCGGAACCCGTTCTGCTCATCAGCAAGGAGATTGCCCGTCTCTAGGTATTTTGTTAAGCGTTTATTTAAAAACGCCGTATACAGTTTACTGACACACGATAGTAGGCTAATCCCTCTATAGTTCATTGGGGTCCTTTTATCTGATTGTGGGTCCTTCAATATTGGATAAATGATTGCTTTTCTCCATATTGATGGGATTTTACTAGTATCGAATATTAACTGAAATAACTGTTGTAACACGGCAATAACCGGCGGGTTTTTCAACACATCATACGGTAAATTGTCTATTCCACATGCCGAGCCGGATTTACTTTTCTGTATAATTGAAGCTATCTCATCCAATGAAACGTTACTATTCAATGATTCGTTCGTGACGTAAAGGGGGTCAGCCATGTTATTCTCAATTAAAGTCTTGTGTATCTTTGCACGATCGTAGTGAATATCGTCAAAACTATCCGATTCCTTGCAGTTGTACAAGTCCTTAAAGTCATTTTTCCACCGTTCAAACACTTTCGTTTCATCGCTGGTAACAGAACCATCAGTGTCATAAACTTCCATAGGTATGCGCGATTCTCGCCTTGGCCCTAACTTTTTTATTTTTTCCCAGAATTCTTTAGGGTTGTTTGCCTCAAATGTCTCAATTTCAATGGCTTTGTCTCTTCTATATGCCCGTTCTGTTTTATGCAAGAGCCGGTCGAACGTGTTTCTAGCCAAAACATATTCCGAATGTAAACGTGCGCGCAATGTCCTATCATTCCTGCACTTAAGGAATTTGTTTTCACTTACTCTCAATTTATTCCAGAGATTTTGCAGTTCTTCGTTCCAATATGGCTTGGCATGTTTACGTTTCTTTGATGTTCGTTTTGTACTCGCTAATTTTGGAATCTTTTCATTCATTTCAGATATAATTACATCACAGAGTAATTGATATATGCAATCTATATTTTCCTGTGTCTCTCTCGAGATTTCAATTTGCGTGATAAGGGATATAAGCGCCGTTTTGACTCTATCACTGTCCATAAAGTCAGAAGGTATCCGACGAAGATTATAGCGTGCTTCGCGGGGGGTAAGAGAAACCGTTGATGGCCCATATAATTGCGCATTATAGTCCGTTTCAATCTTTACACTTAATGCACAGTGATCAGGGATGCGTGAACGCTCACCGAGTAATCCATGTAATCCTTGTTGGTCAATGATATCAGTCAGGTTTATGACTTTAAAGTTTCTACAGCAGTGAAATACGTCATGTGGTACACATATAAAGTCTACTACAGCTTTTCCTTTGCGCGAGATGGATGTGAAATTATCCTCTTCTGGTTTAAACCGGCCATTAAGTACACAGAATTTAGAGTCACATAGGAATTCAATTAAATCATGACCATGCTGATTAATATTCTTATCGATGCACTTTCGTTCCGGTATAATATCACATTCAGTCAGTAAATCGGATAATGAGCCTATTCTAGAGTTGAAGTCCGAGCAAACAACCATCTGATCATAATTTGCATGGGCGTATATCTGTGTTAGGAGGTGGGCGAAGAATCCCTGTGCATCACGTCCTCTTGTAGAACCTTCCGGCGGTAAGTAACATGAAAATACTATGAAATCGGATCCCGTAGCCTTGTTGGTAAACGATACTGCGATTATTCCGTCGTAAACTCGATCCACAATAGCAACGTCATATTCATTTACAACACTCTGCTTCACTAATAGTCCCACTCCATCAGACGCTTTTGGGGCGTTCCGGTGGATTTCTGTTCTGTTGAAACCGAACCAAGAATATCCATCAACATTCAGCACATTTCTGTCTGATAAATGTGTCTCACAGACAGAGATGATGTCAGCATCAAAATAGTTTAATAGTGCAATACGTAGGTTTTCATTGTCTTTTGTCCATCCACAAACGTTAATATGTACAATATGGATGGGTGATCCAATGGGACGGGGTGTGTCCTATACACTGTCACGTGCGGCGGCGGGCTGCTGCTCGGGGCGCGGGCGGATGCGGCCGTTGGCATCAACACGATAACCAGCTCCCTGTGGAAGCTGACGAAGGATGGTCCTGGCGTTGAGCTCTATGAGCCTTTCTGCGTGAGATTTGCTGCTTTTAATGAACACATCCTGATAATTCTCCATGTCTTTTAGCTTCATTTTATGTCTAAGAACGAGAACCTTTTCTGGTGTCGAGCCAAAGCTGATTTTCAGTGGTCCTGGTTTTCCTCGTAGCTTGCTGGGCAATCGAATGGTTCCCGTCACCGTAACGCGGGAATAAACGTTTTCCCCAAGAGCGCGTATCAGACTATTGGCCTTTTCAAACAGGTCCTCGTCGTCCTGCTTTGGTATCCCAGTGGCGATGATGCAGTAGTCAGGATCATTCAAATGATCGACCTCGCGAGGTTCTGCAGGTGTGGGCGTGCCGTCTTCAACTGCACGCAAACGCACTTGAATATCTTTCATGGAATCCATGAGACCATCGATGCGACTAGTCTCTTTGCCAATGTCTAACGATATTTCGTTTTTCAACGATTTGAGCTTGGTGTCAATGTTCTTCATCATTTCATTCTTCAAATTGTCTATTTTACTCTCAAGAGTGCGTTTCATGCCCTCCTGTGTAACCTTCATATCACCCACTATGGACAACACTTGGTCAATCTTGACACTAAGGTCTGAGTACCCTTCTTTACTACTTCCGGACGCCATGTCTTGTACGCCCAGTGTGACGTTGCCGTCACCACAAGTCTGTTGTTCGCTATACAGGACACTATTGGCCTCGTTAATCACGTCGCTTACACTGAGGTTAAAGTCTCTTTCACTATCGTCTAGACTTCCACACCGACCCTGCTTAAGCGTTAATCCCTCATCGCTCGAATTACTTGAGAACTTTTCTTTGCGCTTACTGGGTTTCTTCGCCTTTGAAGACATATGTAGGTAAATTAGTAACGGTAATCAATGATCCATTGATATGTCCGTTATAATGATCCCGAACACTTGAACACACATCAGAGTTATTCATGCGTGACGAAATTTTTTGTCAATATAGGTGGGAAATTCGAATTTTTCTCAAGATCTCCCCCCACCCACAATACAGTACATGTATGATAAAATCACAGATTTAGTGAAATTGTTCGAGTTCGAGTTTCAAACACATACCGATATAAGTCCAATATATCCGTATCACAAAACACTAAAAATCCTTGCACTGCACTGTCTATTTAATCCAGAAATATTGAATTATATTCCGATCACAATAACATTGCACCTTACATACCGGAAACGGAAAAAGTTAATAAATTTAATAATTTTAAAAAATGCAGTGTGCTACGTGTTCGAAGATATTTTCTCCAAGGGCTAAAGGGTACAAAAGAACACCATTGGTGACGAAGAAACGATCTGGTGATGACATTGAAGATGTTTTTGTTATCAGTTTGACTCCATCAACATCCAAACCGCTTCAGTATTTCTGTGACAATTGTGAAAAGTTAGTTAAACAAATGACAATGGGCCATACTGCGAAGAAAGAGTTGTTCTCATCCCTCAGCTCCGGCTCATATATTGGGAGGAAAAGATCCAGTGTATCAACAAGTGAACAACATGTGCCATCGAAGAAACTTCGTCAGGTCCCAACACCTACAAAGGTCTGTTCTGATATTTGTTTGTACTTGTCTACGTGTGCGTGGGTGCGTGCTTGATTGCCCGCGCGCGCGTGCGCATGTGTGGGTGTGTGTGTGTGTGTGTGTGGGTGTGGTTAACAAGTTGGATTAATCATGTTATTTGAGGAATGACTCGTATTTGATATTCAATGTTAGATGCACCTTACTACATTTTTTTATATTTTTAATTATGGAAATAAACTTAAATTCCAATTCCATTCCCATTCAAACCCAACTTGTATACAATAAATTATATAAATAATTTACAACACTTAATTGTAGTAAAATGTTAACTATACAAGTCATTAATGATATGAATTATGAACATTTATGATTTGCAAAACAAGAAAATATTTGACTTGTCTATGCCTCGAACCATCACCTAATGCGACAATAACCTTCGTTGGTAAAGCTTACCGCCCAACCGACTGACCTACTGCGCTTGTGTTCAATTACGCTCTACTGAGGTTATAGTGTATGACACTCTTTAAAGTGGCTCTAAAGTAGTCACAAGTTATTGTTTGGAGGTTCGAGTCCCACTAATGCCATCAATTTTTAATTATTGTTAATGTTTTTAGCACACTATTACTAAACTCATTAAACGTATAGATATTAATTCAATTAGTTCATGGAATTGCACTCTGTTTCAGAGGTCAAACAGTAAAGTAAACACGGGTACTAGTTATTTGTCACAGAGCAGGTACAGACCTGGGTTCCGCTATTTCTTGAAGAGGAAAGCCGCACGAAGAACATTGATGGACATTTTGGTTAAGGACACGCGTCGTTGTGTAAGACGGGTCATTAAAGACAGGCGGCTTCCATTGTCCAGCAAAGCTTCAGTAGATGCCTTCAGGAAAATGAGCTTCAAGGACACTAACAAGATATTTAACGAAGAGGTGGCTTTTCTGTACAACCTGATAGTCGCTGCTCTAACTTCACAACTGAGACTAGATGAAAGCTGCCAGTAAGTAGTTATCACAAGCCGCGTTTAGGTGACCACCGCCCCCTCTAAAAATACTTTAAATATCAAAATATGAAAATGAAATTATATATTTAAACTTTAAACAAGTAAAGTGGTGCCCTTTGGTGCGAGCAATCCTGGAATCTCGAACGCCCCTCTTTGGTCAAATCTTGAACCGCCCTTGGATATAAAACTCATTGGCTCGTAAGTGTAAACAAATAAAATTATATATACTGTAAGTGTTATTATGTTGAGAGGGTTTGGATATACATTAGATCAACCTATTTATTATTTATTTTATCATACTTTTAGCAAAAGTTAATATATTTGTTGTTCTTTTCTGAATATAGCATTTCAAAGAAGATGCAACCTGTGCTTGGTTTGATTTTTGCTGTTATTGCCGGCCAGGCTAGCCCTCGAACCTCGTCCAGAAGATGAATGCCGTGCAGATGTGGCGAGCGGGTTGCAAGAGATCGGTATGCTAAAATAAAAATATCTTTCTTTTTTTCCCATAAAAATGGTAAAATTTTATTTTCCCCCAAAAATACAAAGTCGGAATAATAATGGTTTGCTTGATCTCAGTAGTAGCCATAAGTAACCTTTTTTTGTGATTAAAAAATAATGATTGGATGCGCATTCCAGCTCTTTCAAGATTTCAATCATTTGGGAATTTGCGTTGGCGAGAAGTCATTGATGTCAGCACTGAATGGTTTGAAAGAGGCGTTCGACAGTGAACTAAAAGAATGGAAAACCGAGCTGCAGGTAAGAAACACGGTTCGCGGATCAAGTCCCGCAAGTCAAAAGGTTACGCCCCTAAGTAACGCACGTTTAACGTTAAACCCTGGACCCCTGCGGTAGGGTCGATAGTTTTATTCTCTCTCAAAGATGTAAAGGAATTAGTGAAAAATACCATGCGATAAAAAGGGATCTTGCAGGTGATATTAGCAATCGTATGATTCTCTGGTCCAATGCAATACGTTTTGCGCGGTTGTTAATATAAATACATATTAATGAATGAAGTGGTCTTTGCAATATTGTGTTCATTTTTACTTTGATATAATGGTGTTATGTTTCAAGCATAAACATAATTGAATGATAACTACTACAGACCCATGTATTTGGACGTCCTGATGCTATGTTGGCTCAACACCACGAGATTGTGGCTTCAAGTGATGTAGAAACAGTGGCTTCAGAGCCGGAAACAGATCCACCAGATGAGGATTGGGAGGACGTTGCAGAGGAAGATGAGGAACTAATGTCGGAGGAACTTGAAGACGAACATGAAGGCAATGAGCTGGATGAGACTATAATGTATGGATTTGATGAATGCCCTCCAGGTAGGAATATCACATTATTCATAGCTAAATAATGAAAACTAGTAAATTCTCACATCTTAATTTTTTACTGGTACATACCTTGTACAAAGACATCACTTCCCATACAAAGACATCATATATATTTTCTAAATAATGGAATACAGCTTACACATGCTTTGCGATTAAAATTCTGATGAGTATATGGTTAAAGTCAACAGTGATGCATTTGATTTATTTCAGGTTACACTCTCTGCTGGGACAATGTGGGGAGACAAGTGAAAGCAAGGCACCAGACCCGTAACCATGGCAACAAATATCAAACATGGGCCCTGGCATATGCTGTAAAAAATCGTATATATACCACCAATCTTGATGACAAGGCAGTTCTGCGAGCAGAAAATATAGCCGGCGATGTTTACCTCCTGAACAGTGTTGAGCATCGCCAAATCCGGGACCGAATGATTAACATGGTTAGTCGGATCATCAAGAACTGCATTCCTTCAGCCCAAAATGCCAACATAGACGAACACATTTGGCATCACTTCGAGGAAGAAAGCAAAAAAAAGCGAAATGGTAAGCTTTTGAAATGAATAGCAGTATAAAGCAGACGTATTTACCTACCCACAAATGGTTATTTGATATGCGGATTACAACAGCTCATTTGTTCAGTATTAGTTAGAAATAAGTTCATTGAAGTGTTATCACGGACTAGATGGTCTTAAATACACGTTTGCATTTGTATTCTTTAAATTAAAAGTAACAGTGTTTACAATGATATTTTTTATTTCAGTTTAACATCGGTATTCTGGAGGAAAATCCTTCCTCCATACCAGGCGTGGTAAACATCCTAGAAAAATTACAGGAATATGTTCCAACAGATGGCGCTATTGTGCATAAACTGATTTGCTGGGGGGACGGATTGTCATGCGAGAGGCATGTGGATGCACAAAATTCCCGCGCCAATGCTGATAATCCTCTTCTGCGTCTCGAAGGCCTGGAACCTTCTGCACAGGAATTCCACAAAAGAATGCTACTAATGCAGGTCAGGATTGTAACCCTTAATGCATTTCACATTTTTAGCATAGAAATTAGGATAGGAATTGGTGTAATATAGATATAAAATAGCAAAAACATAAATATTATTTGCATAAATCTCCTAAAATATGCATGAAAAGCTTTGAAATAAATAAAACGAATATCACAAGTGTATATGATACACTCTTAATACACATTTAATTGAGTTTTGAGAACAGATTGGTAAAATTAAATATTATACTCGTGGTTTTACCACTCTTTAGGACACAATGGATACATACTTTAATCCGAAGTCGGGCATGGACAAAGGAACACTGTACCACTTGAAGAACCTCTTCAACCACAGGTCGGTGACACACAATGTCTCCGAATCTTTCAACTATGTATCGGAGTTTCTGCGATTTGTTACTGAGGGCTACATAACGGCATTTGCCTTGGACGAGCTTCAAATGGATGATCTCGATGAAGAAGTTGAAACTAATACAGAAAACGTGCAGCGCGTATCAGAGGTGATAGTGGACAAGATTTGGAATCCAACAAGAATTGTAGACGGAGAAGGAACTTGCACAAATGTCTACTGTTTCTGCAAACAAGAAGGTTAGACAGAGGGTTTTATTTATTGATACAAAAAAGCTTAAACACCCAGCGTTACGTTACGTTAAATTTAAAAACAAGGATTCCAGGAAAATGCGTAGACCACTCCCCTATTCATGTTATCTCGATCAAAAATTATAAATTCAATATTATAATTATAAAATCTTTGTTGCATGGATTAATCGTGCAAGATATGGTCTCGCATTAGTACCTATATTGAAAAGCATCGGTATGAACATATTAAACCACTTTGAGAACCACAGCCTATATCATAGGCTACAGATTTGGCAATATTATTCTTTTGAAAAAAGAATGCATTTCATATGTTACGGGAACGAGCCTTTCTAATGTCAATATACATGCATCCCTAGATGTTGAGGACGACGATTCGCCAATGATAGAGTGTGAAGGCGACCAGTGCCCAAATGGAAAGTGGTTTCATTTTGAGTGTGTTGGCATTGACGAAAACGAAGTTCCAGAAGGAAGCTGGTTTTGTTCTAAGACATGTAAGTCCGACAGCTCTTCACTATGTCGGTGCAAAAAGCGTAAAGATGAGGCAATGGTAGAATGCTCATATTCCCTTTGTGCCAATGGATTGTGGTTCCATGCTTCCTGTGTTGGTCTTCGAGAGGATCAGATGCCAGAAGAAGGTAAATATATATGCATTTAACTCAATAACGAAGCTAGTTAAGCATTGTAAAATTATTAATTGTTAGTGAGTCGTTGCCACGCGAGAAGAGTCGTGGGAATGATATAAGAAATAATTAAACTCATTTATGGCAGCGTTGATTACTGTCACAAATAGTCATAGTCATTAAAAAAATGGTAATTCTCTTTTATAATAGGTACCTATTTAGTCTATAAAATGATACCAAATTTTACAGTCATCAGGTCAGGATATTTTTCACACCCTCAAATGTTACATTAATGCAATTCGAACATTCTTTTTCTAGATGAGTCTTGGTATTGCTCCAATGAATGCAAAGGGTCAGACAAAATGAAGAAGTCCACGACAGAAAATGACCTCAAATACAGATATACCCAGGGGTTGGTTTGGGCCGGTATTAATGACCTTATAAGGAGGGATGCCGTGCGTCACAACGATGGGCACATGATGGTCCTTTACTGGAAAGCCGACCTCGTGAATTTCTTTACCAAAAACCACCCCAAGTACCTCATTCTTGGTCATCGCCTGATAGCTTGTAAGTTCATGTTATAAATATTACAAGATAACAAAATACAAGGATCTTTTTTTAAAGTCGGGTATGTTTTAACAAGAAACATTGGATGAGCTTTTTTCCGACATGAACAAAATACATACATAACAATTATCTTGTAACCTGGAATTGAATATTTCCTTTATTATAGCTGTATCACTTAACTTGTAAGTTATTGTTAAAATTATGCTATAGGCATGGTATCTTTTTCAGCTGTAAACGGATGGCTGACGGACCGTTTGAGAAATGATATTAAATGGAACAGGACGGTGAATATACGAGGGGGCATGGCCTGCAATGACGAGGCGGACCTAGTGAATGAATTCTTGAACAGAGAATTCAAGGGTAAGTTTGTAAATTAAAATATATTTAAGAGCTTATTAAGAGAATCAGTCGCACCTCTATACAATAAAACCATGATAAATCTCTAAAATCCACCCGAAAATACTTAAAATGCATACTGTCTATATTCAGAGAGCATTCGTGGACTAGGGTCAAAGGCGACCAGCGACACACTTTCACGCCACGGCAAGCTTGCCGGGGGTGTTGCCAAGGAGCTGCAAAAAATGTACGCGTCGCTGTATGTGGACGACCCAAAGATACATATAAAGACTAGACGAGAGACAAAACGAGAGGATGACATGGATGTATTGGTTAAACTCATTCGGAAAGAACAACTTACCAGACAATTAGACATAAGATGCCACAAGGCCTTTCCCAAGCTTGACAACAAAACCATTTCCAAAGTAAAATTTGAATCGAAGATGGCATCTTTGTCAAAAAGACTAGACCTATCAAGAGACGTTAGGATGCGGCAAGCAACTGTATGAGCAGCTACATTAAAGTTATCAACTTATGGTTATACGTTAATCAAATAGTTTATCAATTCTAGTCGACGTAAATTTGTATGTTCATGTTTTGTTTTAAATATAATTGCCTATTTGATCCCATATTCAAAACTTTAACAATTAAATTGTTCAGTTTCAACAAGCCTTTATCGAAGCTTTATTATTGTTAAACAGTAATCAAAATTAAACAGTGACACTAGCTGATTGCCACCTTGCACTATTTGTTTGTCGCAGGTTGATTGTTTGTTTTAAGTATATTTGTTTGTATGAAGTCTTGCGTATATTTGAACTATGCATTTATGTGATAACCATTATTTTTTGTATGTACGTTTTTCATTGAGACTTATAACTATTAAAACATCTTTCAAGTTATTGTTATAGTTGAAGTATATATAAGGACACGTTAAAAAGAAAGAGTTCATATAGCATGAGAAATTTTCATGTACATGGTTATATTGTTGATGCTACTGCAGAATGATGATGATGATGATGATGACGATGTTCGTGATGATGATGATGATTAGGTATCACCATTTTTGAACACTGTTGCGTTGCTCTGCACAATACATAGAAAAGCGAGGATAACTGTGACTGCGCACAGGGTTAACAATCATTGACGGATGGGTACAAATTTATTCGATAAAAATCAACATGTAAAAAAAATGGTGGACTGCTACGCTCATTTCGTGACCCAGGGTATATTTATGTGAAAATAACGACTCTAACGACAAATCCAACCCAGTTAAGATCACTGTCAGGTACATTTCGAACAATTATATCATTATTATTCAACATCGATGCATAATATTACTATATATTATTTCGCCCAGTGTTAAATGGTAGAGAGTTGTAGCGTTACAGGGATACACATGAAATGTCAAAATAATAAAAAAAAGTATCCCTGATCGCTCATTATTGTAGCTAACCAACGGGCAGCTGGTGGAAGGGGAGAGTTATTTAATATTAAACATTTGTTTATCTGTTGTTGTTTTTTCACCTTTTTCAATGAAATAAAATTTGATCTGTTGTAATGCTCTCATCAAGCTAATGTTTTTTTCAGTGTTAGTTTTGTATCTTTGTGTATGTTGGAACCTATGCCAGGCTGTTTAATTTTTCTTCACTTTGAATGATAACTTAATTGATTATTGATTGAGAATCAATATTTGCCCGTTACCTCAGTAAAATTAATGCCAATAATTGTAACTTATTTCAAGATTCTAACACTGGCTCGTGTTAATGGCCCTGCTTACTTTATTTGGTGAAGTGTTTGCTTATAGGATTAGTTAGAGCTCCAGAAGATTGCACACTGCCAAAAGAGATCTCCTTTCGAAATGAGAAATTCTGTGTCAGTCTGTACACCTGCGAACACATTGAACTTTGCATAACTATAAACCAATAGGTAGACAATGGGTGGGGAGAGTTATAAAGACTACTAAAAAAAGCTGCAGTGTGCATAATGCTTGAGCTTAAATCAAGTTACCTATAAAAACTACTTTGTTTTTCCAAACAAATTCATGGCTTCATGTACAATGTGTGTGTGTGTGTGTTGCGTGTATCTGTGTATTTTAAGAATTACTTTCGGAACTCACGGGTGGAGAACCTTTCTCCAAATAAAGAAGTAAATTTCCATGGAAACAGAACATCCATGGTATCACCTGGCACCGCCGAATAACTTTCATCTTCGGGTTAGTTTGTCTCTGCTTTTATTGTGACATCGTTATTGTTTATTGGTTTAAGGTTTCTTTTCCCTCTTATTGTCTACTAATTGGCTACGATATTTATTTAATGTGTATTGACCTCTTGGTGCATATAGACTGCTGTAATATTTTCTTCGTACTTGCCGTCATTTACGAATGACCTCCATGGAATCATGTTCTTGCCGCCCAAAATACTCAAAACGCAGTGGAGAAAAACAATGAATAATCATAGGACGCAGCAACTAACAGCAAGATGTTCACCAATGGAAAAGGTCATTTCTGACAAAAATGCATTGCCGATTAAAAACGAAAAATGTCGACAAAACACAGGAGTGGTTGAGAGTGATGAATAACAATGGTTATAGTCCACCTCGCCAGGTAAGAGTTCGTAAATATATTTTATTTCTTTTTTGGCACAAGCAAGCATAGAGAAACAAATGATAAAATGAATACAAACACACTTCTTCAGACCTGCTGTAATTCGGATAGATAAGCCATCTATTGTACGCAATAATCTTTCATGAATATTATGTATAAACAAAGCCTTTTTTATATAGCCTGTTGACCGCTCGTCTCAACCCTGCCAGGTTTAAACTTAAGAAAACAAACAAACATGTATTAACCCTTATCTCAGTTTAGTTATGCATGCAGACGTTTCGCAGATGGACGATCATCCAAGGAAACTCAGCTCTCGAGTAGGAATAGGGTTACACACAAATATCTACACCGAAACGCGCTTGCTGATAAAAAAAACCCTAGAATCAATATTTGCCCGTTACCTCAGTAAAATTAATGTCAATAATTGTAACTTGTTTCAAGATTCTAACAATGGCCCGTGTTAATGGCCCTGCTTACTTCATTTGGTGATGTGTTTGCTGATAGGATTAGTTAGAGCTACAGAAGGTTGCACATTGCCAAAAGAGCTCTCTTTTCGAAACGAGAAATTCTGTGTCAGTCTGTACACCTGCGAACACATTGAACTTTGCATAACTATAAACCAATAGGTAGACTATGGGTGGGGAGAGTTATAAAGACTACTAAAAAAGCTGCAGTGTGCACAAGGCTTGAGCTTAAATCATGTAACCTATAAAAAAGTACTTCGTTTTTCCAAAACAAATTCATGGCTTTATGTACAATGTGTGTGCGTGTGTGTTGTGTGTATCTGTGTATTTTAAGAATTACTTTCGGAACTCATGGGTGGAGAACCTTTCTCCAAATAAAGAAGTAAATGTCCATGGAAACAGAACATCCATGGTATCACCTGGCACCGCCGAATAACTTTCACCTTCGGGTTAGTTTGTCTCTGCTTTTATTGTGACATCGTTGTTGTTTATTGGTTCAAGGTTTATTATTCCTCTTTTTGTCTACTAATTGGCTACGATATTTATTTAATGTGTATTGACCTCTTGGTTCATATAGACTGCTGTAATATTTTCTTCGTACTTGCCGTAATTTACGAATGACCTCCATGGAATTATGTTCTTGTCGCCCAAAATACTCAAAACGCAGTGGAGAAAAACAATGAATAATCATAGGACGCAGCAACTAACAGCAAGATGTTCACCAATGGAAAAGGTCAATTTCTGACAAAAATGCAGTGCCGATTAAAAACGAAAAATGTCGACAAAACACAGGAGTGGTTGAGAGTGATGAATAACAATGGTTATAGTCCACCTTGCAGGTAAGAGTTCGTAAATATATTTTATTTCTTTTTTGGCACAAGCAAGCATAGAGAAACGAATGATAAAATAAATACAAACACACTTCTTCAGACCTGCTGTAATTCGGATAGATAAGCCATCTATTGTACGCAATAATCTTTCATGAATATTATGTATAAACAAAGCTTTTTCATATAGCCTGTTGACCGCTCGTCTCAACCCTGCCAGGTTTAAACTTAAGAAAACAAACAAACATGTATTAACCCTTATCTCAGTTTAGTTATGCATGCAGACGTTTCGCAGATGGACGATCATCCAAGGAGACTCAGCTCCCGAGTAGAAATAGGGCTACACACAAATATCTACGCTGAAACGCGCTTGCTGATAAGAAAAACCCTAGAATCAATATTTGCCCGTTACCTCAGTAAAATTAATGTCAATAATTGTAACTTGTTTCAAGATTCTAACACTGGCTCGTGTTAATGGCCCTGCTTACTTCATTTGGTGATGTGTTTGCTGATAGGATTAGTTAGAGCTACAGAAGGTTGTACATTGCCAAAAGAGCTCTCTTTTCGAAACGAGAAATTCTGTGTCAGTCTGTACACCTGCGAACACATTGAACTTTGCATAACTATAAACCAATAGGTAGACTATTGGTGGGGAGAGTTATAAAGACTACTAAAAAAGCTGCAGTGTGCACAAGGCTTGAGCTTAAATCATGTAACCTGTAAAAAAGTACATCGTTTTTCCAAAACAAATTCATGGCTTTATGTACAATGTGTGTGCGTGTGTGTTGTGTGTATCTGTGTATTTTAAGAATTACTTTCGGAACTCATGGGTGGAGAACCTTTCTCCAAATAAAGAAGTAAATGTCCATGGAAACAGAACATCCATGGTATCACCTGGCACCGCCGAATAACTTTCATCTTCGGGTTAGTTTGTCTCTGCTTTTATTGTGACATCGTTGTTGTTTATTGGTTCAAGGTTAATTATTCCTCTTATTGTCTACTAATTGGCTACGATATTTATTTAATGTGTATTGACCTCTTGGTGCATATAGACTGCTGTAATATTTTCTTCGTACTTGCCGTAATTTACGAATGACCTCCATGGAATTATGTTCTTGTCGCCCAAAATACTCAAAACGCAGTGGAGAAAAACAATGAATAATCATAGGACGCAGCAACTAACAGCAAGATGTTCACCAATGGAAAAGGTCAATTTCTGACAAAAATGCAGTGCCGATTAAAAACGAAAAATGTCGACAAAACACAGGAGTGGTTGAGAGTGATGAATAACAATGGTTATAGTCCACCTTGCAGGTAAGAGTTCGTAAAAATATTTTAATTTCTTTTTTGGCACAAGCAAGCATAGAGAAACGAATGATAAAATAAATACAAACACACTTCTTCAGACCTGCTGTAATTCGGATAGATAAGCCATCTATTGTACGCAATAATCTTTCATGAATATTATGTATAAACAAAGCTTTTTCATATAGCCTGTTGACCGCTCGTCTCAACCCTGCCAGGTTTAAACTTAAGAAAACAAACAAACATGTATTAACCCTTATCTCAGTTTAGTTATGCATGCAGACGTTTCGCAGATGGACGATCATCCAAGGAGACTCAGCTCCCGAGTAGAAATAGGGCTAAACACAAATATCTACGCTGAAACGCGCTTGCTGATAAGAAAAACCCTAGAATCAATATTTGCCCGTTACCTCAGTAAAATTAATGTCAATAATTGTAACTTGTTTCAAGATTCTAACACTGGTTCGTGTTAATGGCCCTGCTTACTTCATTTGGTGATGTGTTTGCTGATAGGATTAGTTAGAGCTACAGAAGGTTGTACATTGCCAAAAGAGCTCTCTTTTCGAAACGAGAAATTCTGTGTCAGTCTGTACACCTGCGAACACATTGAACTTTGCATAACTATAAACCAATAGGTAGACTATGGGTGGGGAGAGTTATAAAGACTACTAAAAAAGCTGCAGTGTGCACAAGGCTTGAGCTTAAATCATGTAACCTGTAAAAAAGTACTTCGTTTTTCCAAAACAAATTCATGGCTTTATGTACAATGTGTGTGCGTGTGTGTTGTGTGTATCTGTGTATTTTAAGAATTACTTTCGGAACTCATGGGTGGAGAACCTTTCTCCAAATAAAGAAGTAAATGTCCATGGAAACAGAACATCCATGGTATCACCTGGCACCGCCGAATAACTTTCATCTTCGGGTTAGTTTGTCTCTGCTTTTATTGTGACATCGTTGTTGTTTATTGGTTCAAGGTTAATTATTCCTCTTATTGTCTACTAATTGGCTACGATATTTATTTAATGTGTATTGACCTCTTGGTGCATATAGACTGCTGTAATATTTTCTTCGTACTTGCCGTAATTTACGAATGACCTCCATGGAATTATGTTCTTGTCGCCCAAAATACTCAAAACGCAGTGGAGAAAAACAATGAATAATCATAGGACGCAGCAACTAACAGCAAGATGTTCACCAATGAAAAAGGTCAATTTCTGACAAAAACGCATTGCCGATTAACAACGAAAAATGTCGACAAAACACAGGATTGGTTGAGAGTGATGAATAACAATGGTTATTGTCCACCTCGCAAGTAAGAGTTCGTAAATATATTTTATTCCTTTTTTGGCACAAGCAAGCATAGAGAAACGAATGATAAAATAAATACAAACAACTTTCTTCAGACCTTCTTAATTCGGGTAGATAAGTCATCTCTTGTTTATTGTACGCAATAATCTTTCATGAATATTATGTATCAACAATGCTTTTTTATATAGCCTGTTGACCACTCATCTCAGCCCTGCCAGGTTTAAACTTAAGAAAAAAGCACATGTATGAACACAAATATCTACGCCGTAACGCGCTTGCTGATAGAAAAACCCTAGAATCAATATTTGCCCGTTACCTCAGTAATATTAATGTTAATAATTATAACTTGTTTCAAGACTCTAACACTGGCTCGTGTTAATGGCCCTGCTTACTTTATTTCGTTGAGTGTTTGCTTATAGGATTAGATTTTGCGCGATTGAATGATGTATAAATTATTTGTAGGTCAATACATATAACAACATCTTCCTTACTGTATATTTCCTTCCATGTCATGCATCGTTAACAGCTTACTGCATTCACACACGTTTTAAATTAAATCCACATTACAATCAAAAGTTCTAACACATGAGTAATGTTCAAATTTTTACGTTCTGCCAATTGATGTTAACCTCATTTTGCAATCACTTCTTGAATTATTTGCGTAATCAAAATCAGTCTTGACACCTACTATACCATTCCCTAAGTCTTTCAGCAGTTACAGTGCTTTGATGTCATAGGAAGCTATGTGTCAGTGATAAACACCCGACACTTGTCGCAGTCTGTTGTATAGGAATGCATGGCATGGTCATCATATAATCTCAATTGACAAAAATGCTAATGACACTGTCTGACGCTCATGCATATATGCATAGCAAACCATGTTTATAACGCCACATTGATATTAATGTTACCGATATTTCTCAGTATCTGTTATTTATTCTGCATATGTCTAATACGTTGCAGTTTGTTTTTCTGTTCAAGGGTTCGTAGTACGCCCTTTACGAGGTTTAGTTGTCTTCTTTGTCAATAAAATCTCAAAGAATATTGAGGGTATGACAAACATATTAGATATCTTGACGGAATACGAACTGGTGGTCTCTACCTAATACCTGGGTAGTCAAAGGGAAGGGTTATACCACAAGTTCTTAGATGTAGCAAAGCTTAATACACATAACACACAAATTTGTTTAGCCAGTAACATTTTATACATCAATTAGCAAGTTGGAGCCCCCCACCAGAATATTGCATACTGCCAAAAGAGATCTCCTTCCGAAACTAGTAATTCTGTGTCCGTCTGTACACCTGCGAAAACATTAAACTTTGCATAAATATAAACCAACAGGTAGCTAATGGGAGGGGAGAGTTATTAAGACTACAAACAAAATCAAGCTGAAAGACACCCACAACTTCCAGAAGAGATCGTCCGCACCAAGGACTTCAGTGTCTGTCTTTATACATGTGAGCACACTAAACTTGACATAAATGTCAATCATCATGTAAATGGTGGCAGGATTGTTATTCTATATACAACAAATTAATCAAGTCGCACAACTTAATCAAGACACCCACAACCCCCAGAAGACAGTAACAGGATGTCTTCATCGAATTCTCCTCCCGAAAAGAGTAGATCTGTGTCTGTCTTTACACATGAGAACTTATTAAACTCGACATTAATGTCAGTCATCATGTAGCTGGTGGCAGGGGAGAGTTAGTCGATATACAACAAATTAATCAAGTCGACAGACACCTACAAACTCTAGAAGACCGTGTCAGGTGGCATTCTGTTAATTGAGATCTCATTCCGGAATGAATACTTCTGTGTTAGTCTGTACACTTGCGAACACACCAAACTTAAAGGTCAACCAAAAGGTCCCTGGTGGAAGGGGAAAAATGTCCTCTCGCAACGAGTGTCTATCGGTACAAATGTGAGCACACCAAACTGAGCATAACGGTCAACCAACAGGTAGCTTGATAGAAGGGGAATATTTCCTACCGCAACGAGTGTCTATCGGTACACCTGCGAACACACCAAACTGGGCATAACGGTCAACCAACAGGTAGCTTGGTGGAAGGGGAAGATTTCCTATCGCAACGAGTGTCTATCGATACACCTGCGAACACACCAAACTGGGCATAATGGTCAACCAACAGGTAGCTTGGTGGAAGGGGAAGATTTCCTACCGCAACGACGAGTAGATCTGTGTATGACCAACTGGTGGCGGGTGGAAGCGGAAAGATTTCCTTCCGCAACGAGTACTTACGTGTCTATCGGTACACATGTGAACACACCAAACTTGGCATAACAGTCAACGAACTGTTAGCGGTTGGAAGGGGAAATATTCCTTACGCAACGTGTAGATCTATGTCTATCTGTACACATGCGAACGCACCAAACCGGGCATAACGGTCAACCAACAGGTACCTGGAGTGAGAGGAGAGTTATTTCATTTGAAGTATTTGTTTCTCTTTTTAATAGCATTAAAAATTGATCATCAAGCTTTTGTTTTATCAATGTTTGTTTGGTGTCATAGTGTCTGTTTGAACATATTCAAGACTGTTTATTTCTGCTTTACTTTGAATGATTACCTAATTGTTAATTAAGTTCATTTACCTACCATCTAACTTTAAAAACTCAACTTAAACTACAGTCTAAATTATATATCATTAAAATAACTGCTTTATTGTTTTAGCATGGAAAACTGAGCTGCAGTGTGCATAAGGCTTGAGCTTAAATCAAGCTACCTACCCCAAAAGTACTTCGTTTCTCCAAACTAATTTATGGCTTCATGTACAATGTGTGCGTGAGTTTGTGTATGCATTTTAAGAATTGCTTTCAGAACTCAAGGATGAGGAACCTTCCTCCAAATAAAAAAGTAAACTGCCATGGAAACAGAACATCCATGGTATCACCTGGCACCGACGAATAACTTTCATCTTCGGGTTAGTTTGGCCCAGCTGGTAATGTGACATTGTTGTTGTTTATTAGGTTAAGGTTTATTATCTCTCATTGTCTACTAATTTTGGCTTCTATATTCCTTTAATATTTATTGACTGCTTGGTTGTGCTGCTTTGGTATTTTCTACGTACTTGCAGTCAGTTACGAATGACCTCCCTGGAATTATGTTCATGTCGCCCAAAATACTCAAAACGCAGTGGAGAGAAATAATGCATTATCATAGGACACAGCAACTAACAGCCAGATCTTCACGTTTGGAAAAGGTCAATTTCTGACAAAAACATACATACAACCGAATATAAACGTTTAGTGCTTGATGTCATTTGAAGCTATGTGTGACTGATATACTCTCGACACTTGTCACTATATGTTGTATAAGTTTGCAATGTTTGGTCATCATATAATCTTAATTGACAACAATGCTTATGTCACTGTCAGACGCTCATACATATATGCAAAGCAAACCATGTTTATAACGCCAGATTGATGTTAATAGTGCCAACCTTTCTCAGTATCTGTTATTTATTTTGCATATGTCTAATGTGTTGCAGTTTCTTCTGTTTTGCTTTTCAAGGGTTCATATACCGCCCTTTACGAGGTCCAATTGTTTGTCAAAATCTCGAGGAATATTGAGAGTATGACAAACATTTAAGATTTGAAATGATCAATTAGTGGTTACATGCAATTAAGCAACAGAGGTCAACATTCACTGACAATTGACAAATACATCAAGATAAGTCTCCGAAAAAGTGGAAAGGAATAAAAATAGAATGACAATAAGGAAAAGATTGGTAAATTAAGAACCGCTCGGCAGCCTATATGACGTGCCAATCGATATTTTGCATACATTCAGCGCAGGTTCTCCCGTTTCACACAGGAAGTCCTTGCACAAATACAAGCGTCAGCGAGCTTTCATTTAACCCATTTAAGTCGCATTTATTCCGTTACAGAACTTCACCTACCAAACAGAGACTAAAATTACCCAATTCCTGAATTGTACTGTAATAAGAGGCGTCCACTCTTCTAAGCATTCCCAACTGAAAAGATCCTACAAATATACTACTCTCTTCTAACTACTAATATAAGGTAATTGTGAAACACAACAAGTAGGAAATTTCAGGAGTTTTGGACCAAAGAGTAGGAAAAAGAAAGAATAAAAATATAAGGACAATAAGGAAAAGATTGGTAAATTAAGGACCGCTCGGCAGCCTATATGATGTGCCAATCGATGTTTTTGCATACATTCAGTGCAGGTTCTCCAGTTCCACACAGGAAGTCCTTGCACAAATACAAGCGTCAGCGGGCTTTCATTTAACCCATTTGTCCCATCACTTATGCAGTTCAAAATTTATTCCATAACAGATCTTTACCTACCAAAAAGAGACCTAAACTGAAATTACCCAATTCCTGATTTGTACTGAAAACAAGAATTCAACAGACACAGGTAGTGTTGTAATAACGAATGATCGTCGACATAAGATCAAGGTGCTTACGAAGGAGACGAAATAGGAAAAACGTACTTCCCTATGGCGTTCTTATGATATAGACATATATACCACAGCATAGACATATATATACCACAGCATAGACATATATACCACAGCGTAGACATATATACCACAGCATAGACATATATACCACAGCATAGACATATATATACCACAGCATAGACATATATACCACAGCATAGACATATATACCACAGCATAGACATATATATACCACAGCATAGACATATATACCACAGCATAGCCATATATACCACAGCATAGACATATATACAACAGCATAGACATATATACCACAGCATATACATATATACCACAGCATAGACATATATACCACAGCATAGACATATATACCACAGCATAGACATATATACCACAGCATGTCTGTTCAACCATGCACAGCATATTTACTCATCTATATAAAATATTTAAACGGAATGATTTATAGACGATGTATTTTGTACAAATCTAAATAAAATTCATGATTTGTTCTGTTCTTCTAACTTACGTGTTAGGACTTGAATGAACCAGTTTTAGATCATTTATATTTTTATGTGACGAATTGTATTAAAGTTGGAAGTATCCTTCTACATTTATGTGAAAACACACATTAGTAAAACATTGACATTCTTTTAAAAATGAATGCCACCTCTGCGGACCTAACTATAATCGAAACTGATTAATATCTTTCAACACCGCCGTCTTTTTAATTTTTTAAAACAAACTTGTACATATCACATTTCATAATGTTTTACGGCTCAACAGCTGTATGTTTCCTCACATTGACAAAGAGAGGATTTGTGCTGTAACCGTTGCATAATTTATGTTGTTTGCGATCCGGGAGAAACAATGGTGTTTCTGTGCTTCTGAAGGGATGAGAGACGAATCGAGTTATCTTTAAAACCGTTTTCGGACACTCAAAATTGCAGCCAACGCCCGTTTTAAGATGATAGTCATAATATCACCGAGTTGAGATTTATATTTTGAATTGGCTAAGATGGCTTTGGACGAAAAACATTTCCCAATTCAGCGATTTTAACTAACAAATGAGGATGGAGCTCAATCTCTTCCGAACTTGCTACTGGCCTTTTAATTATAATTTGAGAATTGAAACACTGTGTATAAAACATTTATTTTTAAAGTGCCATCAGTCAGAGGATTGATTTATCTATGCATATAACATTTACCAGCCATGATGTTCAATTTTACATAACAATTTTACATAACATTTTACTAAATGCTGGTATCTTCTCATCTAGAATGTCAAATTTTAAACAAAACAAAACATTTTTTTCTCTGAAATACTTGCGTAGTATGCTTTTCTTCAGGATGTCTGCAATACCTGGACTTGTTGGGACCTGTGTGAACTGAGGACGCCATTTGATCCTTTTTCATTTTTCTTCGACCGGAACGGAGTTCATGGTGCGTTTTTCTAAAAAAAGAGCTGCTTCCACCCTTCAGATGAAACATATCTATCTTGCCACTCATGGTGCCCTCTCGCCATGTAAACATTCCAACACTGAAACGTCAATCCTGAAGTTTTTATTTGCAAAGGTGACTAAGATAAGTCGCCAAGTTAATGCTTCTATGCATGCCAAGTGTTACAAAATAATGCTCAAACGACAGATTACTTGCAACATAAACATCCTGTTTACTTTGAGCTCAAATATTGTGGGGAACTATTTCTCACCTCGCGGTTTTCATCGTTTTGTAGAACGTCGATCTAATCATCGAAACAACATTTGATAATAGCAATGGCCGGTGTCAAGACGCTCAATTTTAATGTTCTCATTCACTTATCGAGGCTTGTATAGCGTGGAATGGTTTTTATGTTGTTTCGTGGTACACAATGCTATTTAAAGAGTAGACATACAACACTTTTTAATGCTTGACATGCAATTGTCTCAGTCTTCACATATTTTATCTACAATGTAACACCGTCTTGTGAATTTTCTCAACAAATGGAAAATTGAATAGCAATTGTGATGGGAGAAATATTTTTCAAGAAAGGTTGTGAAATTGTCACCGACCTCTCGGGTTCGAAACCCTATGGACCATCATTATTGAGTTTTCTCACATTATCGTGATTATTGTCGGAAATGAGTTCTTGTGAAGGCCGTATCTTGGAAAATATTGAAGAGATTGATATTAATCTTAAAGAAATAAAGAGTTGAAATGAGCGGTACAGCGTCCTACTCCTGTATTGCATATGTTTAAGTCACATTCCTTTTACCGGATTTTTTTTTCTTAGATATAATCAAGGGAATGAAACTTGAAATGTAAATAGATGACACTAAAAGTAAGCACACTGTCGCGGTTCTGTTTGTCCTGTCTGTCCTTCCGTAGTTTAAATGAATTTTTATTGTCTAAATAGCCAATAGCTAACAAATTTCCCTTTGCTACAAATATTTGTTTATGAAATTGTTTTAAACTTATGAACAAAAGTGCTTCTACAAATTACTGTGTGCATGCACACTGATTATCATTGCATATTCTTTTAAAATAGAGTGTTTGGGAGTACCACCGTTTCCAGCAATATTTCTCATTATCTATTGATGGAGGGGTCTTACATTGGTTGCTGCTAAACGTGGCTTGTGTGGGACCAAAAACACTTCTTTCTTGTAAATGATTTATAAATGTATAACCGTCAAAATTTGTTATCGACCTTCAACCCGAATATGGTGTGGGTGTGGCCCGAGAATCAGATCAGTTGTCAAGGTAATGCCTTCTGTACGTTTGCCTTTCAGATGTTATCATAGAAGGCCCAGATAACAATTGAATGAACAGTGGTGAAGTTGATGCTTCTGGTATACTTGCCAGATATTTGATTCAACAGGTAAAGACAATATTCAACACATTGCATGCATCCGAATCTTTAGGCAGACTGCCTCAATTTTACTCCACATTATCTTATAAATCAGTGATTTCTATCCGACCCCTGCTGGTAAACGCCTAGTGGATCATCCATTTCTTCATCGAAACCACACGTGACAATATAAACGATTTTAGTAAGATATTTTACTCTTTTTTTGTTCTTTTTTCGGTTTCTTTCTTTCGTGGTTCTGTGACATTTATCTCACCTTTCGTTGAGTCTGTGCTTCGACAGGAGTTCTGTGAGACCTGGCTTCTATTGGATGCGGAGCTCGATAGATCTGCCAACAATTTAACACATCGGATGCGAAATAGTGGAGCTTCTATCTCTTCATTGAAACAGCACGTGACCTTATTAACGGTTGCCATCACGATTTAAGGAATATATTTAACTCCTTTTTCTTCTTTTTTTCGGTTTCTTTCTTGCGATGTTTCGCGACATTTATCCTTTCGAACAGTCTTTGCTTCGACAGGAGTTCTGTGAGACCTGGCTTTTATAGGATGCGGAGCTCCGTATACCTGCCAAAATATTTAACACATTGTGTGCAAAATGGTGGAGCTATATTTTGGAATATTAAAACAAAATTATTAATTGTGGTAAATCTTATTTGGAAGTAAGAGTGTATCTTTAACGGTGGACTTCATGAGTTTTGTAAGACATGTTAGAAGAAGAAGTAGAAATTTTATTCAAGGAAATATAACACACAATATGCATTTGAAATAGGCCAACATGACCCGTGATCAAATTCATCGAATACAATAGCTTACGTATACAAATTCAAAATTCAAATTCAAATAGCGGACAAGTAAACAAGTATAATTGTATCAAATAAATAGCAGCTGTACCTGAGAGTTTGATATACATATCATAAATACATCAATGACCTTAACAATGAAATATTATATTTATGTCATAGTATTAACAACAGTGTCTACAAAATACAATAATACAACATGCATATGATATCTATTAAATTTGAAGTTTAATTATACGTGTTATATCTTTTTTGTACTCTTTTGTTGGTGTAAGACTAAGTATGCGCAGTTTTGCGACAATTATCTCACCGTTTCTTCATCGAAACAGCAAGTAACAATATCAACCAGTGGCATCACTTTTTTGTACGATTGGTTTTCTCCTTTTCCAACTCTTTTTATTAACAATCAAAATAATGACCTGTATTCCAATAGGTGTCATACACTGATTCTGGTCTTTTAAACTAATTTCAACGCTTGTTTTGCTTATTGGACTTATTCATTTCCCCAAATCGTTTAAGTGACCAGACTGTTCAATGCTGGGTCTCCCACGATATCTTTCCCTAGACTTGTTCTCAGCAATGAGCTTCTTTTCATGTTCATTTGCTTTGTTTGAAACGATGTGCTGAAAGAAGAGATCGCCATGTTGATAACATGCTCTCGTGAAGTGCTATCGTTTTATTGTTTTGGAAGCATGTAACTATGAACTACCCGTAAGCATTCCCCTTTGTTATATTATGACTTTTTTCAGTCTTTTTTATTCATGCTTTGAATATCGTCAAGCCTTGTTTTTCCTTTTTTGAGATCATTTCGAGATGTATGCTTTCCATAGCCCAAGTAAATCATAGATATGTTAGCTAGTGAGCTTCCATCAGAGTTTTAGCAGTGATCACCACATTAAAACGTCCACCTGTACTGTTTACATTATCACACATGATTCGTTGTGCAACTAACCAACTCTTTATTAAATTTCTATCACAATTTCTTTAACTACAAACAACTGTAATCGGGTTTGAATACGTTAACCTGCCAATTGTTCATAGAAAAACAGATCAACAGACTGTGTATTTTTTACTTAATTCGTTATATAGTTATATCTGTTCCAATAACGGGGTCTTTTTCAACCGATGGTGTTGTTGATTGTTGCTGTACAGCATTTTAATGCTAAACTTATAAAGCTCATTGAAGCTTAGGTGCAACGCAATGTTTGTGTCCTAAATACTTACAACCACGTTTGAGACTGGTTAGTTCAAACTGGTCGCTTTTTTGTCTTCAAATTAATGGAAAGGCTAATGATTTACAACAGGTAGCTCAAACGTGCGATAACGTTTTGGCGTGTTTGACGCATATGTAAGGAAGAAATGTCATGCACAAGTTAGTGAGGAATTTCCGCAACGTGTTACTCGAATAGAATTCATAAAAACAAATCGAAAATTTAAATGACACTTAGGCCAGAGTTTTTTTTATTTTTCGTTTTACGGGAAATTTTTCAAAAATAAGCGCCAGGAGGAGGGAATAAAATTAAGAAAAAGATGCCCAAAAATGAGCGTCGAGGAAAAAAATAAAAATAAGATGGATTTTACGTATTTTTTTCTTTTTTTTGGAAAAAAATATAGAATGTATGTTTTGAAGTTGTGCACACTTGTTTTGTACTCCATACTGCCTGTTATATAATAGATCTGTATAATAAAGTCAAAACAAGATGTCATTTTCACAAGTAGCCACAATAATGCACCAGTCAATTGTAACCACGCCCCCTCCTCCCAGGTCCGGAGAATAGCGGGACTTTGACTTCCAGCCAATCCTTGGTAGAATCCCCACCCTGCAGAGACAAAGTACTGGTCAATTCCCCGCCAAATTCCCCCGCACCTCGAGGTTAGGCCCTTTACCCACTATTTTCGGCGCAAAAACAAAACCACCGCATTCACTAGGCACTGCGGGGCCACATTGAAGGTAAAAACACGGCCCATTTCCTTCGTTATACCCAAGGACCTTGCGGGCCTTGGTTACAATTGACTGGTGCATTATTTATCTGGTGCATAATGCATGTTTAAGGAACTTTTTTTAACATTTGGATATTCATTTTACTCCCTAAACGCCACAAGTCAACTGATTCACACCAATGAAAATATTTTTCAACTGTAACTCCACAGTATTTAACACTGCACGGTTAAATAAAAATTGCACATAAATTATTATATATGCATGATTTTAATATGAGCATCTACATACATGCCATATTTCTGAGAGGCTTCCCAGGGGATATTGGTCTGAATTCCAGGGGATTTTGATATTACACCAGGGGATTATTACACGACGAAAATTTGCGCAATATATGCATTTATAATATAAGAATAAATACAGAAATACATCCAAACTACAATAATTTTTGGACTTAGTCATCATGGTCCTTCATGGAATTTCACACTCATAATATTATTGATGCTTTCCACTGTCAACCTTAAGCAAGTTTTGAAAAAAATAAAATAAATTAATTCCAGGGGATATGGATCCCCCGGCGGGAGACCAGGGGATGGGTAGAAATTCCGGGGGATTTTACGCCCGCAGGGGGATATGGCATGTATGCTCCTATACTTTTCTTTTGTAGTGCTTTTAATAGTCAACTCGCACTAGCAAAACATAAGGCATCTAGCATATTGTTTGTGTCTTAGAAAATGTTGATTAATATCATTTTGGGTCCGTTTATTGAGATAAACAACATATATGAAGAAATTTAATGTCTTGGAGGTACAAGAAAAGAAACAAGGTACGTAACTCAAACTTACCAGATTTCACAGTAGAGTCCATTTTTATAGTTTCTTAATCAACATACAAACAATCCATTTTAAAATGGGTGACACGAAAAGAGGAGCCAATGCCCATTAAAATGGTATGCGATATGTTGGTATAACTTTATTGTCTTTAGACAAACAAGCTAAATCCAATGTCACATTCTCGTGTTTTTCTGTTGTCACTGTCAGAAACTGTACAGCAAATTCCAATTATCAGTGTATCCCCGTGTTAACCGGTCTACACACAGATATATTTAAGAAATTTTATGCTTTGGTAAAACGAGAATACAATTCCGTTCCGAAATATCACAAAATGACAAACGCACTGATTTTTTGAATAAGTGTGTCACTATCAGTATTCAAACTAAATCCACTTTCGTAAATTTTCCTTACATGCGCTTAGATTATGATCATAAGCAAGTTTCAAGTTTTATTTTCATCATGGCATATAATATGCATGTAATATCACAAAACAATGTAACATATTTCAGTTGACATCATAAGCACGAACCGCCGGCTTTCGCCATCTTGGAAATTGTGCGCGATAGTTTTTGTTGTTGTGAAATTAGCATTACAATGGGTTAAATAACACAATTTTTTATTTTTTATCGGAGATTGAAAACGGGCGGCGGAAAAAATAAAAATAAAGTTAGGAATTTGAATCTTTTTCTTTTTGGGGTTTTGCAATATTTAGGTACGGCGCTCCCATAAAACGAAAACTAAAAAAACTCTGGCCTTTATCTACATAACTGGCATACAGTAAGTCTCTTAAAGTGGAAAACGTTTCACATCATAACTATAATTAGTCAAAGGTACAGACATGACATTGTCCACTGAAACACGGATCACATTCTTATGTTTGAACCCCCCTCCCACCCCTTCACATAGACAAGAACGTCAAAAACACAAGTAGATAAGGGCAAATCTTAACCCCTACCCGAGCAGAGCCATAATAAAAATATTTCAAGATCTTTAACTATACTTATAACTGAATAAAATATATAAAATCTAACCTGTTACTGTTAAATGAACGCGTGTGAAGAATATCAGTCTCCATGTATTTTTTTTAAAGGGGCTGTACTCCGTATGATAAAATAGCGAAAAAAAGGGAATATTGTCGAAAACTGACATAAACTTGGTATCGATGTGTACAATGCATTGAAACTTACTAACTGAAACACCTTATAGTTTATAATTTATTTAAATTTAGCAGTTATTTCGTAATTTTCCATTAAAAACGATTACTGGGTATGTCTACCAGGTAGAATTCATTCCTTATGCGTGATCGGCTAGTCAGTGTTATCACTTGATATTACCGAGGTAGGTTTATAGCTTAATTATGTCACCCAAGTAGAGAAATCGGTTGATTAAGGTTTTCAAAAAAGTTTTAGAGAAAGTTCTATACAGCCATAGAAAATGCTGTTGATGCGGAGTTTATGATCTTAGTATGACAAAATGTTAAGAATCTACCTGAAACGAGACCTTTGTTACATTTTTGCCATGCATTCTGATCAATCATACATGTTTAATCATTTTCAACATTGCATGTGGTACATTAAATGCTGGCTTTCTTTACTCGAAAAAACAAATATACATTTAAAAATTATAACATTGTAAGCAAACAATCTGATCATCCTATGTACGCCCACTTCCTTCCAGAATTTAAATTTATCATCATTTTCAATAACTCACGTGGAAAAAACATCACCACTATACATGCATTTCCAGGAAATGCGTCTATCAAAATCTAGTTGAACAAAATACAAACAAAAATCTTTATTATTTATACTAAACAATTAACCAAAATTTGAATAATAAAAATCAAGAGACTACATCGCCAGCATTTTTTCTTCAAACAACTTATACTCTTAACCATTTGGATTATTTAAAAAAGTTCACAGGAATTATTTTTGAATTGTTCTCCTCGTGATTTCTTTTATTTCAGTGGTTCCTTGCGAAACTCTTGTTGTCATGGCAACGAAAAGAAACGCATATATTGTTTTCCTCAGAAACCGCTGGCGTGATTTTCAAATATGTTCACAGAAATGTTCCTTAAGTCATCTTGTTTCAAATTCCTTAACCTCATGTTCATTTGTAAAAAAGCATGGCCGCCAGGGGCAGAGCTATTGTTCATTGTCTATGTCTGTATGAAATTCCTCTCATCAAAATCTGATGCCCTTATTTTTAAGTAAAGTACACAGAAATGTGGACGTTCGTGTGGGTGGGCGGCGTCCAATAAGTGACTTGAGAGAACTATTTGTCTTATCAGGTAAGCAATTCAGTGCCAATTTGGCCCTCTTATTTGACGTCCCCGATTTAGCTGATTTTTGCAAAAAAAATAAAAATGCCCTTGATCGTAGACCTCATATTCACTATCAACAATTAACATTATATGGCAAATGCGTTACTAACGCTTTGTTAATAAAAGTGCTGAAATCACTGACTGACTAGGGCTTCATATAAGAGTAAGTCGAAAACTGAACTCACCATCTAATAAGAGATCTCTGAAACGAAATTGACAATAAACCTTGAAAGGTGAGCGATTAGAAAATCACATGGTCATGTTTCCAAGTGAGCTTATTAACATCAATGGCCAACATATAACATTGCACTGTTGAAAGGGGTGGTCTAAACAATATGAATAAATCGGTGAATTCCACAAGTTTTGTTATGAAAATGATTTTACATGTAAATGAAATGATGCACATGAAACGGAGGTTTATTAATTGTTTTATCTCATAACGGTTTTGAAGCTGAGACTATTGTACAAACTAGGACAAGAAGTAAAACTAAGATATTCGACAAATGCATCAAATGCAATTCGCAAACAGTTGAAAGTTTCGTCATATTATTAAAGTTAGGCAATTATTACCAGTTTTACCTGGCATTCAGTTATTCCTAATAGGATGTCACCACATATGTTATGGTGACATAGACACTGGCCTTGATAGCACCAGAGCTATCTGCAAATCCCACTGTCAACAGTGACTTGCCATCTCCATAAGATGTTGGACCTTTCCTTCTGACCAGCAGGGCTCTGAGAACAGAGTTGGCATATAGATGCCGGTGATGACTTTAAAACTTGTGCAATACTTTTCATCTGAAAAAGAATGGAATTAAGACATCTCATGGACATGATGAGTTCCAAAGAATGGAAATGGAGTGTAAAACAGAGAAAATGAAACAGCGATTAATGTCGCAATTTGAGACTGATGAAATAATTCGGAAGAATATGGAAACTTATGCACAATATTTCAAATGACTGCAAACATGATGTGCTTGTGCGGAGACGATTCATTTCTTCTACTTCTGTGCAACTTTCTCATCTTTCGGTGTAAGGATGTTGAAACCAGAAAGGCTTGCTTCTCTATTTAAACCAATAAAATGGATATGCTGTATATATTTTGTATCAAATTCTAGAACACCACTATTCTTTGTTGATCCATGTGTGTTATGAATGTTTTTTCATGCAGTCACTGAAAGCCGAAATTGCCGGCGAACAACAAGATATCCTTTGTTGTTTCGATGGGTAATATCCTAGTTCTCTCAAAGAATATGTCATCAATTATCAAATGTTTGTACTCCGTACACCATTATGACACGCAGGGGTTGGGGGGCATAATGTTTGACAAACATATCTTGTCCATTTAAGTTTGCATTATTAAGCTTATTTTGCTTTTCTTTTAACATTCTATTATAAAAAGTTGATGGCGACTTGAAAATTGTGTAAGAATAACATGTTCAGAAGGGATATGTGTATGAGTATTAAACTTAATGCAAGCCTAAGACTGAAGTTTAACTAACCTTTGGTAATACACTTGGCAGGTGCTTAAATGTTGAAAGCGTCTACAACTCTTTCGAGACCAATCATTATTCACATTATAAAAATTCAAAGTTGAAGAATGGCTTTTAATGTTAAGTTGTCGACTGGATATTAAAAGAATGGATATGGAATCAGTCAAAAAACTGCATATTGTTGCACATTTGAAATTCTGATGTTGCCACTTGAACCAAAGGTTTTCAAGTTGTAACTTTCAAGACAATATTATTTTCACTTTTAGTAAACAAACACTCGAGAAAATCAAGGCATTGCCGGATGTAGCACTTTCAGTGCTTTGATTTAACTGTCAAGTCGGCGTCTTGTTGCCTTTTGTTGCTGTGAAACTTCTTTTAGGAAGGCCTTGGCTCCTGGCTTTTTGTCCGTGCAGTTTAGATGATTCATGATCAGTATTTATTGTCAGGTCAAACGTGTCCGTACAATAATGTACTTTTATATGTAGCACACTATACATTTCATATATAAAGTTTTGCATTTAAATACTTATTTTACTACAGAGTATTTCACTTTATTAACGCCAAGGTGGTTTTAAATAAAAATAGATGATCATTTATGGTGTATATGAGAAAATCTCACAACAAAGTGTATTGTTGACAGATAACATTTTGTCACCTTGCTCTACAGTGTTCTTGATGCCACTCTTGTTTAAATGGCTCCGATGTAATACCAGTCCGGGTAGCCGTGTAACAGCATGGTTACAACAATGACGCGGCCATCCTCTGTTATAACAACACCTGGTGAACCGGATGCACCTTTCCCAAGGCAACAGTGAAACAATAATCGGTTTGGGTAGTCAACCCTGTCACTTCATTTCTTGAAATCGTATGGGAAGGTAAGCGCCGATTTTCATTTTCTTAGAGTTCAAGAACAAAGTTGTTAGTGTACCAGTCAATTTTTCCTCACTAAGTAAAAGCATGTACATCATTATCTGTTTTCTGTAGTGGCCCTCAAGATCTTTGTTCAAAGAAACTCTATGCCAATACCAATCTTCCTGTTTCAATATCTGTCTCATTTTTGTCTCACATGGGAATGTGATCACCCTTTCACTGTTGGTGGTATTGTCCTTTTCCTCAATATGAAGATCTGGATCATAATTTTGATCTTATTCATATTCATGATCATGCAATCCTACTGCCTACTAAATGAAATGTATTTCTATTTGAGATGGGGGTGGGAGGGGGTAGAGGCGTTGTGCTACAAAGCTCTAAGCAACGAAAAAACTGCATTATTAAATCACCAGTAAACCTACGTAGATGTATTTGAAGAGCAAAGTAAACGCTTCTTGTGCCCGAATATTAACACTTGGCAATAATTGATTTCCTACTCTACCGACTTATTGACTTATATCGCTGTCATTTTCCTTCGCTACTTTTCAATCCTGTATCAGAAAGTTTGACAGACCACGCTGACCTTTTGAAATGTATGATAGTATGTATGAAATACATGACTATAGGTCGATAATAAATTTGATGTCTATCTATGCCAGCCATGAAGAAATTAACACCTTGTTATACCCCCCAAAACAAAGTTTGGGGGGGGGGGATACTGGAATCGGGTTGTCCGTCCGTCTGTCCGTCCGTTTTTTTTTTGTCCGGGATTCATCTTTGTCGTTATTGAACAAATCTTTTTCAAACTTTCAGATATTAATGGCCATGATGTAAACTTGCGCCTCTGTGAAATTGGTACGGGTCACATGACCCTGACCAGAGTTATCTCCCCTTGATGTGTTAAAGTAGGCAAAATAAGCCCTGTCCGGGATTCATCTTTGTTATTATTCAACAAATCTTTATCAAACTTTCAGAAATTAATGGCCATGTTGTAAACTTTCGCCTCTGTGAATTTGGTACAGGTCACATGACCCTGACTGGAGTTATCTCCCCTTGTAGGCAAAATTAGCTTTGTCCGGCCTAACTCCAGGGCAAACAACCTAGACATGGAGGGGTGGGGGGTATTCGTTAGCCTATGGCTTACAGTTCTAGTTGTAACTGGTTATTCTCGATTCTGACACTCTGTTCAATGAAAAACTGTTCTTCGTTTGAGGTTTGACCTTATTGCCAGCAAATATTCCTCATTGGAAATTCCGAACTGTTCTAAAATGTATTTTAAAGTGGCATTCTTATTCAAAATCATTACACACAAATGTGAAACAAACATTAATTTCGAGTGTTACAACCTCAAAAGCTTACTTAATAAAGCATTTATGGAAAATATTAATCACTATTAATAATATTATAACCGAGTATTTTTAGCTTAAAATGCAAAAATATTCAATGATTGGTGAATGCTAATATATTTAGTGCAATAAACTATTGTCTCATAAGGTAGCCATTCCGTGTTTTCCGCACATTTCTTTCAAATTAAACTCGGTATCCTCCATCAAATCTTTTGTTTTCGACATTATTTTATCCATTTTATTATATTAAAACATGAATTAAATCTTATTCTTTTTTATAATAGTGCATCTTTATTTTTTGGGACTCATTCATGGTTTGTTTTCTTCGGAACATTGGGAGCCGGTTAAAGGTTTCAGGAAGACTGTTTGCAGGCATAGGTGGAAGTGGCATACATCTTTCCCCATCTTTCTGCATGTCTGTACGTTTGGTAATTGTTCAGTGTAGGCATCGACTCATCTTTGGTTTGGTACAATTGCAATATTTGTGAACAAGTTACGCTACCTCTGTATTTGATGCAGTCCCATGCACGGGAGCATTCTTTACCCATATCGACATATGTACATGAGGAGAACCTCTGCTGAAATTCAATCCGGTAGAAATTTCAACTACTCTACCAATTGAATTTGTTTTATGCAAGAGAATATATTGTTTAATGAAACAGTGGACACGAAATTGAAAATATCTTGCACATGGTACAGGGTTTGATTTGATTAGCAAGCATTTTGATTTGCCAACTACGATTTTAAAAATCTGTAAGGTCAGTGCCCTGTACAAGTTTTGACAGTGAGCACAGCAAATGTTCCCATTTAGTCTCTGCAGCTGAAAATGAGCAAAACAATGTTGGAAAGCCCAACTGACCAATCATTCCAAATGCATCATGCTTCGCGTTGTCCCAGTAAGGTGGAGAACCTTTAATTGTTCTCAACATGGAAGCCATCATTTTGTATACCAAGTTTGTCACCAAACAGGTTAAAGAAAATCACCAGCTATCGAAACAGGGTTTGACCTGGTTTGTTTGATATGTTGAAAAGCATCATTTTGTGTGTGTTTATAGATTATTAGATACAGATTATTTTGCTGCAGAATAAAGTTTAAAATGAAATTTGATAAGATAAAGAAAAGTAAGATTGGTACTTATTATTATCTTACAGTTAATGGTAGGGAACGACGATGCCTCCGAGTGGTAATCATTGAATGAACTTTGGATAATTCTTTTTCTCAAGGGGCAACACTTTGTATTTGGCTGAAATCTTATCAATTCAGCTGCCTTTAAAAATTGTGTCTAGGTTTCCGTTTGGTCTTTCTGCAAAGTTTTCATCTCCTGTCCATCTATCAGTCGCACTGGCATTATTTGCACTACCATTTTGGTCATCAGATACATTGCAGTCAACGTTTGCTGCAAATGTACTTTGTTTACCTGTACGCTGTAGCCAGTTTTCATAAACAACAATACCTTCATTCATGAAAAGTGCACTGTTTTCTACTAACCATTTATATCTAGTGAAAACTTTATTTGGAAGGTTATTTCCAAATGCAACATGATGTTTGTATGATAATCGACGCTTTAATTTCAGCATTATTATCTGACGTTGTTCTAACATTCGTGGTGTAATACTTTCATTGTGCTGTTCACATCAACAGGTACATTTAAAATATTTCCTGACATTCTGACTTGCCTTTCCGTAGGTAATTCACGCAGATGCATAAATGAGAATCGAGGGAACACTGTTTTTTTCATGTTTAAGCCGTTCGCTTGTGAAGTTCAAATGCATTTGAATATAGTGTAAAAATGTATTTAGTAGGTATAATAAAATCCTTTAACTGTAAATGACTGAAGCGCCGAATTCTTAATTTCTGCGTTATTCTTTTCCTATATTATCTGCACTTTAGTATGAATAACATCTAATAAAATCTTATACCGTCCCCAACCCGACCGTACATGTGTCCAAGTACAAAAATGAAAAGTTCAATATTCTGAATAACTGATATCTGTAATATTGTAAATTATTTTGTGTTACTTAAGTTCATGACAATCCATACCCTTCAACGAGTGCGGACGTGAATTTTTGAGCTCCGGACTTATGTTAATTATCTACGGATTTACGGATTATCTGAGGCTTTCTATTGCGAAAATTATACGAAATTGGAGATACTAATTCATAGTTTTATAATATTTATCCTTTGGATTAACTGTGTTATTAAAAAGTTGATATTTGAGGAAAAAACTAATTGAAAGTGTATCAGTTATACATAAAATCAGCTCATGAATAAAGAACTTCTTTGTGCTTTATGCTTCGCGCCCATCCTGCCAGTGTGAAAGACATTAGTCCACTCTTAGTGGGTCACTTGGAGTTTATTTCGTAACTAGCAAGGAAGTGCAAAACATTTTGCGGAATAAATACATTTAATTTCTTATGATCTATCCGGATATTTGAAAGTGTGGTAATTTAATGTCTACGAAACGTCTAGTTAATGTGAACGAACGTAACGTTTAATTGTACAAATTCATAGAAGGCTCTTTATGCCTGGTTCTATTTAAAGATCACAACAATACTGAGATTGTTTACTACTGACATCATGGAAAAGATAGACGAAGACGTATCTTTCAACTTTTGGCGACATAGCAGCAACAGTAAAAACAGTTATGCCACTACCGATGACAATTCTAAGCTGAATTACACTATGTCCCAATCTCAAAGCAAATATGAGCAACAAGATGATGCTACTATCCATGACGAATCTTTCTCTTCAGAGGCTAGCCAGTCGTTATTAATTATTCCGACATCGCGTATGGTGGTTTCAAAAACGAGACAGGACTTTACATCTCTGAACTCCTCGCCATTAATCAGTTTGCCACACAACTGTAATGTGTATCCTGAAAATAGTCAATCGCTACTGACTGGTGTATCGACACCTGTAACCTCGAAAACAAACTCTGACCAAGGACTTTCGTTTCATGAAACAAACAAAGAACTGCCTCTAAATCAGACATCGACACCTGTACACAAAAGACTATGTGATGGAAATTTGACACGAAATGACATAACATATGAACAAGGGTTACAGAATCAAATGCTATTGAAGGAAATAAAAAGTCAAATTCATTTGTTGCAGCAAGTGAGTTTAAACCTACAGGGTCAAGTGGAACAATGCAACTTGAAAATAGACTCTTTGATCGAGAAATCTGCTACTATGCCTCAAATTGGATGTGCTCACAATATATCGGATACGACAGAAGGTGAAAACTCCGAACTTGGAAAAAAAACAAAAACTTATAGTCAGATCTTGACAGGGAACGAAACCTGCTTGCAAAATAACCAACAGCAAAACACAACTCAGCGAAAGAATAATGGAAGCAAAACTGTTAAATTGACACAGAAAATACAAACGGCGGAAAAACCGTCTTTGAAAATGGCCACTTATCACAATCAGGCACGCAAAATTGAAGTGGTGATTAATAGACCAAGCTCCGACCCTGGAACATGTTACCATGACCTGCCGCCTGTGTGTGATGAAACCGCACCTACAAGACGACACGACCAATTCAGAAGTCCTACACGAGACCACTCTCAATCACCAAATAAAAAGATTCTTTTAATGGGTGATTCAATTTTCAACAGAATAAATATGAAGGGTTTACATTCCTACGTACACAAACATTCTGTTTCAGGAGCCACTGTGAAAACATTACTTAGAGATATTGAATTATTCGATATTATGAACTTTGAATGCATTCTCATTTACATCGGAGGAAACGATATTTCTGGAAATGCGGATCACGATCTTCTAGAAGAATAGTATGATCAACTGATAGCCATGATTAAATCTCGAAATCCAAATATCAAAGTTATTCTTTCAAAGTTGGCACCGCGAGGGGATGTTGACGTTACAGCTGTCAACATGATCATCGAACGGTTAACATTACATCATGGAATCGAATATGTGGATAATTTTAGGTCGTTTTACGATAGAAACGGACAACTCATTATGCGTTTCTATAATTTCACTGACCATATTCATCCGTCAAATTCGGGGATCAAACGGATTCTGGGAACAATCAATGAAGTCATTCACATAGTTTATGACTTTACGAAATGTGTATATCCACCACGTGCGGCAAATAACTACCGTGGTAATCGAAATGTTAGGCGAACTGGCAGTACAAGAATGGACGATGATCGATGTTTAAATTGTTTTGAAAGCAACCACCAGACTCACGAATGTAGACACAAACAACCAATAACGTGCTGGTATTGCGGTCTGATTGGCCATAAATCTGACAAATGTTGGAATTAGGAATTCGGCAAAGAAGCCGTTTCCTGTGGCATAGAAAGTGCAAATTATTTCGCAACTCTGCAAAACATTTGTGACACATGCAATGGAACTAACTGTAACTGTGACTTATTTTCCCAGAGTAAAAGCTGTTTAAATGATAATATGAATACATGTATATATAATATAAACGATGACAATGACGTTCAAAACTCTAACGCTACTATCTTAAATATTTCGGAACACATGAATTTAACTAATTTAGGATTAAATAATAAAAAAGGTTTAACCATCGGTCATTTAAACGTAGCTGGACTGTCTTCTAAATTTGATGAATTACAATTAATGCTAACATCTAAGAAAAACAAAATAGATATAATGGGTATAAGTGAAACGAAATTCAATGAAAACCATAAAACTGAAACATTTCATATAGATCGATATCAAGTACCTCTTCGTCGCGACCGTTTATTCAATGGCGGTGGAGGTTTGGCAGTATATGTAAAACAAAACGTAAATTGCATACGACGATTAGATTTAGAAGGAGATGATATAGAAATAATTTGGTTAGAAATTATGCCAACAAAATGTAAATCTTTTTTAATTGGTTCACTTTACAGGCATCCAGAATCTAAAGTTGCATGGAAAGAAATATTTGACACTCATATAGAAAATGTTCAACTTGAAGAAAAAGAAATAATAATTTTAGGCGATATAAATCGAGATTTATTAAATTCCGAAATAAATGATGAATGGTCTAGCTATATTTTATCACTAGGATTAAAACAGTTAATTAAGCAGCCGACGCGTGAATCTTCAACTTCAAAAACTTTAATAGACCACATTTATACTAATTGTGATCAAAATATATGTAATGTAAGCGTGCCCAAAATAGGATTGTAGATAATCACGTCCCAATTAGAATTCACAGAGTTAAACACATAAAACAACCAGATTGGTTTACACCTGATATTTTAGATGAAATTAAAAAACGTGATAAATTTAAGGCTAAAAATGATATGGATAACTACAGAGTTTCAAGAAATAAAGTTTGTACATTGATAGATAATTCTAAAAAAGAATCTTATAAAAGAAAAATTGAGGAAGGAAAATCAGACCCTAAAACAGTTTGGAAAATATTTAAAGAACATGGTGCGTCTACAAAAAAGACAAACAACTGTAATTTAATAAAAAACATTCATAAAGATGGAATAGATATTACTGATAACCAAGATATTGCAAATACTTTTAATAACTTTTTTGTAAACGTAGCAGCTAACTTAAAAGAACCTATTCCAACTTCAAATTTTAATAAAGTAAATGATTTTGTAAAAACAAAAGTTCCTGATCATATATATTTTCACATTCCTCTGATTACGGAATCCCAAACGCGTAAAATGTTAAATAATTTAGATGTATCCAAAGCTACAGGACTTGACCAAATAGGGCCAACACTTTTAAAATTATCAGCCGATGTTATATCAAATAGTCTTACGTATGTTATAAATTGTAGTATAAAACAAGGTGTTTTCCCAGATGAATGGAAATGCGCCAAAGTTAATCCTTTATTTAAAAAAGGTTCATCAAATGATGTAAATAACTATAGGCCAATATCAATTTTACCTACTCTTTCAAAATTGATTGAAAAACATGTGCATGATTCATTTGTTAATTACCTTAATCATTATAAATTATTATGTAAATCCCAAAGTGGATTTAGAAAAAAACATAGCTGCGAAACCGCATTAGTATTTATGATAGATAAATGGTTAACAGCTTTAAATGATGGAGAATTTGTAGGCGTTGTTATGTTAGATTTTTCTAAAGCATTCGATTTATGTTCCCACGAAATACTATTAAAAAAATTACAAATTTACAAATGTGGAGATAATACTATTAAATGGTTCAAGTCTTATCTTACAAATAGAACTCAAGCGGTGAACTTAAACGGTGTTCTCTCTGATAAGCAAATTACGACATGCGGGGTCCCGCAAGGGTCTATACTAGGGCCTCTTTTATTTATTTTATTCATAAATGACTTGCCTATGTATGTACAGGATACTGTTTCAAACGTTGATATGTATGCAGATGATACTACAATATATGACACAAATAAATCTAAATTTGAAGTTGAAATGAATTTACAAGCTGCTTTGAATAACGTCAGTACATGGTGTCTAAACAATGGTATGGTATTAAATGCTTCAAAAACAAAAGTAATATTGATAACGACACCCCAGAAGCGGACAAAATTAGTTAATCAACCTCTAAATTTGAAATATAAAGACTTAAATCTGGAAATCACAACAGGTGATAAAATTCTTGGCATATATATAAATGAAAACCTTAAATGGGATACGCATATAAAATTTCTTAGGAAGAAAATATCAAGTAATTTGTGGCTATTATCAAGAATTAAAGTATTTATTCCTGTTAATTATAGAATAATGTTTTACAAAGCCTATGTCCAACCACATCTTGACTATTGTAGTATCATTTGGGGTAGTACAAAACAATCAAATATCCAGGTTTTAGTGCGATTACAACGAAGAGCATGTCGTATCATTCTAGGTGAACAATATACCACTTTAAGCGAGGCTTTGAATATAATTAATTCTCTTAATATTGAACAGAGGGTTTCACTTCATAAAGCCAAATTTATGTACAGGGTATCGCAAAATGCAGTCCCGTCATATATTCAAAATATGTTCAATTACAATGTCAGGCGTCCAAATCATTTACGTTCTTCAAATAAATCGGATTTTTTAATACCCAAACCAAATATAGAACTTTTTAAAGGGAGTATGTCGTACTCTGGGGTAAAAGTATGGAATAACATTCCAAATGAAATAAGACAGAGCGAAAGTATTAAAAGTTTTACAGTAAATTATACTAAGTGGATTAATTCGAATCAACAGTCATAAAGCTAAAATTGTAAATATGGCCATATGTAAGTCTGTAAGTTAAACCTCTGCCGCCATATGTATGTATTATGTTGTTGTGTAACATTGTTATCATGTTGATCATGTTTATGAATAATGCTAACTTTGAATTTGTTATGCTGATTGTTATATTGCTATATAATTATGTATTTGTATGTATGTAAATATTGCTTTAGAGGGCCCCAAGGAAGATTAGTTTACACTAATTGGGTTACCCTCTGTAAATAAAGACTTTCATTCATTCATTCATTCATTCATTCATTCAAGGGATTAATAGCAAAATCAACTGTTGTTTGGACAAATCTTAAAAAGAAAATGCCAGGTTGTGAGAGTGTTGTTATAAGCTTTTCTTTTCAAACGTTTTTGGATAAAGAACAATGTGCGGCTAATCGCTTATAGGTTATACAACATCTACACTGATGTGATAAATAGCGGGTTGATTTCTGTTTGAGACGACTGGAAAATGCCTGCTTCGACAAATGTTTTGTTTTTATATTTGTTTAATGATGCGGGCGGGGGGGGGGGGGGGGGGGGGGGCAATGTGAAGAAAAAGGTTTTATTTTAAAACAAAAATGCATGCGGGAAATCCGATGACCTAGAAATAAATTTGGTGTGGCCTAAACCGAGCAAAATTGTTCTGAAATGAAGAAGGAATATTCAGCAACGACAAAGCTATGAACAAACAACGAAAAGAAACAAAACAACTAAAGAGGGCAGACGGAGAGACTAATGGATATCGACCAACATAATCATTTAGACATAGTTCCTGATGTCAGTTTCGAGAGAAACAAGGGTAAGTCCAGTAGTTACAAATTCAAGCCCTGATTAGAAGCGAACGTTTATGACCAAAACGTCTTTATAAACATTTTTATCTCTTAAATAGGTTTTTGTTTGGTCCTTTCAGTACAAAAATATTCCATAACTTACAAAGTCATCTTTAAAAAAACAAACTGATCAAGCTGATCATTTGTTGTTCGGATTTTTCGAGAACATATTTCTTTCTTAATTTAGGACAAATCAGAGGCGAGCGAAAGTCAAACAAAACATACATAAGTCTTGCCCAATTTAGCACCCAATAATGTAAAGAAATGCTTTTTAACTGCAAAAAATTGATCTCTGTTATAACTGTAAAGGTTTTGATTATATTAAACTGAATATTATTACCGGAAACGAATAATTGTGCGTTCAGCAAAAACTATTTAAAATCAATATCGGCTTTATGCTGTTACCCGGACCTGCTTTTGTCCGTACATGAGAAATGTATGCTCGCGAAAAATGTATACCATCAATAAAAATGCGAAATCGACATTGCAGGTTAAAGTTCGGTCATTTTTTTATTTTTAACATCGGTAAATTCGTCGAACAAATTATTAATACTTTTGTGTGGCCTAATTAAATCTAGATATTATTTTAAATATTTGCCATACATTAAACCAATAAGTCACGTGGGTTCTACAGCGAGGACTCTCTTACTTAGCAAGCAACATCGGATAGCATGTATGGAGGCCATTCGTTGCCCAAAGTCCAGACGTGTATGTGTGTATTTTAGGTTTGTAACATTGATGATTTACCAATTTACATTTTACAACCGCCAACTCATCGGTTGTATTTTTACATTTTACACTGCAGATTTTCATTTTTCATTGTACCGAATGGAGTTTTATTCTCGTTGCATCTTTTCAACAGACGATTCAGTCGTGTTTATAAAGTTGTGAAAGTCACATGCCGAGTTTTACATTGCGGTGTGTAGAAAACAGATTTCAGTTCGTAGTTCTACAAAGTACATTGTATGGTGGTGACTTTTCATTCGCAGTTGAACATGTTAACGACATGAATTTAATTCAATTTATAGATAGCTCCGCCTTAACTATGTCTTAACTCCTTACGTCTTTCAGAAATATCCGCTATCACTCGGCTCTATTTAAACCAAATATGGATACTTTGGACCATGGACATTGCGAACCTTATTATGGACATTACGAATCATCTATATTATGAAACTATGGACTATGATTTGGAAACAGGATGGATTATAAATTATTTCATGCCGAATAAAATAATATATATGATATTACAACATGTTTTTGTATATATAATAATAATTAATACGCACATATGACATGAAATGAGATGTATGCAAAATGATACTTGACTCAAACATTACAAAATGTAAGTCATTAGCATTAAATTATACTTCAAGAATGAAAAGTCCCATTGCCTTATTTTTCTTTTAAAGCTGCACTCTCACAGATTGACCGTATTGACAACTATTTTTATTATTTGTTTTGGAATGAGCCAATATTTGCGTAAATCTCTGGACACCAGTGGTATAAGACTGCTGACAAAAGATCAGATACAGTTTTCCAGTTTTACGTTCGCAAATTGATATTATGGCTAAAAGTGATACTACAGTAACGTTTTAAGGAAAATGAAAAATGTCGGCAGTTTTCCAAACAATTTAGATCTGTTTTATTGTGAGTCATCTTATTATTTGTATAGAAAGCATTGCTGCCAAAATCAGCCGAGTCTGGGACAAAAAAAGGTTGTCAAAACTGTCAATCTGTGAGAGTGCAGCTTTATATTACTATAAACACTATTTTAAATTATACCATAAGAGGACACTTTCTTGCCTTTTGCAATGTTTTAGATTGCAAGTAATATAAGATAATTTAAAAATTACGAAGAAAAATATAAATTTTCACTAAGTTGAAATTATTCACTAAGATGCCCCAAAGGTTAATTTCCTGATAGCTGGAACTGTATGGATAAAATACACTAAGATTAAAACTTCATAAAATTCGTACATTATACTGTAACGAATATTATTTTATAAGTAATTAATAAAGTATTTTAATGATTAAGTCAATAACGATAAAAAACTGGACCTAAACTAGAATTTAACATCATGGTCCGAAGTGCCCTGAGCAAGGTCCGAAGTGTCTGGTCCGTATTGGTCGTGGTTCTAAATGTCTGTATACATTTTCGTTACCGAAAATAAAACCAAGCTACTACGCGGCGGTCTTCTTCAAATATTTTATATATTTTCAAGCTTGAAAAGAGTTTCTCATTCGAAGGACAAGGTAAGTCTAATAGAGAGCTACTACGCGGCGGTCTTCTTCAAATATTTTATATATTTTCAAGCTTGAAAAGAGTTTCTCATTCGAAGGACAAGGTAAGTCTAACAGAGAGCCACTACGCGGCGGTCTTCTTCAAATATTTTATATATTTTCAAGCTTGAAAAGAGTTTCTCATTCGAAGGACAAGGTAAGTCTAATAGAGTACAGTAGTAATAGTTTGTACAAATCAAATAGATGCAATTTCATTTATTGCTAATAAACAATTATAAATTGCTGCTACCTTTTATACCCCACCCACAACAGTCAGGGCTTTTTTTCACATTTAGGTGAAGCGGCCCTAGCCCTTTTGGAGGGGAAAAATCGCACGTTTGTTTTTCTTATCTAAGACTCACGTTATCTATTTTTTCATGTTATTGAAATCCCCCACTTGATTGTTATGGTTCACAGTGGAAATTTCGTAATTCATAACTGGGGGACACAAGTGGGTTGGAGGGCTGTTCTTCCATCCACATGGATATTTTGTTTCAATGATTTATTGAAATAACACGTTTACACCATACATGCTTATTAAGATAGTAAATGTATAACATCAGACACAACTAGGTGGATATCATTATGATGTCCATCAAAAGTTTCGTGGGTTTGCTGGAGCAGGTTTTGAACAGGGACTTGCGTTAGACGGGCGTTACTTAGGGGACTACTTTTTGGACATGATCCCTCTAGTGGGCATGACATTAATATGTTTAAAATGTGGGAAGTGGGGTTAAGGGGTACTGCCCCCTAGAATATTTTAAGTCTGAATTGGTGCATAATGGCGTTATTAAGTACTTTTTTTCTGAGAAATATTGACAAAAAAAATAACCTTTAAGTTTACATGCGTGCCAACTGGGTGGGGGGGGGGCAGGCCCTACAGCCCCCCCCCCCCCAACGGAACGACCTGACCCGCACATGGTCCACTTGTAAATACAATAAATAAACAGTTCTTGCTTGCTTGGGTATATCAGTTAAAAAAAACTGACAGTGGCAGTATAAATCTGGGTCCGTGAGCCCAGCTCAGATACACCCAACTGCAATTGACTAAATAGTATGGTGATTTATAACCAATTTAGGAACACTGATCGTCAAAATAAAATAAAAGATAAAGTTAATTTTAGTTTTTATTGTGAAATAAAGAGGGAGTGCTCGGACTAGGATTTGAACCGTACCTTTTGTTCCGCAGGCAACACCTCAACTGTGTCGTTAAAGAGCTTGCCCAACAGCAAGACTGTTGGCTTGCTGTTGGAAGTGCCAAACATGGCTGACAAATCATCTAACATACAATTTAATTTTAGCTGTTGCCATGGCCGGTTTAAATAAAGTTACAGAACTATTAAAAGCTGTTGGTGTACTCGTTGGTAAAAACCCATCAAGGCCTGCTACAGTGAGCAGCAGTGAGGGTCAGTGTAGTACTACAAGGGTTCCATCGACAGCAGCAGAACTAAGGACTATTTTTGCCCTTCCATGGACTCAGAAATGGACTTCCATTTGTGAATGTAAATATGAAAACCTGTGATCTAATCTGTTGTCAGCAGTCTTTTATCACCTTTTCCCTGAAATTTCCACAAAAATTGGCTCATTCCAAGACAATGAAAAAAAAGTTGCCAAAGCAGTCAATGAGGGTGCAGCTTTAAAATTTAGCGTTTTTTTTACAATCATTAACTCAATTCCTTGGTATTAGTCTAGATAGCATAAAACTCTTGTTTGGGGGATCTACTGTATTGAGACTTTGCTATTAAAAAACATTAGTCTTTATCTTCCTAGTCACAGAGATCCATTCTCATTTATCGGAGGTTTGACAATGATGAAACAAACTGTTGTACACATAGCATCATCGCTCTAGTGTGTACACGAGAATGCAGATATCATGCTTAAGCAATAACAGTTAGATAAACAAATAGAAATAATGTAAATATATATTATAAAATTATTGATCATTATTTCACTATTCATACCACTTTAATTGCGACGAATGATTTTGTGAACGACATGTAGTTAAGATCTACATCATCTGGTCTTAGTACAATACAACTTACATGACCAGATGATGTAGATCTTTAACTTATATACACTCATTATCCAAACCATTATATCAATGATCTTAATATGTACACTAACAAAGTCTTTATCAACAGTAGTGTGTACATGTTTGTATGTAAGTGTAATTGAGCAAATATTTACATGTTCGTGAAATTGTAGACTGTGGTACAACCGGGAATTTACAGAAAGTAGGCGAAGATGTTATCTCCCTTGCTTGATTCGACGAAAATAAAGGAAAGAAAATCCGATTCGTTAGCTCCGCCCATTCACCTTCGTTTCTTTCCGTGACATTTACCATATAAGGTATAGGCGAAATCGTCTAACCTTGTAATTTTGAACTTGTCAATCCACTTTTGTTAACCTGGACTGCAAAAAAATGTTCATTTTACGAATGCGAGTGTCGACTGTAGGGTTGCAGTTTTACATGTGCATGATTCGGCTTTCTAAATTACATCATCATAAATTATTGTTAAAGGCAAGTTATACGATCTATGTTTTAGTGAGTTTATATAGGGTAGATCTGACAAATATACATTTTGACTACTATAATAACAAATGTCAAATCATTACGGAAAAACTGACGAATAGAAACAACAAATAGCACGTCTACATTGACAAATGTAAGAGATATTTTGTACGATTAAGAAACACATTATGGGAAGTACACGTCTGGACTTTTGGCAGCGAATAGCCTCCATAAGCATGTTCCATCCTTTATTGTAGCCGCCGAAAAAGGTCTTAAAGATAACCTATATACCTGTTTATTTGCACTGCAGGTAAAATCTGCTTCTCCTCAGGTAAGAAAAAGAACTGGAATTTGTACAGTAAGACGTGTTTGATTTATTTTTGTTGCTACTTCAATCTCGGGTCGTCCTGTTTCGCTTAAACCACAATTCTCATTTCAAATGGTTTAAATATAAATATATTAAACAATGCAATTCACAGACATACATAGTCTTCATGTTCTTAATGTTTTCAGTCATAAGTTATTTACTATTCAGATACTTCTTTGAAAATGCCCTCTCCAGTCTTTCAGACGAGTTACTAAGCTTGCATTGTGTACTTTCATGTTCGTCTACAAAAGAAGCAATGTTATATATTTTGATCATTATTTTTTTTTAATTCTTTACGTTTTTTTGTATTGAAATTCAATGGCACTTACTGGATGATAATCAGCACTTTTTGTTTGTTTATTACACAGCATTAATGTGTTAAGACAGCTGGTCGAGTAATTGGGTCTACAAGTTTTCATAAGACCAAACTACTACTTTTAAGACAATGATATTTGGACTACTTAATTTGATAGGAATACACTATACCTTGCCATATAGTGGCATAATAAACTCAAGCAGTTTTATATATATGAAAGGATCATTCGGTGGATATTTTTCCGGCGAGGGTTTTAGTATTATGTGGAAGAGCACAAGCTCTTGGTTTGGTAATGCATAGCTAATTGATGTGAAATATATTATTGCTTGAAGGGCAGTCCTTATAGATTTCAGTCATTTTTACAACTTGAAATGAATGTCAACACTAATCAACGGCATGAAAACTAATATAATACAGCGATTACAGCGATAAGATACACAGCCTTTCATTTGGCAATTATCTTAAATCATTAGAAGATCCCATGAAGGAAATAGCTCATGTTCTTCAAACGAATGCATGACCAGGTTTCTTCACTGGTCAAGTGTTTTTCCGGAGGGATGAAAACTGGCTTGTAGAACTGGCGGTTTTGAGGGATGGAGGAAAGTTAAGGTCGACTTTTGTGTTGTCCAGGTTTCTTCACTGGTTAAGTGTTTCCCGGAGGGATGAAAACTGGCTTGTAGAACTGGCGGTTTTGAGTGATCGAGGGGAGTTGAGGTCGCATTTTATTTTGCGAATACCTTATATCATCAGAAGATCCCAGGACCTTTTCACAACCTAAAACATAGATCAAGTTTCGGCCTGAAATCCTATGGAAAAACTCCCCCCGACAGTTTTAAAAGCATACCAATCATGAAACAGATTAGTCTTTCTTAATTTGTTATTCAACTTTGGTGTATTTTTGTGGAACCAGGCCCTGTTTACAAGGGACCTGCGCCGCAAATTACTTGTTGTAAATGAAATACCCACGCTTATAACTGAAACTGGTAGTAGGCTCCACAAAACCCACGCACCTGGTTTTATTTCTCCTTACTATTTAAAACGTCCACCAGTGAAAGTCGTTTCCAGCTTTTTAAAAACGAAAAACCGACATGAAAACAAATTTAAATTTTGTATCTTATACTATTAATATAATTGATTTGATTTAAACATATTTTATTGCCTTTTTTCTTTCAACATGATCGGTTTTACAACAGTGATATAGATTGCACAAAAAGCAAATGCGTTTGACACAAAGTCTAACAACATCAGAAACGTCTTAATATAATTAAATATACACATTAATCTTTTTCTGTCCATCACCTCATGTTTATTAATTAATTATCCAATCTAATACAATTGGATGCTAGGCTTAGGCGGGTTTCGAGATGCACATGACCACACATTGCAGCTTATTGCCAAATTGTTTACATCATCACCCTCGGCCTCATCGCCACCAATATTCTTCACTAATGATACTATCATCTGGATCTGGAGAAGTAAACTTTGAAATTGAGTGTCTTCCTCTAACTGGTCGAGAACTCCATCTAGGATAAATCTGGACCAAGGATAGCAAATGTTTACCGTACCTGGTACATGTATTTACAAAGTTTACAAGAGTTGTTCGTCTTGGCAACTAATTCCCACTAAGAGTCTTCACATAACCATCCGTGTCTTTAGTTCCACCGGTTTTCCTCGCTGATAAAACTTTAATCTGGAATTTTTTTTTACATTAATTGCATTGCTAAAATGATCAACTTCCTTTCATTGGTTAAGAACTTCATTTGGGTTAAATCAATAATAATGAAACCAAATGTTTAAAGTGCATGTATATTACATTGAATAAACGTTTTGTTCATCTTTTGTGCTAGTTTTGAAACGTATAGTACAAAAATATAAGTAAAAATTCAGCAAAGAAAAATACTAAATAACACTTTACAAATACAACTCAAAAAACATTACACGTTCGAATCTATCTTCCGCGATTCTAGGGTACAAAATTTGAAGTATAAATTATTAAATCATGCTTGATCAAGGACTGCCGTACGTTAAATGGCATTAAGGTACCATTGGATTAAGTTTATATAATTTTTGAAAGCCACGACATGAACACGATAAGACGAGCACGAAGTAACACGAAGAAGAGTTGATAAAAGAATATTCACGAAAATTAGACAGCTTGAGACTCGATAAAACAAGGAATATTTTATAACATTTTAAGCTCAGGGTAAACACAAATGGACGCATTTGGAAATCAACTGGTGATATCAAAAGCAGAAAAAGTAAACTGAACTAGAGGGAGCTGACACTGAACCAAAAGCAGCATATTCACAGGACAAAAAAACTGAGCACATGTTCTTCAAAAAGCTACATGACTAGGTTACGTCGCTGGTCAAGTATTTTCCGAAGGAATGAGAAATGGTTCGGGAAATCCAGTGGTCCCTCCAGTAAGGCCAGCTCCGCTTGGGAGTCTTGTTCCACTATGAAGTCCTGCACCACTATGAAGTACTGCACCACTAGGAAGTCTCGCTCCACTAAGAGGTCCTGCACCACTAGGGAGTCCTGCACCACTGGGGAGTCCTGTTGCACCGGGGAGTCCTGTTCCACTAAGAAGTCCTGCTCCACTAAGAAAACCTGCACAACTAGAGAGTCCTTTTCCACTGGAGAGTCCTGTGCCAAGTCCTGTGTGTGAGAAGGTGTGCATGAATTAGATAAACAGGCCGGTATCTTTATCAAAATATGCACAGAATGGCGAGAAACTAGTTACTCGTCACAGTAGATTTATATATATTTCACTTGCATACTGAGTCGTATGGACATGTTTATGTCGTCCAGAATATGGAAAATAGCGTTTATATTTATTGGTAACCTATCCACAATTTAAAATAAAGCTATATCAATGATCATTTCCTATCAGATAAATTAAAATAATGGTCAACAACACTGCCTTATTTTATAATAAAAGAAGTTTAGATATATATGTTTTTCAGCAAGATAACAGTTTATAACAGTTGGTACTGACCAACAACAAAGACTAAAGAAATTTAATTTTAGAATAAAACATGGAATATATAAAAGTTTTGGGCTTCTATCTATAGTTTTGTGATTAATATCTGGACATCAGCATTCACAAGCGCATTTTGCGCGCCCCCACCCCTATAAATTTATCTTACTTTTCATATTAATATGGTATAAATCAATAAATAAAATACCATAAAGCACCATTTCTGATAACGAATACATGTAGTAATTTTACATAAGGGAGTAAACGTAAATCACCATGCGAACGGTTTATGCCATATACTCTTGGTTCTGAGGGAGGGGCGCATGTCAGAAAGTTCCACCCCTAAGTTTCGCCCCCATTAACTTTATTTCCCCTGCCGCCCAAGGCATTATCTTTTTTTTATCTCTAAATCACATTTTTTGTTTGATCTAATCGCAGAATGTTTACAAATAATAGTTGGAAGATTATGCAGCTATGTCAATGATCATCATTGTTCTTGATCCAGCTATAAGCAACTACCAGACAAACGCAGATATTTTTCATTCCATTTCTTTTCCGTAACATTTTACATAACATTAAGCCACATAAGCTGTTTCTATACTCTTAATACAAGCAAAGTATTTTAAAATAATGACATACATAAAAAAAAATTGTACAAAAGGGATACCGGTGTATACCGGTATGTGAATTGAATAGAATGTCGACTGATCCCAAGAATTCAAAGTTTGTTTTTTCTGAGGTCATGTAGCTAAAGACGTGAGAATATAACATGTATAACTGTTCTAGAGACTACGAGTCGTCTCTTTAATACAGTACAGCTTCATAGCCTATTGAAATTCAATTGTCCTTTTTGCTTAACAAAAACACTTCTTTTCTTACTTTTGGTTTCGGTATGCGTACCACAAAATATAAATGTGTAATGGAAAGTCAATTATGCGTTTAAAATACATATAAGTCGAGTTTCGTCTGAGACAAAACAGTATCGACTCAAAAGAACATGCTTTACATGTCGTCAAGATTGAAACTCTAAAAGTTCAGATGACGCGGTCACATGAACTGGAGGTATGTACTTATTTCTTTAAATGATGATATGGAAATTATATTCAAATGCTATTATATTTAGCTGCAGTATGTTATATACTTATCTTTTTGCGTCCTCTACATTTTTATTCAGTATCGGTACTTTTCTAACTTAAAATAATTAATTAATTAAAATGTGTAAAATACATAAACGCTCCCATCATCTAGAACCCTGATTTAAAATAAAAAATAAAGAGTAGTAAGATAATGAAAATGAACTGAAAAGAAGATATTTCACATGGACATACCAGAAGGAAATAACCCATGTTCTTCAAAGAGCTGCATGACCAGGTAACGCTGGTCGAGTTATTTTCGAAGGGAGGATAACTGGTTCGGGGACTGGTGGTATTGTGGATGCGTGAGGAGTTTAGGTCTCCTTCTCCAAACATCTCCGAATTACTAAGCCCTGATCCACATATAAGACCTGAATTGACTGTCAGTCCAGTGGTGCCTCCGGTAAGGCTAGTTCCCCTGGGAGTCCTGCTCCAGTGGGGAGTCCTGCACCACTTGGGAGTCCTGTTCCACTGGGGAGTCCTGTTCCACTTGGGAGTCATGTTCCACTGAGTCTAAGGGACATGTTTATGTTGTGCAGGTTATGATAAATGGGGTTGATTTTTAACAGTGACGCATCTTCCATTAACAAAAAAGCTAAATTATTAATCAATTTCATTTTTTCAGTGATACTATTAAAATTATGGTCAACCAACAAAACTGCCTGAATTTAAAATTGAAACAAGTTTTAGACATGTGATTTTCAGCAATTATCCTTTCTGATAATGGTTGGTACTGACCGTTAACAACGAATATATAAATTCAATTTTAGTATTAAACATTAAACATGAAATATAAAAAAGTTACATATTTGGGGCTTGTACCTATTGTTTTGTGATCAAATTCTGGTAATCAGCATTCACTATAGGGTTAAAAAGGGCGCACCCGGCGCGGGCCCCCTCTAATATCATATCAACATGGGAGGAAAAAATGAAAGTAAATACCCTCATAAAGCATTTCTGATTACAAATTGAGTAAACCCAAATCATTTGTCATCGAACACAATGTGTTTTTCTCTTCCAATTTTTCCACACTGGCTTTCTCCATATACCTTTATAAATTATAAATTGCCAGTGCAATCAATTTGGTTAAAATCGTGTCACATACATAATTAATATATGTAAAGTCAATAACATATCATAGCAATACGAAAGAAAATTGCTTATATTTTGAATATGTCCACAGGCATGTAAAGCATCTATTTAATCAATAAAATTGCTTTAACAAACAGTATTAAGTATGAAGTTAACATCTATTACCAATCAGGGCGAATACTTTGATGACACCTTTCACCGCCCAGCATACTGAAGAAGGTGAAATCCCATGGTTTATGCCATATACTTTTGGTTCTGAGGGAGGGGCGCATGTCAGAAAGTTCCACCCCTAAGTTTCGCCCCCTTTAACTTTATTTCCCCTGCCGCCCAAGGCATTATCTTTTTTTACCTCTAAATCACATTTTTTGTTTGATCTAATCGCAGAATGTTTACAAATAATAGTTGGAAGATTATGCAGCTATGTCAATGATCATCATTGTTCTTGATCCAGCTATAAGCAACTACCAGACAAACGCAGATATTTTTCATTCCATTTCTTTTCCGTAACATTTTACACAACATTAAGCCACATAAGCTGTTTCTATACTCTTAATACAAGCAAAGTATTTTGAAATAATGACACACATCAAAAAAAAAAATTGTAAAAAAGGTATACCGGTATGTGAATTGAATAGAATGTCGACTGATCCCAAGAATTCAAAGTGTTTTTTTTGTTTTTTTTCGAGGTCATGTAGCTAAAGAAGTGAGAATATAACATGTATAACTGTTCTAGAGACTATGAGTCGTCTCTTTAATACAGTACAGCTTCATAGCCTATTGAAATTCAATTGTCCTAATTTGCTAAACAAAAACACTTCTTTTCTTACTTTTGGTTTCGGTATGCGTACCACAAAATATAAATGTGTAATGGAAAATCAATTATGCGTTTAAAATACACATAAGTCGAGTTTCGTCTGAGACAAAACAGTATCGACTCAAAAGAACATGCTTTACATGTCGTCAAGATTGAAACTCTAAAAGTTCAGATGACGCGGTCACATGAACTTGAGGTATGTACTTCTTTCTTTAAATGATGATATGGAAATTATATTCAAATGCTATTATATTTAGCTGCAGTATGTTATATAATTATCCTTTTGCGTCCTCTACATTTTATTCAGTATCGGTACTTTTCTAACTTAAAATAATTAATTAAACTGTGTAAAATACATAAACGCTCCCATCATCTAGAACCCTGATTTAAAATAAAAAATAAAGAGTAGTAAGATAATGAAAATGAACTGAAAAGAAGATATTTCACATGAACATACCAGAAGGAAATAACCCATGTTCTTCAAAGAGCTGCATGACCAGGTAACGCTGGTCGAGTTATTTTCGAAGGGAGGATAACTGGTTCGGGGACTGGTGGTATTGTGGATGCGTGAGGAGTTTAGGTCTCCTTCTCCAAACATCTCCGAATTACTAAGCCCTGATCCACATATAAGACCTGAATTGACTGTCAGTCCAGTGGTGCCTCCGGTAAGGCTAGTTCCCCTGGGAGTCCTGCACCACTTGGGAGTCCTGTTCCACTGGGGAGTCCTGTTCCACTTGGGGGTCATGTTCCACTTGGGAGTCATGTTCCACTGGGGAGTCCTGTTCCACTGGGGAGTCCTGTTCCACTTGGGAGTCATGTTCCACTTGGGAGTCATGTTCCCCTGGGAGTCCTGCTCCAGTTGGGAGTCCTGCACCACTTGGGAGTCCTGTTCCACTGGGGAGTCCTGTTCCACTTGGGAGTCATGTTCCACTGGGGAGTCCTGTTCCACTTGGGAGTCCTGTTCCACTTGGGAGTCAAGATACCATATATGGTATCCTTTATATATATTTTAATTGCATACTGGGTCTAAGGGACATGTTTATGTTGTGCAGGGTATGATAAATGGGGTTTATTTTTAACAGTGACGCATCTTCCATTAACAAAAAAGCTAAATTATTAATCAATTTCATTTTTTCAGTGATACTATTAAAATTATGGTCAACCAACAAAACTGCCTGAATTTAAAATTGAAACAAGTTTTAGACATGTGATTTTCAGCAATTATCCTTTCTGATAATGGTTGGTACTGACCGTTAACAACGAATATATAAATTCAATATTAGTATTAAACATGAAATATAAAAAAGTTACATATTTGGTGCTTGTACCTATTGTTTTGTGATCAAATTCTGGTAATCAGCATTCACTATAGGGTTAAAAAGGGCGCACCCGGCGCGGGCCCCCTCTAATGTCATATCAACATGGGAGAAAAAAATGAAAGTAAATACCCTCATAAAGCATTTCTGATTACAAATTGAGTAAACCCAAATCATTTGTCATCGAACACAATGTGTTTTTCTCTTCCAATTTTTCCACACTGGCTTTCTGTGCTTTCTCCATATACCTTTATAAATTGTAAATTGCCAGTGTAATCAATTTGGTTAACATCGTGTCACATACATAAATGAATATATGTAAAGTCAATAACATATCATAGCAATAAGAAAGAAAATTGCTTATATTTTGAATATGTCCACAGGCATGTAAAGCATCTATATTGTTTTTCAATAAAATTGCTTTAACAAACAGTATTAAGTATGAAGTTAAACATCTACTGCCAATCAGGGCGAATACTTTGATGACACCTTTCACCGCCCAGCATACTGAAGAAGGTGAAATCCCATGGACAGCACCCACTACTATATAGTCGGTGCCGGTGGCCAAAAACTGCAGTGTCACAAGCACACTTAGAAGTGACGGGAGAGGATTTGACCGACTCGTCTGCTGGACCATTGATTGGTACGCCCTGTCAACAAGCTGTATGATAGAGTGTGGCCGGAATCTATAGCGGTTGAATACCTCCAATTCATGTAAAACTCGCGGAATCGGCAAACCAGCCATGCGGTTACGAATACGACGAATTCGGCGTCTGATGTCGGCCATTTTTAATCCATCTATAACGCGTTTAAACCTCCAACAGCAGGTTAAGCTAACGGGTTTAAGTCTATTGGCTTAAGCGCGTTACTTGTTTCATGAAATGAACGGAATTACGGAATGGGCTTAAACCAGTTACTAATCGGTTTTGGCTTAGTAAGAGGTTTAAGACGTTTCGAGAAATTGGGGCCTGTATTTTATTCCGAGTATTCATAAGGTTCTCTATAGTTTGAAAACAGTACGGTTTCAAATATGTCTTCGGTTCTTCATAACAAATATTTCATTCGGAAATAATTGGAATTGCCTAATTAGTGGCAATTTCTACGAACTCTTTCATTTAGAAGCGTTTTATTCCAGCTCCAGTTTCAATTGGGAGTGTTTAGTTTCTTTTTCTGAATTTTGACTATGAATTTTAAGTTTTTAATCGGTTGATTTTAGCCAAATTTTGCTTTAAGTATTTTGTAAAATGTTGCTTTCTTCGATGTATCAGTAATACTTAACCATTCATTTATAAAAAGATCATTTAACTTTTGCTTTACCGCTGCCTTCAGCCATTTTTGATTCACTAAGTTTTGGCTTTGCCATATATTGTGTTGTCCACATTTACTTAAGATACTATTTAGATGATGGATCCATTGGAATTTTCTTTTTAATACTAGCCCACTATAGTTGACTGAATAATTATACATACTATTACATATAGAGTTTCCTAATATTGTTATCAGTATTTGTTAATAAGTTTGCCTAGAAGGCATTCATTTTATCTTCAATTTCAAAAGAAAGCGGCATTGCCATTTATCAACATATATAGTTTGAAGTAGATCGCTTGAGCTTTAAAATATACTTGAGGAATCGAAGTTGAACTCTTTCTAAAACATCATTTATGCCAAAGCCCCAAATTCCGCCCCATAAAGCAGTATTGGCTTCACAGTTTTATCAAAGGTTTCAATATGTAATTCTATTGGCAAGGAGAGGCTATGAGTGTTCCGTTACATTGCTCTAATAGCATGGTGTGCAATATGAACTTTGCTTTATTGAAAAGAACCGGTTCTACTCGAGTATATACCGAGGTATTTATATTCGTGTAAATCGCACGGAAACAAGAAAAAGAAAAGTGGAGATATATCCCCCCCCGTCTTATACATTGATCACTTGGGGAAAAAAATCATTTCTGATTAACTGTTGCAAAGAATTTGGTTTTTTGTACATATTTTAAATGACAGTTAACCATTTGACGTTCATATTACATTTTGAAAGTATCACCCAAAGCCCTTCTCGCGAGACAGTGGCAAAAGTTTGTTAAAGAACAATGGACGAACAGAAAAGTTGTTTTTTATTGTTCAAATATTGAATAATGTGGTTTATGATAAACATATGGTCTGATGTCAAGAGACAAGCTCTGGATATTTATGCGAAAAGCTACAGAAACAAGCGCAGTATCAAATAGTTTAAACATAAACCAGGTTTAATGGCACAGGGTAAACGCCAAAGACATAGAACACAAACAAGAAACTTGAAAAAACAGCACAAAACTCCACAAGCAGCACAGTGCATACATACATACTATATATAAAATGATAGGTATGTTTATCTTCCTAATATTTATGTTTTATATAAAAGGATTCGACAGAATGTTTTAGGCTTTTATTTATTACGCAGGTTTTCAATTTCCCCATACAAGTAAGAAAAAAAATAAGCCGATAGCAGGTTATGTTAAGTCATCCGTACATCAGAAGTTTTTTATGTGTTCATTTGTTATTTTATCTAGTCAACTACCTTTGCCATTTTTTTATGATTTTACAGCCTTTTCGATATAATGTTTTTGGAAAATTTATTTTATCATTATTAACCACGTTTACCCCTTATTCACCAGACTGTTTATTTGCGGGTTGTATATATGTATTATAAACGCGTTTAAAGAAATCATACAAGTCTTCAAGACCAGCTTCACCGTTGCTCTTACTTTTATTATTTAGAATTGTCCAATATTATAGAGGTTCTATGACCTTAAGGTTTCGTAATTTTGATATCTTTTTTGAATGTTTGTTCAAGTTATGCACCTGGGGCCATTACTGGCCACGCCCAGGGTTCACAGGTTTTGTAAACTTAAGTTGGGAAAGGTTTGAAAATCTTTTTGTGTGTTTGTGCATCCATCTCAGCACAATTGCTTGTGAATGTTTGTTCAAATCATGCCCCTGGGGTCATTACTGGCCATTCCTGGGGGTTCACAGGTTCGGTATACTTAAATTGGGAATGTTTGAACATCTTTTTGTCGGAACCAGCTTTGCAAACACTTGCTATTTTGAATAAGGCACCACAAGGCTCAAAATATGGCCCTGGGGCCAAACCTGGCCCCACCCCTTTTGACCTTTTTAGTTCGACTTTTCGAAGAATATGGAGAGCTATACTACTCAACGAAGCGTCGGCGTCGGCGTCACACCTTGGTTAAGGTTTTGCATGTTTGCAACTTAAAGTCATTAACTCATGAAATACATAATGTATTGCATTGAAACTTTAGATATGTATTCCCAACTATCTAACCTACTAAATTAATGAAGTTAGATAACTCTAGTTTGCATTTAATGCAAAAAATGGGCCTTTATTATTTGACTTAGAAATTCTGGTTAATGTTTTGCATGTAAGCACACACAGGTTAATTTCTCAGCAACTACTTGATCTGTTGCATTCAGATATTATACAATGGTACTCAAGCATCCAATATACTTAAATAACCAAGTAAGATATCTCCAGTTTGCATTTAATTCAAATTATGGCCCTTTTTTATTCGACATTGAAATTCAAATACATCATGTATTGTATTAAAACTTTATACACAGGCTCCCAACCATTTAACCTTCTTAATTAATCAGGAAAGAAAACTCTTAACTTGCATATTATATCATTTTTGCCCTTTATTAGACATAGATTCAGGCATTGTTGAGATATCACTGGGAGAAGATTTGTTAACTTTTTGCGTTAAAGGTTACTGTGACCTTGACCTGATGACCCCAAAAGTCAAGAGGGGTCATCTACTGGTCAGGCCCAACCTTCATGTCAAGATCGATGACCATAGGTCCAGGAATTGTCCAGTTTGATTTTAAGGTCACTGTGACCTTGGCCTCTGAGCCCTTAAATCAATAGGGGTCATCTACTGATCAGGCCCAACCCCCAAGTCAAGTTTGAGGGCCATTGACGCAGGCATTGTTGAGTTATCACTCAACTTTAGCAACCTTTTATCGTTCAAAGTCACTGTTACCTTGACCTTTGGCCCAATGACCACTAAAATCAATAGGGGCCATCTACTGGTTAGGCCCAACCTCCAATTCAAGTTTGATGGCCGTGGGTGCAGGCATTGTCGAGTTATCACTCAGACAACCTTTTACCATTCAAGGTCACTGTGACCTTGACCTTTGGCCCGATGACCCCCCAAAACAATAGGGGTCATCTACTGGTCAGGCCCAACCTCCAAGTCAAGTTTGAGGGCCATGGGTGTAGGCATTGTCGAGTTATCACATGGACAACCTTTTACCATTCAAGGTCACTGTGACCTTGACCTTTGGCCCGATGACCCCCAAAAACAATAGGGGTCATCTACTGGTCAGGCCCAACCTCCAAGTCAAGTTTGAGGGCCATGGGTGTAGGCATTGTCGAGTTATCACATGGACAACCTTTTACCATTCAAGGTCACTGTGACCTTGACCTTTGGCCCGATGACCCCCCAAAACAATAGGGTTCATCTACTGGTCAGGCCCAACCTCCAAGTCAATTATGAGGGCCATGGGTGCAGGCATTGTTGAGTTATCACTCGGACAACCTTTTACCATTCAATGTCACTATAACCTTGATCTTTGACCCGATGAGCCCCAAAAACAATAGGGGTCAGCTACTGGTCAGGCCCAACCTCCAAGTCAAGAATGAGGGCCAAGGGTGCAGGCATTGTCGAGTTATCACTCGGACATCCTTTTACCATTCAAGGTCACTGTGACCTTGACCTTTGGCCCAATGACCCCCAAAAACAATAGGGGGTCATCTAATGGTTAGGTCCAACTTCCATATCAAGTTTGATGACCATAGGTCTAGGCATTGTTGGGTTATCACTCGGACAAGCTTTAAAATTATTTTACCATTAAAGGTCACTGTGACCTTGACCTTTGACCCGATGAGCCCTAAAATCAATAGGGGTCATCTACTGGTCAGGCCCAACCTTCATGACAAGTTTGATGACCATACGTCCAGGAATCGTTGAGTTATCACTCGGACAAGCTTTGGTCTACAGACGGACCGACATGCCTGTGCAAAGCAATATACCCCTCTTCTTCGAAGGGGGGGGGGGCATAATTATCACAAATATGAAGACATATTATATCTAGAATGTCAATATATGTATATAACAATATTTGTGCTACTTGCTCAATGAAAATGAATTCAGTGTCACTTTATATCCAATATGAAAACACGTTTCATTGATCATCCAATTCTATGTAATCAAATTTACTGTTAGTGTACGAGAAAACCTGACGATTGTCTCTAAAACTGGTCCGTTTCATGAATGTTAGTGTATACACTTGCACTTTTGTCGATATGTTTGTGTCCATTGTATCCATGATTCTGCAGTCATTAATATCATCGTCTGAACTAATAACAATTGGGGTATTAGCCTTTTCACTGTCTTCGGGTTTGATATTATCCGTTGTCACAATGTTGTTTGAATCACACTGCATTTTAACACTTTTTGTTTCGTTTGTACATTCACTCTTTGGTTTACTATAATTACTTCGGATCTAAAACTGTTACAAATGTTCTATTGCTAATGGTGCTTTCTGCACTGATCTTGTTTAAACTTGAAATGTCCTTAGTTTCATAATGTGTGGTATCCTTTGAATCAGAATTTAGATATCCGGTATCAAAATAATTGATGACATCATCGTAGTCACTTGAATTGTTTAATTCATCCATCTCCGCTAGTAAATCAAATATGTCGTCGTCATCAGAACTTACTTCTTCATAAAAACTTTCTTTTTGTGTACACGTAATCCCTGTTGAATGTTTCGTAGGGTCTAATGCTAAACGCTTTGCTTGTGTTTTTCCGTTTTATGCCGCAATAAGTTTTTTCTATAGGTGTATGTTTTAGAACACTCGTCACATTTATGTTCCGGCATTTTGTTACCAAATTCACATTCTTGTAAAGGCTAGATATTTCTCTAAAGAAAACATTTGCAGACTTATCCACGATTTATTCGAAAACAGAATAATGATTTTTACATGAAAAACACGAGCTTCTTACATGAAAAAAACGAGCTTCTACCCTTTATAGTTTGACTCCGCTCTATACACCCTATGCTCCGTTAGTTTTGCACGTGGTAAGTGGGAAGTTCATTTTTTTTTTAAGGTGTTAACTCCGCTGACCGTTTTCATTCATAAACTCCTAATGTAGGACACTAATAACTCCGATCAATTTGTATGTTCAATCACCATAATAATAACATTTAATCGGTATGGTAACAAACTATAACCCACCCCCCCCCCCAAAAAAAAAAAAGGTTATACACAACACAGAATCAGAACACAAAGCACACTATTATTGTAATTGCAATTTTATTTTATTCTTTGCGTTTTCTGCGGCCTTTCGAACTGGGCGGAGCCCTTTATCTCTTGAAGATACTTGATTAATTGTACACTTCGCACTTTGTTGTTTATCTTCATATTTCGAACACTCGATCGGATAGAGTAAATTCAAAGGTCTACCGAGTATTTTACCAGACGTCAATTTTAATTTAGCAGACCTAACTTGACCGTCACGGCTGACAGCAAGGTCGGTCACTCTGCCCATTCTCCAAGCACCGCGCGGCACATTATTTTTGATTCAAACTATATCACCAACTTCCGGTGTAAACGGAGATTGAATTCGGCCCGATTTTAGTGAAGACTGCATCCTTTCTCTAAGATTCGTGAGATATTCTCTCCAAATTGTCCAAAATTCATTTAATAGCTTTTGTCCTTTTTTCCAAATTTTCAACAATCGTTCACTTGAGCTTTTGTAAGCACAATACTCAACTTCCGGAAAATTAATGTTTGGGTTAGGGATCAGAAAATGGCTGGGGGTAAGCGGTAAATTAGAATTCACATCATCATCTAAATACACCAGTGGCCTTGAATTGATAATTGCCTCTACTTCTTTGAGTACTGTTTGTAACTGTATGAGTATCAGTATATGTCTGCCTACGGACTTTCTTAGAGATCTCTTAACAAGTCCCACAAGTCGCTCATAAAATCCACCCATCCATGGTGCTAGTTGAATTATAAATCCCCATTTTATTTCAGAATTGAAAATATATGACGTCACTTCCTCATAGTCAAACACACTTTTCCAAACAGTTTTCAATGTTTCACTTGGTGCTTTAAACTGCGAAGCATTATCACTTAGAATTTCAAATGGAGTACCTCTTTGCGAAATAAATCGTTTGAAACACATTAGAAATTCTTCTGACGTCATGTCTTGTATCATCTCTAGATGTACCGCCCGTGTAACCATACATGTAAACAGGCACATCCATACCTTTTTGGACCATCTATTGTGTTCATGTATAATGGCCCTAAGTAATCCAGTCCTGTTCCTGAAAGGGGAGACGATTCTTGTACTCTGGATGACGGTAACGATGCCATGGGTGGCATTTTATAAGGTCCGCATTCGTAACGGCGACAAACGTTATATGCACGAAGAACTGATTTCACTGCCGCACGACCTTGAGGTATCCAGAATCTTAATCTCAATTTTGCAAGATTCTGAGAAGCACCACCATGCATGTTTTGCTTATGAGCGTGTTCAACAATTAAATGAGTGAATGATTTGTTGGAATCAGTGTTGGACACCTTGCTGCTACACTCAAACTGGCATGTTCTAGTCTACCTCTACTCCGAAGAATGTCTTTGTTGTCTAGATAAAGTCCTAATTGAATTTGCAAATTTGTCGGTTTTCGCTTGTGGATACCTTTAATCACATCAGCAAAACATTATCTTTGTATGAATAATATCCACAATATTTCAGCATTTTGCAATTCCGTCGTCGTTAACGAACCCTTTTCACACGGCTGTCTCCGTAGCTTATTTACAAATCTTACTGCAGTGGCTGTTATTCTCACAAGTTTTGTAACAGAAGAGTACTTTGTACAATCCATGGAGAACGGAGCACATGGCAATGGTATTTTTCATTTTCTCCATGTTGTCACCGCACTTAACGCACTATTTTCTCCCCTTTTCTCCGTTTGACATGCATCTTTTGACATGCTATCCAGTTGTTTCGAAGTATTCCATGTGTCTTGTGTCTCTTTTAGCCATTCTGGACTTTTGTATTTACATATGCTATTTCAACACTCGCATGTTCTTTTATTTCCTTAACACGGTTATTCACAAACACAGGTAAGGTTTTGTCTGTTTTCAGCCATCCTAAAACACACTTGTGAGTCTGTCCACAAATACATTCCATTGCGAGGTACCTTTATTTGTTCATTTACGTATTTCATGTACATTACTCCTATCAACACGGGCATAAGTTCCGGTTTTGAAATTGTCATACCTTTGACCGGAGCTAGACGTGATTTTGCAAAGACGAGATCAACACGAACTTTTTCATTACTCGTCTGACGAAGGTATATTGCTGTAGCGTATGAGCTCGACGAAGCATCACAAAAGCACAAGAGCGTGTATGTTACATTTTCACTACAGTTTTCGGAGATACACCTCGGGAAAGAGTACTCGGAAATTTTGCTTACTTCATCAATGATGTTCGACCAAGATCCTTTTGTATCCTCGTCCTCTATGGTGTCGTATGTCAGCCATAAGTGCGATGCGGTGTAGTCTAAATCTAATTAAAAGTCCGCACAAGTCATGTAGCATAACAGGACCTCTGTTCAAGCACTCGTTCAAGCTATTATACTCCGACCTAATTTTAGACGATGCCTCATATACTACATGCAGTTTCGTGGTCGTTTTCTGAGGTGTTATAACTGCATGGTGAGGTATATAATGTATTTTGCCATCTGTCATGGTTTTATCAACTTGTTCAATAATTCCTTTACTTAACTAATTTTGTATGACAGAATCGTACTTTTCCAGAAGCACGGGAGTGTTGCACATTTTTTGACACATGATTTTAGGCGTCCATACGCAAGTTCCTTATTTGTTGGAAGGTAAGTTTCTTCTTTCCACGGCCAGGTTACTTGGTAACGTCCTTCTTTGAAATTTACTGTCTGTTTGAAATTTTCCAGGACACGTTCGTCCTCTGATGTTACTTATTTGTCAACATACCAATGGCTTCAATATTCCAAAAGTCTTCAAGGTCGGGCTTAGTTAGAACACAACTGTCAACACTTTGAAACATGTGTTTTAGAAACGTTTGTGCAGTATGTCAGCATGAGCATATTTGTTTCATGTTTGTCTTCTGTATCGTTCTCATTCATTCTTCCGGTCAATAGCCAGCCTAATTTTGAACCAAGAAGATAAAGTCCTGGTTGTATTTCCATCTTCTGGGAAAGTACTAAGTCGAGGTTGAAATCATTGCCTATCAGTAATTCGATTGTGGAGTACTCATTTTCTGTTGGAATGGTATCGGCTAAATCTAAACTGCTCACGATGTTGTTCAGACTGCCCACAGAAGAAATGTCCAACTGTCTCCTCTGAATACTGCCACTTATCACTGGCACTATGCTAGCACTCAAATTCATATAGTGGCCATTGTTCAGTTTCAAACACAGCCTTGTCGACGATGTTCGGATCACTTTCGTATCTTGACTTCCAAATGTGACTAGTTTGATTTCTTCATCTTTCTCCTTCTTAAGGCCTAATCTAACCGCCAACTGTTGCGTTATATATGTCCTTTGTGACCCACAATCTAAAAGAAGTCTTACGTCGACAGACTTGTCAGTAGTTGGATGTTTCACTTGTGTTTCTGCCGTCTGCATTAAGACCATTTCTCCAGAAGACACCATCACGTTTTCTTTGCACGCTATATCTCCTGTGTCTTTTGACCATATTTGCTCTGAAAGACTAACACTAGAGGTTTCTCTTGACAGTTTTGTTTTAAACATGTTTGGGCAGAGACTCCTGTGATGCACATTATATTCTCCACAATGTACACATTTTTTATTTGTCTTACATTCGCTGGCTAAATGTCCTTCTTTTAAACATATGAAACAACTTCCTTTTATTCGACACTTTCTCCCATCTATCGTCTTGTTCTTCTGACACTCATCCCACTTGTCTGAGTAATTGATGGATTAAAACTTATTTTTGTACTTGCCATAAGATACTCCGTTGAACTAGATAGTCTCGATATGGGAATTCGGCTTTGAAACGATGGGTTTCGCTGTTGATAATGGTTCTGCTGTTTAAATCTAGAAGCAGAACTTGACATTTTTTTGTCTGGCACGTTTCTATTCTTTGCTCCTTCTTTATATTCATCAGATTTCTTTTCTGCCTTTTCACATGCGGTCACATATTCTCGTATCTGATGTCTAAGTGCGTACAATATCCATTCTGTTTTAGTTCCCTTGTTAAATTCTAGCTGTCGCAAAATGTCTTCAGGTAACGTTGAACGTATCATCGAAACGAACACGTGTTGGTTAATATTTTCCTCGAGCACCTCAAGGCTTCGCAAGTGCCTTTCTGTTGCATCTAAAAACGCACGGAGGCTGTAAACTTTGTTACTGGCTGAAGGAATATTCATGAACTCTTTATAATGTTGGTCGACTACTTCCTGTTTGTTACCGAATCTTTCCTTGAGAATGTCGACAGCTACTTCATAATTTTCGTGCGATAAAGCTAATCCAGAAATGGCACCTTTAGCTTCCCCAAATAACTTGTTTAACAAGTAGCTGAACTTTTCTATGTTAGACAGGTTTCGATTTCTGTATACAGTGCACTCGAAGGTATCCCAAAACTCAGACCATTTTAATTTGTTTCCATTGAAAGAACACATGTCTAACTTTGGTAGTTTCACTGAACTTGTTTCTCTTTTTTCTTTTACTTCTTGCCTTTTAAAGAACTCTTTCTGTTGTCGCATTTGGGATATCATGACTTGTTGCATTTGTTCTTGCACTTGAACGAGTTTATTTGTTTCCGTTGTTTCAGGCGTCGCTTGCCTAGTTTTGCTATCACTTTGCTCAATTTCTTTTAACACTAACTCGATAAGTTGCTCTAGTTCAATTGAACAATTTTCAACATCCAGAGCTTACTGACATTTAACTAACTAATACATTTATATCTTCATTAATTGTATCACAGCTCATAATTGACTTTGAATTATCAATCTCTTTTGAGAGTGTATTCCGGTATTTTGTCCGTACACCTTTTAGATATGTTACATTTGCCATTGTGAAAATTGGTTATAAACGATGACTAATATAATTCCAGTTTTCTACTTGAAAATAAACACTTTTGTATCCAGTTTATTTGGAAAACAAACACTTTATATCCAATTCGTTTGTTACACTTTGCACGTTTTGTTATTCCAACCTTTATGTCAAGATCCGGTTCGCAGGACCATTCAATGTGGTGATTTTATTTTAAACCACCTCAAGGTTATTTTAACCACACTTTGATTCGTTTAACACATTTTATTTTTTATTTTTATATGAGAACTAAACACAACTAATAATCCTTTTCATTATCTTTTAACATCCAATTTACAATCACTTTTTATAACGTTTAATTCTATATTATTTTCTAACACTTTAGCATCCTTATTTAGTTCGGTTTAGTCTAAAAGATCTTGCTACATACGCCCAGTATTTATACTAAATCTACCATGAATACCATTAACACCACGAAGGAATCATGCTAAGGGCTCCGTCGGAGCAATGCAATTGAGGCAATTTAGGCGGAAGATTCAACGGAGCAATGCATGTGATAAACTTTTTTTAAACCAAATTTTATAGCTGTAGCGTAAAATTTTAAAAAGTAAGTCAAAAGAGTTGGGGCCAGCTTTTGCCCAAGGGGCATAATTTCAAATGGTTTGCTCATATGATGCTCCAAAACAAATATCAAAGGTATGGGCATTGTTGTTTGAAACAAGAAGATTTTGAAATTGTTTCTTAAGTAAGTCTCTAGGAAACTTGTGGCCCGGCCCGGGGCAGTGCCAGTTTTGACCCAAGGGGCATAATTTGGACAACCATGGTAGAGGACCACTAAATTAAGCCTTGTTCAAAATAGTAAGGATCTGCATAGCTGTGTCAGACATTTTTTTTATTTCCCAATTTAAGTATACCAAACCAGTAATGACCCAAGGGGCATAATTTGAACAAACATTCAGTTGTGACTTTACATGTGAACTTGGCTAAAAATAGACTTAGCTAAAAGAGCATTTTTTTATACTTTCAAGACTCATAATCTCGGCATGCATGGGCGGATCTGACTGGTTTTCAAAAGGTACCGAGCTTTAATGGATATCTAAATACTGTACAAGTTTCACCGAGATATAATCGAAACTGAAGACTGTATCGTGTTCACAAGCAATTGTTTACAGACGCACGGATTTGTTTTATACTTTCAAGGCCCATAGCCTAGGCATGCATGGGCGGATCTTGCTGGTTTTCAAAAGGAACCGAGCTCTAATAGATATTTAGATACTGTACAAGTTTTATTGAGATACAATCAAAACTGAAGACTGTATCGTGTTCACCAGCAATTGTTTACAGACGCACTGTTTTTTTTCTTTCAATGTCCTTAATCCAGACATGCCTGTGCGGATCTAGCTGGTTTTCGAAAGGAACCGAGCTCTAATTGATATCTAAATACTGTACAAGTTTCATCAAGATAAATCAAAATTGAAGACTGTATCGTGTTCACAAGCAATTGTTAACAGACGCACGAACGCACATACTACGTACACATTACCATCGCATAAGCTTTTCTCGCCTTTGTCCAGTAGAGCTAAAAACGTTATATAATACTTAAAATTAAAAGAGGCGATGAGAGTTACGTCCCTTTGACAATAAGCAAACAAACTCACATTCCCCATTGATTTATTTGAAGAGCCAAATTCGGACAATAATGTCCTAAATAAAAAGAAAATGTCAAAGCCTCATACCAAAGATCGAATGCTTGCATTTTTTTCTAAATAATTCTATGGGGAAAGTGTGACATGTACATGGACATTGGCGGTACTATAATTTTTTATTTTTTATTTTTAGGTCGAAGCATTTCCCGTCAAAAGATGCAGGAACGATGCCTGACCGGCGCTCCGAGAAAAGGAAGACTGCATCCCAAGGAAGTGTAACAAATCTCTCAGCGATATTTCCACTTTCCTACCATGTAAACAGATACTGTAAGCTAATTCTAGGTCATCTTTTTTAAAATGTCAAAACTGTCTTTCTGTGCTCTGCGTAGAATCTGAGTTGTGATTATGCTGTAAAATAACTGACCAATAAACTGAATGGAATGACTGAGGCAAAACTAAGGATAAGAATAATATGGTACACTGTCCCAGGTTTCCATTTTGCAAACAACATATCATACAATTCTGAACTCTATACTGCATTCCTTCGGCTTATTGTCTCATGAAGTTTTTATGTACAGGGGCACATTCAAATTGCCTCTTTTATTACATCGGAATTATAAAAACAATTTGTTTCTATGGGAACAGGTAGGTAATGAAGGTAACGACATTGACCTCCGTGGCAGTTTCGGAACAGTGTTCCGTAAAAATTAAGGTCGTGAGAATCCCCAGAAAACCCTTGAAAGGAAAACGGAAGAGGAGGAAAGGCGGAGACAACTAGAAACAGCAAGTATTGAGATGATTGCTTTTGTATTTAAAGCTGCACTGTCACTGATTGATCGTTTTGACAATTTTGTTTTGACTTGGAATAAGCCATTTCCATTAAATGTCTGAAAACAAGTGAAAAGAAGATCCTATCGGAATTTTTTTTATATTCTGTTGTATAATTGATGTTTTATTGCTATAAGCATAACTAAAGTCTTACGAAATATTCAGCAGTTTTTCAAACACTGGATGTCTGTCCTTCTGTTTTGTTTTATTATTCACGACTGCATTAAAGGAATTGATGCCGTAAATAACATGATTTTATGTCATTTTTTTAAATGCAAAAATTGTATCTGTGCGAGGGAAGCTCTAAGAGTAGAATCTGAGTTTTGATTAGGCTGGAATATAACTGACCAGTGTGTTTAATGTAGGAGAAAAAGGGTAATAAAATGCGCCCAAAATGCACCATTTCGGACCAGAAATTGAACTATTAACTTATATTTTAAACAAATAAATTTCGGTTCAGAGGGAGGGGTACAAGTCTAATGATTACGACCCTTAGTTTCACCCCTCTAACACCAAATACTGGAACCGCCCCGGCAATAATATTATGTATTTGTTGTTTAAGACTTCTCTAATATATGATTATTTTTATCTTTATACTTACATAAGGTAATCCCATTTTGAATAAAAAACATGATGTTACATCTGATGATCCTCATTATATTTAGCAGTAAATCTGAACACTAAATACTCTATTTCTTTGGCCTGTTGTCTCATCAACATTTTATATACAGAGTTTTTATTCAAATTATCGTTTTTAGTATATTAAAACTGTATAAAAAATCAGTTTGTTTCTATGGGAACATATTGACAGAGAAGATAACGACATTGACCTCAATAAGAGCGGCAGTTTTGGAACATTGTTCCGTAAAAATAAATGTCGTGAAAATCCCCAGAAAATCCTTGAAAGGAAAACGAAAGGGGAGGAAACAGCGAGAAACAGTTAGTATTGGGATTATTGCTTTTGTATTTATAGATGCACTGTCGCAGATTGATCATGTTGATCTTCTCAAAATGAGCCAATTTCGAGTAAATGTCTGAAAATCAGTGAAATAAGACTGCTAAGAAAAGATCAGATCGCAGTTATTTATATTTATGTTATAAAATTGATGTTTCACTGCTAAAAGCAAAACTTATGCTTTCGAAAAATGAATTTTTCAGCAGTTTTGTTTTTTGTTTTTATTATGCATAACTGAATTGAAAGCATTGATGCCAAAAAAGGCTGATTCCATGTCATTTTATTTAAAATGTCAAAACTGTCCATCTGTGCGAGTGCAGCTCAAAGAGAAGAATCTGAATTTTGATGAGGCGAAAAAAAAACTCGATTAACTAAATGGAATCACTAAGGCAAATCTTAGGATAAGGATTAGAATAGTATTGAACACTACCCCAGGTATTCTTTTTTGCAGACGGCGTCACATATCCATACCCTTTCATGTTCAACTCTTTGCGATGAAGAAAATATCACAAGTGCTGAAAATTCCATGCATAAGGTATTCCCATCTCGTATAAAAAATATGATATTTTCACTGAATAACATGACATTCATCTGATGATCCCCAGCGTATTTAGCAGTAAGTCTGAACTCAATACTGTATTTCTTGGGCCTGTTTTCTCATCATGATTGATTTTAAAGACAGAGTTTCATTCAAATTATCTTTTTATTGCATTGAAATCGTATAAAAATCAAGTTGTTTCTATGGCTACAGATTGGCAGTGAAGAAAACGACATTGACCTCAATGAGAGCGACAGTTTTGGAACGAGGTTCCGTAAACATAAAGGCCGTGAGAATTCCCAGAAAACCCTTTAAAGGAAGACGAACGAGGGGGAAAGGCGGAAACGTTAAACAATAACTTCACGAAAAATAAACTTTTAGCAGTTTTTTCATACATTTGAGATATGTCCTTTTGTGTTTGTGTTTTTTAATTATACACTACTGAAATGATGGTATTGATGCCAACATAAGCTGAATCTAGTTCATTTGCTTAAAATGTCAAAACTGTCTCTCTGTGCGAGTGCAGCTCTAAGAGTAGAATCTATGGTTTGATTAGCCTGTACAAATAACTGACCAATAAACTTAATGGGATCACTGAGGCAAATCTAATGATAAGTTATAAGAATAATATTTTACACTGCTCAGGGACCGTATTTAATATGCAACTTAGATTGATCTTAAATTTAAGATTAGAAACTTAGTATTCTGATTGGCCTGTATATTTAGCTGACCAATAGGCTGAATTGTATCACTGAGGTATGTCTAAGGAAAAGGATAAGATCAATATTGAATACCGGTCCAGGTATCCTTCTTCCAGACGACGTCACACATCCATAACCTTTCAGGTACAACTCTTGGTGATGAAGAAGATATTACCAGAGATGAAAATTCCATGCACAATCAATCCTATTTCTAACGTAAAAATCGATATTTTCACTGAATAACATAATATTTCATCTAATGATCCCAAGCGTATTTAGCAGTAAATCTGAACTCTATACTGTATTTCTTTGGCCTGTTTTCCCAACTAGATATTATTTTTTATATACCGAGGTTCATTCAAATTACCTCTTAATTAATTTGAAATTATATGCTGTTTTCTCAACTACTTTTTATATACTGAGGTTCATTCAAATGACCTCTTTATTAATTTTTAATTATATGAAAATGAATTTGTTTGGCATCTTGGCAGTGAGATAACGACCTTGACCTCAATGAGAGCGGCAGCATTTGAGCATTGTTCCGTAAAAATAAAGGCCGTGAGAATCCCCAGAAAACACTTGAAAGGAAGACGAACGAGAGGAAAGGCGGAAACAACGCGAAACAGTAAGCATTGGGTTGATTGTGTTTAAAGCTACTCTGTGATATATGACGTCGATGTCTCTTAAGACGACAATCAGACGGATATCAACGGCGAACAGCTTAATCGTGATCTAGCTAAGAATTCGGCTTGGTTAGCAAAGCAGTACAAAGCTGCAGAGCTGCTTATGATGAGTTAAGCGAGTCATAATAATTATAATAAACCTCACTAATTGGCATACAGCATGAAATACGAGAACAATATGAGACCGTTACCTTTAAGCGACTAATCAGCTCGTTAAATGAGCAGGGCAGAGATGAACTGGATGAGTCGTTTAAAAGGTCACAAATTATTTTGTGGAAAAGAACAACGTAATTATAGAATGGTTCCGGAGCCTGCATTAAGAATCAAAAGTGTCGTCAAATAGTAAAACGGATATTTCCATACATAAATAAACTCTTTTGCAGCGTTATTTGACACTTATCTAGGCAGTATACCATAAAGGGGGATACCATTGTAGCGCAGCAGGACGGCTGTGCTGACGAACTGACGCTAAGGCGTGCAAGAAGATACGCACCACGAGGAGACAGCGATGATGGAGGCATATTCCTGGAGCACATTTTCCAGGATAAGTTCGATTTGCCGAAACCTGACAGTTTAACTTTTTAGAGGCAATCCAATGTTCTATTGCAAATTCACGATAAATTTTGAAACAAACATCGAGGGTAGAGTAACTGATTTAATGTTCCGTTGACGTATTTTAGTCAATATTGTCAAGGTGAGGGTAAGAGATCTACGGAGGACTGCGTTGTACTTTCATCTTAACATGGCGTTTAAGAGCAAATGCGTTTTTTGGCTCCATGGTATGGTTAGCAGCATTTTGTCGCGCGGATGTAGATGTTTAGTAAATGGTCATCTGTTAAAGGCAAAATATGTTCAGATTCTGATGAAATTATCACTAGTAATGAAAAATGTAAGATTACACTGCCTTAGTAAGGGTCTTTGTCAGATGTTAAATATCTCTGAAAAGTTTAGGAAAGTATTAAGACGTCTGCCTATGCACATTACATCAAAATGAGTTGAACCGAGCTCTAATTGATATCTAAATACTGTACAAGTTTCAAAAAGATAAATCAAAACTGAAGACTGTATCGTGTTCACATGCAATTGTTTACAGACGCACGAACGCACATACTACGTACACATTACCATCGCATAAGCTTATCTCGCCTTTGTCCAGTAGAGCTAAAAACGTTATATAATACTTGAAATTAATTAACACGATATTCCGATTTTCAGCTGTCGCTTTAACTTAAAAGAGGCGATGAGAGTTACGTCCCTTTGAAAATAAGCAAACAAACTCAAATTCGGACAATAATGTCCGAAATAAAAAGAAAATGTCAAAGCCTCATACCAAAGATCGGATGCTTGCATTTTTTGTAGAGAATTCTATGGGGAAAGTGTGTCATGTACATGGACATTGGCGGTACTATAAAATAAAATAAAAATCTAGGTCGAAGTATTCCCCGTCAAAAGATAGTGCAGGGACAGAAGACGAACTCCATGCAGGAACGATGCCTGAACGGCGCTCCGAGAAAAGGAAAACTGCATCCCAAGGAAGTGTAACAAACCAGCGATATGTCCACTTTCTTTCCATGTAAACAGATACTGTAAGCTGATTCTAGGTCATCTTTTTTAAAATGTCAAAACTGTCTATCTGTGCGAGTGTAGCTCTGCGTAGAATCTGAGTTGTGATTAGGCTGTAAAATAACTGACCAATAAACTGAATGGAATGACTGAGGCAAAACTAAAAATAAAAATAATATGGTACACTGCCCCAGGTTTCCATTTTGCAAACGACATATCATATAATTCTGAACTCTATACTGCATTTCTTCGGCCTCATCAAGTGGAGGAAAGGCGGAGACAACTAGAAACAGCAAGTATTGAGATGATTGCTTTTGTATTTAAAGCTGCACTGTCACTGATTGATCGTTTTGACAATTTTGTTTTGTCTTGGAATAAGCCATGTCCGGTAAATGTCTGAAAACCAGTGAAATGAAGATCCGATCGCAGTTTTTTTTATATTCTGTTGTATAATTGGTTTTATTGCTATAAGCATAAATAAAGCCTTACGAAAAATAAAATTTTCAGCAGTTTTTCAAACATTGGATATCTGTCCTTCTGTTTTGTTTTATTATTCACGACTGCATTGAAGACATTGATGCCGAAAATAGCATGATTTTAGGTCATTTTTTTTAAATGCAAAAATTGTATCAGTGCGAGGGAAGCTCTAAGAGAAGAATCTGAGTTTTGATTAGGCTGGAATATAACTGACCAGTTAACTGAATGGAATAACTGAGGCAAATCTAAGGATAAGGATAAGAATAATATTATACACTGCCCGAAGTATCCTTTTTGCAGGCGCCTTCACAAATCCATACCCTTTCATGTACTTGACGATGAAGAAAATATCACCAGTGCTAAAAATTCCATACATAAGGTAATCCCATTTTGAATGAAAAACATGATGTTACATCTGATGATCATCATTATATTTAGCAGTAAATCTGAACACTATACTCTATTTCTTTGGCCTGTTGTCTCATCAACATTTTATATACAGAGTTTTTATTCAAATTATCGTTTTTTAGTATTTTAAAACTGTATAAAAATCAGTTTGTTTCTATGGGAACATGTTGACAGAGAAGATAACGACCTTGACCTCAATGAGAGCGGCAGTTTTGGAATATTCTTCCGTAAAAATAAATGTCGTGAAAATCCCCAGAAAAAACCTTGAAAGGAAAACGAAAGGGGAGAAAACAACGAGAAACAGTTAGTATTGGGATTATTGCTTTTGTATTTATAGATGCACTGTCGCAGATTGATCATGTTGAAAAAAGAACCATCTCAGAATTAGCCAATTTCGAGTAAATGTCTGAAAATCAGTGAAATAAGACTGCTAAGAATAGATCAGATCGCAGTTTTTTTATATTTATGTTTTAAAATTGATGCTTCATTGCTAAAAGCAATCCTTATGCTTTACGAAAAATGAATTTTTCAGCAGTTTTATGTTTTTTGTTTTTATTATACATGACTGAATTGAAGGCATTGTCAAAAAAGGCTGATTCTATGTAATTTTATTTTAAATGTCAAAACTGTCTATCTGTGCGAGTGCAGCTCAAAGAGAAGAATCTCAGTTTTGATTAGGCGAAAAAATATCTCAATAAACTTATTGGAATAACTGAGGCAAATCTAAGGATAAGGGTAAGAATAATATGGTACACTGCCCCAGGTATTATGATTTGCAGACGACGTCACATATCCATAATCTTTTCAGGTACAACTCTTGGTGATGAAGAAGATATCACCAGTGCTGAAAATGTCATGCATAAGTTAATCCCATTTTTAATGTAAAAAATAGTAATTTTAATGAAAATTATATATATTTCATCTGATGATCCTCAGCGTATTTAGCAGTAATTCTGAACTGTATACTGTATTTTTTCGTCCCGTTTTCTCATAACGATTTTATTTCCATTCAAATTACCTCTTTTCAAAACATTGAAATGGTATAAAAAATCAATTTCGTATTTATGGGAACAGGTTGGCAATCAAAATAACGACCTTGACCTTAATGAAAGCGGCAGTTTTGGAACATGGCTGCCTAAGGAAAGGCCGTGTCAATCCCAACAAAACCATTGGAAGGAAGACGAAAGAGGGGAAAAGACGGACACATCGAGAAACAGTATGTAGATGAATGACTGTTTTTGTAATTAAAGCTGCAATGTCACAGATTGGTCGTCTTGGAATTAGCAAATTTTGCGCAAACGTCTTAAAACCAGTGAAATAAGACTGCTGACAAAAGATCAGCTTGCAGATTTTCATATATTGATATTGTATTGTTATAAGCTTTACAAATATGATTTTTCTGCAAGTCATAAACATTTGAGATCTGTCCTTTTGTTTTTGTTCTTTATTAAACATGACTAAATTGAAGCCATTGATGCCAAAATAAGCTGATTTTGTTCTTTTTTTAAATGTCTAAACTGTCTATATGTGCGAGTGCAGCTCTAAGAATTGAATCTGAATTTTGATTATGCTGTAAATATAACTGACCAATAAACTTAATGGAATCACTGACGCAAATCTAAGGAAAAGGATAAGAATAATATTGTACACTGCTTCATGTAGCCATTTTTGCAGATGACGTCACTCATCCACACTCTTTTCAGGTACACCTCTTGGTGATGAAGATGATATTACCACTGCTGAAAATTCCGTGCATAAGGTAATCCCATTTTGAATATAAAACATTGATATTTTCATGGAATAACATGATGTTTCATTTGATGATACCAAGCGTGTTTTTAACAGTAAATCTGTAACACTACACTGTATTTCTTTGGCCTGTTTTCTCATCCAGTTTTTTTATACAGAGAATTATTCAAATAACTTTTTTATTACATTGAAATTGTATTAAAATATATTTGTTTCTTTGGGAACAGTTTGACAGTGAAGATAATGACCTTGACCTCAATGAGAGCGAAAGTTTTGGAAAATAAATGCCCTGAAAATAAGAAAACCCTTGAAAAAAAGACGAAAGAGGAAGGAAGGCGGAAACAGCGAGAAACAGTAACTAGTGGGATGATTGCCTTTTTGTATTTCAAGCTGTATTATCAGAGATTGATCGCTTTGACAACTTTATTTTTTATTTTTGTGTCTTGAAATAAGCCAATTCTGCGTAAATGGCTGGCTGTAAACCACTGAAATAAGACACCTGACAAATGATCAGATCGCATCTATTGTTATTGATGTTTTATAATTGATGTTTTTATTGCTAAAAGCTTTTCTAAAGCTTAACAAAAAATCAATTATTGGGCAGTTATTTTTTAAACATTTGAGAACTGTCCTTTTTTATTTAACATGACTGAAATTAAGGCATTGGTTCAAAAATAAGATGAGTCCAGGTCATTTTGTTTTAAATGACAAAACTGTTCATCTGTGCGAGTGCAGCCATTAGAGTAGAATCGGAGTTTCATTATGCAGTAAAATAACTGATAAATAAACATAATAGAATCACTGAGGGAACTCTAAGGATAAGAATAATAGTGTACGCTGCCCCAGGTATCTTTTTTGCAGACGACGTCACATATCTCTAACCTTTCAGGTACAACCATAGGCGATGCAGAAGATTTAACTAGAGCTGAAAATTCCATGCATCAATCAATCCTGTTTTTGATGTAAAAATGGATATTTTCACTGAATTACACGATATTTCATCTAATGATCCCAAGCGTATTTAGCAGTGAATCTGAGCTATATACTGTATTTCTTTGGCCTGTTTTTTCAACTTGTTTTTGTATACATTTTTTTTTTAAGTTTTTTGAGGTTCATTCAAATTACCTCTTTTATTGCATTGAAATTGTATGAAAATAAATTTGTTTCTATTGGACCAGGTTGGCAGTGAAGATAACGACCTTGACCTTAATGCGAGCGACAGTTTTTGAACATTGTAACGTAAAAATACAGGCCTTGAGAATCCCCAGAAAACCCTTGAAAGGAAGACGAAAGATGAGGAAAGGCGCATAAAACGAGAAACAGTAAGTATTTGGATGACTGTTTTTGTATTCAAAGCTGCACTATAACTGATTGATCGTTTCGATATTTTGTTTTCATTTTCTGTCTTTGAATGAGCCAATTTTGCGTAAATGATTGAAAACCAATGAAAATAAGACTGCTGACAAAAGATCGGATATTTATGTTTGAAAATTAAAATGCACTTTGTTCTGATGGAAAGCAGTACATAGGCGCCTATTGTGTTAAGCCCATCTGCTCAGACTACTGAGGTATGATTGGCCAGTTGCAAGTTTTTACCTTACCTACCGTCAAGATAATAGAGTTTTGTGACAAACGAAGTCGTTATTTGATATTTATGACTTTTTACATCACTGATTATCAAATGAAGAAGATGTAAAAGAAATATTGCTGGATGAGTAGAAAATGGTCTAAATTTCACTGCCAGGGTTCTTAAACAGACACTTGCCTCGTCGAATATAATATTTACAATATGTAAAGAACAAACATGCACACAGGCAAGTAGGGTCCATGTTGAAACTTTGGAAAATGGTCTGCAAAATTGTCTCTTCTGTTAACATTATTTAAATTTGCACATTTAAGAGTATGTGTATATTTTTCTTTAATAGGCAAGACATTATAAGTTTCATTGTTTAAAAGCCAGGAAGTTTTACATACATATATGCACAAAATGTATATGTACTATCAAGTTGATCAACATTATACATGACATTAACAGCAAAATGAAATTTGAATATTGATTGAAACACATGGTTTAACAATCAGTTTTCTGATTTACCAAGGGTGCTTGTAAAAGAAAGCCTACATGTTAATCTTGTGGTATTGGCGAAGCCTTTGTGTCATAGTCAGCAGCGTCGTGCCACGAATTTTGATATTTTGCCACATCTTTAAATATTTAATATCCTTTAATACATAAAGATGAAACTTATTGTCAAATTGCATGTATGTATCACAAGATGGAAAATATTTGTATTCATGATATAATTAGTGTTAGAGGAAAAATGCATTTGATAAAATATTTAGTATATATTAGTTATATTTTAGGTCACCTGCGCACGATATGCTGAAGGTGAGCTATTATGATCGATCTATGTTCGTTGTGCGGAGTCCATCGTCAATGTTTGCTTTAAACAAAATCTCCGAAACCGCTGTGACAATTTTATAAAACTACACAGGGATGTTCGTTGGGTGGTGCCCTTTCTAAATTATTTTAAAAAAAACAACATGCATACCTTGCCATGGAAACCGAAAGGAAAAACTTCAACAATATTCTTGACAAACCCATAAGGCTTATATATTTGAACATTTCATGTAAGGAGTTGTTTTATTTGTTTGCAGAACCGGTCGTTTTATTGCTATATCTAAGGCAGCTAAATGTTGGCTGCAATTTAAAAAAGCTGACTATTTCCAACAACAAATAATTCCGAACTAACGTTTCCTTCTGCCAATTAGACTAAGCTAAGGGACTGGATTTTTGTGAGTCAGACATAAATGATATGAGTGCTGTCACATTCGTTTCTGCCATTGCTTACTTCACCTTACAGCCAGTTCCGGAGCATTTGATGCACAGTATCCCTCAGCTGCAAACATTCACAGCTATAACAATGACGCGGTCACATCGTTAGATCGCAGAGAGGAGATTAAAAACAAGGGATGTTAAATATACTTATTATCTAACTTCAGGTTTAAAGTCTGGACTCACAACTATCCTGAAACAGTCAAGGCCACATGTTGTGTCCGTTCACTGCCTGGCACATAGCTTGGAGCTAGCATTTAACGATTTGATTATGAAGCAATTTAATGTAATTGCATGTCAGCCTGCCATCATAACATGTCAGTAATACATAACTATATAGACAGATATTATGTCAGTTTTGCATAAAAGTATGGCAGTAGACATAATAGCATAGTATGTCACATCATAAGACAGTTATGGCTTTCCCTACTGATATTTACATTTCTGATTTTATCTCTCATGCATGATTGTAATTAGCATATGTAAATAGCTAGTTACCCACGTGTAGTTACCGTTAGTCAATACAGCATCAGTGTGACATAATGGCAAACAATTTATTGTTAAGAAAATATGACTATTTTTTGTGATAATGCTTCTGAACTAAGATGGGTAATTGACAGGACAAACACTTCTGCAATGAGCTACCGATAGAAATGTGAAAAAGAGAACAGTTCAAGCCATATTTTTGGGAAGTGCATTTTAATCATCGCAATTACTTTAAAAGGCCAATCATCGGATTATTATGTATTCGCAATGGTGTTAACCACGGGCATTTACGGAACATGCATTAATGTCACCGAGTCACCTCAATCAATCTTGTATCAGTATTTCAATCTTGACGACATAAGCATGTTCTAGTGATTCGATACTGTTTTGTCTCAACTCCAGCGACCGCTTTTCCTTCTCATGTCATTTTGTCCTACGTTTCCTTGTGTGAAATAGATATGACATATATAAATTTAATACACTACAGCTAAATATAGTAGCCTCTTGATTTTGATAAAGTAACTATATCACAATCTATAATAAAGTAGCATATACCTTTTTCTAAACATGTGGCCGAGCCAACTCAGATTTCAGTTTCAATCGGAACGACTTAGATAAATTGGACTTGTATCTCTACCGTCATTACCAGTGAAAAACGTATCAAATAAAAACAAAAAAAAACCCAGTTTGCAAATTACATAATGTTTACAATTGGTTTACAATCGCAATAAGATTGACACATGACGTCGACGTCTCTGAAGACGGAGATCAACGGCGAACTGCTTAATCGTGATCTAGCTAGGAACTCTGCTTGGTAAGCCAAGTAGTACAAAGCTGCTTATGATGAGTAAAGCGAGTCATATTATACCTCAATACATGAAATACGAAAACAATATGAGACCGTTACCTATAAGAGGCTGATCAGCTGGTTAAGTTGGCAGGGCAGAGATAAACTTGACGAGCCGTTTTAAAGGTCACAAATGACATTTGTGGAAAAGAATAACATAATTATAGACTGGTCCCGGAGCGTACAAAAAGAATATGAGACTGTCTCATCAGTGTCGTTAAAAAGTAAAAAAGGATATTTCTATACATAAATAAACTCTCTTGTAGACTCATCTGACACTAATCTAGGGAGATAACATTGTAGAGCTGGACGGCATCGCTGACGAACTGACGGTTGGACGCGCAAGCTGATACACACCACGAAGGAGACGGCGGTGTTGGTAGGTATATTCCTAGGTCAATTTTTCAGGATTGTTTCGATTTGCCGAAACTAAACAATATATCTTTTAAGTGGCAATCCAGTAAGCTATTGCAAATACTCGATTTTAAACAAACATTGAATGTAGAGTAACTGATTTTAGGTTACGTTTGACGTATCTCAAATCAATGTTGCCAAAGTGAGGCTAAACGATCTACTGAAGACTGCGTTGTTCTTGGTCATGTTATGGTAAGCAGCATCGTGTGCCATGTAGATCGTTTATTTATTGGTCATCTGTTAAAGACAAATGATGTTCAGGGTCTGATGAGATTATCACTAGTAATAAAAAGCGTAAGATTACGCTGCCTTAGAGTCTGTCAGTTGCTCTGAAATAATTAAGACAGACGTAAGACGTCTGCCTATGCACATTAAATAAAAAAAAAACGAAAACCAAATTTTAATTATTTAATTAAAATGTGTTTAGAAGCGGTAATAGAGCTGGTGAAAAAAGGCCGAAAAGTGAAAGTGTTACCACTTTAGCCACAACAGTAAGTGAGGACAATGTGCCAGCAATGCGTATCTTGTCATGTGTTGCTGTAAGGATCGACCAAAACTGATAAGACTGCAATGCATCTATACAAAAGGATGTTCATTACAAGAAAACATTGATAAGGAAGCACACAATGCGCGGAAATCGTTCAAATATCAAGCACAGTGCAACATTTTGTAGGAAGCAGAGATGATGTGAGTACCTGGGTGCAGAATTATGTGTGGTATGTTTGTGTCGTTTGTATTTTATTATGTGGTGTTTATATGAGCGTGTCCCTCGTGCATTGTTATTCAGTGCCTTGCCCCTTAACAGGGCTTATTTTGGAGTTTGCGACTTCTGGGCTTGTCCCTGCGGTTTTTATTTTATTATTTAACAAACAACTAGACTTAAGCGGACCTTATCGTATCATAGTGAGCGGTCACTATTTATGTCGTTAGTCTTACAACAATTAAATCAAGACCTCTGCTAACCAAGATCAAGCGAAAAATATGTAACAGGGGTAAAAAGAACGAGAGGTGTTCCGGGTCTGATTTTGTAATCACAACATGGGAGAAAAAGCCTAAAATATATATACAATGGCTAAATAACTCCTCCAAACAAAATATTAAAAACCGTACATTAATAATTACACCAAGTAATAAAGCAAAGTTAATAAATAAAACGTACCAGCGGTGTTAAAAGTATTGTCTTGCAACAATGTATATAATTAAAGACAAAATGTTCTTCAGATGTAAAACTAACGACTGTCAGGACGAGAATGTACGAAAGATTGAAAGGCGGGAATGTAACGGGTAGTTTCATGCATAATTGAATTCTTATTATAGTTGTTGGAACACTAAAACGCGTACACAATGAACACTTCCACCGATAAAATATTATTAAATTGTCTCCTTTATCCTGTGTGAAAAATAATACAATGTAAAATTCCATTTAAAAATAGGAAACCGCATATAACTGGGCACTGTTAAGTACATATTTGAACGGGTTATTGTCAGTTAGTACCAACAAAGAATGACCATAGGGTTTGGCGGTAATGGCCAACTTCAGTGTGAGGAGTTCAAGCTTATGAGTTGGGTAATTCCGCTTACTCACTCGAAGTTCCCGACTGGCGTAGGAGATAACCCGCTCGACACCGCCAGGCTCCTGCACAAGAACTGCACCTAGGCCTGAACCTGAGGCGGCTGTGTGATTTATAAATGGCAATGAATAGTCAGTAATACCTTATATTGGGAGTTTGGTAAAGTGCCTCTTAACCGAGTCAAATCTAGACTGCATGTCCTGTCCCCGATCTCATGATGCAGGAGACGTTGCTTTCTTTCTAAACGTGCGCGACATAGTTCTCGTACAATGGCCCTTCCAGTACTTCAACAGTATCCTCAAGTCTAGGAAATATGTAGGCATCTTTGTGCGTTCTGTTATTCAACATACGATAATCGACACAGAAGCGCAGACTGCCATAGTTTTTCCTTACTAATAGAACATTGTCGAACGGCCTTATAGACGCACATGCTACCAGATCTTTAATGTGTTGTCCAAAAACATTACGACGGAAAAAACAACAAATAAAACAGGATTTCATGAATATAAATTAAGGAAATCTTTCTCTACATTTGTTAATGAACATAGTATTCACTAGTCAATTGTAACCACGTCCCCCCAGGTCCGGGGAATAGCGGGGTCAAACCAAGCCCGGGCAAAATTCTCCGCCAAATGCCCCCGCACCCCAAGGACCCTTGGTAAGGCCCATTTTTCGCTATATTTGGTGCGAAAACAAAACCACCGCATTCACCCGGCACTGCGGGGCCACCCTGAAAGTAAAAACTCGGCCCATTTTCCCGGCTATCTCGGGGGCGTGGTTACAATTGACTGGTGCATTATATTAAAGTACAAAAGTAGTCTTAAATCGCTGATTGCGAATAGTATTGCTCATCCCAATTTTTATGGTGATCTTTAAAAGAAAATTCGTAAAACTAAAATGTTTTCAGCAGCTAGTTGGGCAGGTAGATCAATGAATTGCTATGGTTTTATATAACTTTTTGACCGTGGATATAACGGCAATACTTCCAAGAGTACTTGCCTTCTTGGTTTTGATGATTAATTCCTCACACCATAGATAAGGATGAAAATGGCGTCCATAAATAATAAATAAACGTTCATTGCTTTGATTTAATGGAAATTTTGCAGAATCATGTTATTTTTAAAACCGCCTTTTTCTGCTCCCATGCCATTTCCGGGCTTGCACAAACTGAAAATGGCTGCCCCCTTTGAATTCTTTATCTTATAGGGAAAAAATATTTTGTTGACCGTCTCTTTAAAACGCTGTAGGTATTTCACTCTTATATTGATGAATTGAAAACTATCGTTAAGTAGTTTTGGTTAGCTTTGGTTTGTTTGGAAATCGGATGTTTACGCAGTTGTATAGTTTTCGGACAACGAATGGAATATAGGTAATTCGGATACTGAAATCTTGTAATACAAAAAACACATAAAATATTCGAAAATCAATATGTCAGTGTGTTCATAGTATAATAGAATACATAGTTTAAATATTAATTGTTGGAATACTGTGTTTGATAGTGTTATTTTTTAAAATGTATTCAACAAAAATGAATAATGCCTGTTAAGTTATACTGTCTATATAGTATCATTTAATATGCAAGTATTACCAGTCTAACTTTCGATTGTACTCCATTATATTAATTTAAGTTTTAATGTGAATTGATAAAAAAGACATTATTTGTAAAGATTAAAACTTTACATATGGCTGTGAGTGTGCCAGAAGTAGGAATCCATATTTGGTAACTTTACTAAACATGAGAAATTAATATATTTTCCTTGGCTGAACTTTCACTTATTTTAATATTTTAAAATTTTCCATGAGAAACCTTGAACGAATATAATTTTTACCAGCATTGATTACTGTTGCAGACAAAATTAGGACTTGGCATTTAAATAGTTTTGTTAATTTAAAACAACTCTTTGGGTGTCCGGACGAAACTCCTATCCCCACTCTAGGATGCAATGTGCCTTATATCTTCCATTTAGGTCTAAAAGAAGAAACAAACTAAATAATCTTGCCACCTTTATAAAAGATGCATATAGACTTGGAAATAACATATTAAACAACACTGTATAGTATTTTTTCTTTGCATAATACATCCATGATGTGAAATGTTTTGATTTGTTCCCTTGTTTTCATCTTTATGAGCTCAAGCATTCCTTAATATTTAAGTATCACTTTCTTAATAGGTAGCAACTCATACTCGTGTATTGCTAATTGAACATTAAATTAGTATTTATTCATTTTTTATAATCTAGTTATATATTATGATGAGAAACTTTAATTTTAAACCGAATAAATTCTGTTCTGTTTTGTTCATCTCTTTCACTTTTCTACACTCTGTGCGAAATAACTCACTAACAGGTTTATTATCTTATATTTGGTCAGGTTGGTAAAACAGGTAACTCTATTTGCCATTCTTAAGTTTTTTGAGGTCAAATTGTTTTGGAACATGGAACTTATTCTACCAGTAGAAGTAGAAATATAACATTTATAAATGTTAGTATACATGGACAAAACTACCCAAGGTTCTTGGTCCCCCTTCATACTGGAAAACATTACTGATTAGTTGCACTTGCAGACAGTGTTGGCTAGATCAGACTGTATGATAATGCACTGTCATGTCTCCAGTATAAAGTATTATCTTTATAAAACAGGGGTATCACTGGATACCATCCAGTTCATTGTAGCCAAGGTTAGGACACAATGTTTCTATAAGTTTTAAATAACCGTAGTAAGTAGTTCCTTAGCGATATTTTTCTTGTATATTGCAGTTTGGTTTAAAGTATCCGTAATTGGCATTACATTCGCATCATCCGAACACTAAAACATTAAACCATAATGAAATTTCTCAAGAATTTTAAATTTATGACAAAATCTCTGTTGTGCTTCAGTTACAGGCTTAAAATCTAAATGTTATTTCGTAATTTCAGCCAATGGTTCAAACATTCATACTTTTCCCCTATCCGCTGTGCTTACACTGGAGGTCGCCATTTTTGGGCCACGCCAGACGTACTCCTGTTGTGCAGAGTACGCTGGGAACCAGACAACTGGCTAAGGATGCTCCAGCGTGTGCCGTCTCTTTGTTGTAAAATTTAACCTAGTGTAACATATTACATAGTGTTACTGATACCACACTCCAGGGACAGGTGTATATAATTAGATTGCATAACCCGTCTGGTACTTGTATTACCTATCTAGGGTGGTGTGGTATATAAAAATCGGTTTTGACTACTAGAGAGAGAGCTTTGGCCAGAGAGCTTCTTGGACGGGGAGCCTTTTAGCAGGGAGGACGTTAATATCTCCCGGTATTAGGATCCGACGCTGTTTAGAACATTTAATAAAGCTACTTAAACGGAGCGGGCGTTGTGCTTGAACGACACTTAGGTGGTAATCATTTGGAAGAAAAGTTAAAGTAATACATTTCGTTTTTCATTTAAATAATGTTTTCTGTTTGCTGCCAGTTTTAGTACAATTATGTTTGTTTTTTATTATAAAACTATATGATTACACAGTTTCAATCCTTTTATTTCCTAAGGCAGACAAGTTCTGCATGGTATCTTTGAAAAAGGTTGCATTATTAATATTAATTAATCTAAATTGTATTCCTTCGTCTACATATATAGATGGAATCCCTAGCTTATGTTTATTATCCCCCGCCTAATCGAAGGTTTTGGGAGGGGGATATTGTTTTGCCGTTGTCCGTCCGTCTGTCCTTCCGTCAAAAACTATATCTTGGTAGGCATTGATCATAAAATTTTCAACCTTGATCAGAATGTTCCCCTTGATCATATCTCCTTCACTTGTAAAAGTGGGTCACATGGGGTCAAAAACTAGGTCAAATCTTAGATAAATCTATGGAACTTACTAGAGGCATTATACATGGTCAAATACTCATGAAACTTAATCAAAATTTCTCGTGGACGTATATAAAACAGCGTCACATATGATCGAAAGTTAGGTCACTATGTCAAATCTTACAAAAGCATTCGAAATCATAATAATTATTACAAATGTGACTTTATATACAAAACTGTTAATTCAAAAAATTCCAAATCAACTAATATCCAACGTTCATTACGGTCCATTTTACTGCAGCCATACATGCTATAACATGCTATCCTTTTTTATGGCAAATTTGGGTCTGATATTCGGCCCCATTCCCCATCCAGAAAAGTATATATTTTTCCCCAGTTATTGTCATAAATTCCCCTTTCGTTAAAATATTCAATCAACACTTATTTTCATGTTTGACATCCAAGTCGGAAATCGGGTAAATACCGAGTCGTTGCCGTTTTGTAACCACCGTTTTAACTGATTCAATTCAGTCATGTTCAAAAGGCGCTTATGGATAATGAAACTGAAATCCTTTAGCGACCGGTCTGTATAGATCAGCTGATTTATACAATTGATTTCTGCACATCAGACAAGCGTCCAGCAGATGGTGATAAAACTATTGTCAAAACTTTTTTCTAGCAGTTTACTATCAATTATTTTGAGGTTTGTGTTCTCTTTGTTCAACATATATACTTAATTTAATAATATGCTGCATTCCTAGAGCAAAGATACTTAATTTTACAAATCCACTTCAAAGATATACAAAATAGTAAAGTTATATAAATAATGTTTTTTAATAAAACAGACAACAATCAATGTCAAAAAAATAATAGTATCAAGTTTCATAAGAAGAAGGTAAGTTTCTTTTGACAATCAGTAAATCACAAAAAGAAAAACAAAACACATTTTTCTGATTAACATGATGCAGACACCAAGGTGGAACCAATGCTTGATGAATGATGATGCCATCATCAGTTCTGATCCAGCAATGAGCTTTCTGCCAGACATGAGCGTGATGCTACCCACTTCAACTGCATGTGTTGAAAGGCTTCTCAGCCTCTTGAACTCCCTTTGTACACCTGCCAGGAGCACTCTAGGCGAAGAAAATCTAGATGCTCTCATACTCGTATGCTGTGCAAAAAAATAAACTCTCAGACATCAATGCCATAATTGACATAATCAAAATAAATAGGAGGGACATCAACCTGTGATATGAAAGTAAATACACTATTATGTCCAGTTTTACTTCCTTTTGCATCCAAAAACTTATTTAGTAGCATGTATGATGATGGCCTGATTGGTATGATGATCCCCTATTTGTCAGTTCGCGACTCAAATTTCCCCTGTCAAAAGGCCCTGTCATGCTTCCCCAAATTCTAAAAAAGGGGCTGTTATATAGGAATATTCCACCTACAACTTTGCCTTAACAGGCGGAGGATATCAATTCAACTGATTTGCTTGTTTGTTTTATTATTAAGTTTCCTCAAGTGCATACTTTGATAAGGTTTACTGCCGTTTACGTATAAGCTTTTTACTACTGAGCTGTTTTTGTAGCTTTTCATTTAAATTTTGCTCTGGGGTTAAATTCTCCTTTTCAATCTTGAGCCCTTATGTTGAAACATAAAACTTATCACTATCCTTATCAACAAAAAGACTCGAACCAGTTTAAGGAGCTAAACTTGAATGATATAGTGTCAATAATGGAAACATCGTTAACCATACACAGTTCAGACTTTGGTTAAACGTGCAAACATCGAGACCGATGATTTAATTGAAGTGCCTACTTCAGATATAGTTACTTCTGGTCGTACAATAAACTGTTTATCAGTATCTAAATTCTCTGTAACAAAAGAAGTAGCATTAGATGGAACACCCCTGACTATGTCGTTGACCGTAAAACTCGTACGGACGAACCTCTTGGGCGCGCAAAGACCGCATCTTATGAAAATGACTTATATGGATATGATTTAAGGATATGAATATTTTTTTTCTAAAATGCTGAACATGCTGTTTATTTTATTGAGAACATGTTAACACATGTTTCCTATTTGAATTAGTTGCCAACACATAAATGTTAAAGAAGGAATATATCGGTATTTAATCGATTATCCGTGTGTAAATAATCAAAGCAATCTAGTTAATATCTAAAAACAAACTTTCCAAACGAGTGAGCACTGATAAATGGCGTCGAAACAAAAATGTCGAGTTACTTTACTGCTCAAATCGAGCTTCATGTCATTTTCAAGACATCGCTCATTACGTCACTCAAGTACACTAAAACAGAACACTAGAGAATAAGCTGTGCGGAAAAAAAGAAAACAAAAACGATTAACGAGAAATGGAAAGATGCCAATTACTTTTAGAGTCCTCCTTAAAAGAAATATCAAAATACCCAATTAACACCAAAAACACGTATAGATAAAAAGAAAATATCTCCTGAAAAGTAAGTTCTTGCTCCAGTGACGAAGTAAAACGAATGAAGACGGATACAGAAGATGGATGTTTGTGAAGCTACTCAAAGCTTTCACGTATTATATAAGGAGTCCATTGTTACACAGTTACGGAAAATGAAAGCAATAAAGCTGCCCAAACGCGCTCACGTAAAGAATATGGAGTTTATTTCTCTGGGACAAAATACAAATTATAATGAAATATGCGGGAAGGACGGGGGTGGGTAAACCTATGGCGGCAATATATGAAGCACCGGAGAAGAAATGCCCACTCGTCACCAACCTCCCTCTGACGCCCGGACGTCTCCGGGGTATGACAACCTCAAGCTCTCGTGTACAGGCGGTGTGGCCGTTCCAACGCAACGTCGCCACGTGATTCCACAGCGACCGTTGACTAGGATGGCTTTCAAGATGTAAAGTTCTCGTCGGGACGCCAATTGTAGCCAGGGTTTAAGACAGGTGTTCCGGTTCCTTTATTTGTAATCACGGAGTAAAAGCCTCAAAAAACATTATAAATATTCTAAATACATACTCCAGACAAAATATTAACATACATCAGTTAATTATTACACTAAGAAATATCAATAAACAGTTCCTGGTCAATACAAGTTAGAGTGACACTCTTATTCAAAATCAATACATTCACTTACAACAAACTTAAATTTTGACTGATAAACCTTGAAATACTGATAACAAGATTGTAAACGAGTATTTTATAGCAGAAAACGCAAAAAATAGTAAATGATTAGTGAATTTAAAAAGATTTACTGTCTGAGGTCTTCTTTAGTTTATAATGTAGAAATACCGTGTTTTATCATCATTTCTTTCAACTCGGTATCCTTCAAAAGAACTATTGTTTTCTAAATTTATTGATCCTTTTTGGAATATCAAAAAATATGTTATGAATTGTGGTAAATCTTGTTAAGGAGTATGAGTTCATCTTTAATAAAAGAAAACAAAGTAAATAAATGAAACATACCAGCAGTGTAAAAAGTATTATCTTGTTACAATGCATATGTATAAAAATGAAATGTTCTTAAGATGTTAACCTAACGACTGCCAGGACAAGAATGTACGAGAGATCGAATGGCGGGAATGTTACGGATTTCATGTATAACTGAATTATAATTATAGTTAACCAATTGAAAATTGCTTGACTACTATAACGCGTGCACACTGACCACTATCACACACGCTCTTTAATGGTGAACGCGCAATCTGAACGTAAGCTGGCAATAATAAATGAACATGAATTGACGAATATAACACTCTGTCACACATACACGATAATGGAATCCGAAATTATTTATCTATACTCATTTATACCTTGTTCAAGTATTTAATATTTGATATTTGAATGACATCATTTCGGTTCGTATCAGTAAAAATAATCATGTCATTTAAAGATAACCTAAGGTTTTCCCTTTGAGTGCCTGATTTCGCAAAATATTGATGTATATGACTGTCTATTAAGGAAGTTTGAAATAACGTTTCTCTTGATCAATATCAAAAAACGGATATTGTCCAACGGACAGGATGAAGGTACTTTTGTTTAGTTTAAAAACTGTGTTTGGGTCAAGAACAGAAAATAAATAGATTGGTAGATACGTTTTTACCAGTTCATTTCACTGACTTAACAGAATAGCGCTGTATGAATTAATAATCAAAATAATAAAATTGTATAAGGTGAATGTAATACGTGTGAGCAAACATTTAAAAAGGAAAAACCGAATATGAAAGCTATGTTACGTTTTAAAATTTCTGTCGTAAAATGCACTATGTTTTAACACGTTGTTAAGTAAATACCATTGTGGTAAGACTATGAGCTTTTTTAAATGTACACTGATCAAAGCCCAGCATAAACAACTAGCACATATTATAAAATAGCGTAAGAAATACCGTTTCGGCTACGTCCTAGGGTAAACAGTAAATAACCGCACAGTTGTCTCAACATGTTATTGTTATCATCAACAATAGAACTAATATTTAAGGAATTTTAACCAGGTTTTTACTTTTGGACATGACTTGAATATTGTTAATTTTAACTTATATGTACGCGTGTAACCGTTTCGTTTAAAGCAAAATTCGTTTTATCTACATCTAGCGTAAACCAGGAAGGTGCGTTTTCAGAATTTAAAAGAGAAAGTAAACATGGTTTCCTCAACGATAAATGGTTTGTTGCTGTTATATTCTTCATTTTGCATTTGAAAACCAAGAAATAAACTATGCAGAACTAAAAAACAAAAGGCAAATAAATAAACACATTCATCTTATATGGCGGTATGTGCTTAATAATAGTATAATAACAAGTTTTAACAGTAACGATATACGTTATATGTTAACGAAGAGAGAGCACATTGTTATATATAAAGGGTAGCAGATCAAATCAAAAGTAAGACTAGGACATTGGGTTAGGTTTTCATTTTCTACAACTGTTATGAACAATAGTGTTTGAAACTAAATCAACACATACTACTCTTATACGAAACGGAAAAAAATCACTTGTTTATTAATTTTAGCTGCATATATGATCGACCTGTTGTTTCGGCTATCTGCTGTACCTAAAATGTGTGTGTAAAAATACAAAATATATTGATTGGATTCGATTAAAACCGTTTTCTTTTCCATGCATTGAAGATATTTTAATAAAACAACAACATTGGATACATCCTAGAAAGAATACTGCTGCTGAAATACAGAATAAACAGCCGTTTTGGGTTTCTAGACTTATGTTAGGTGCAACACTAATTATCCCCCGATAAAGACAAAAGTGATCAAATTTGAAATAATATTTGAACACAGAATACTTAGCCTTCTCTTAATAATCTGTCATTTTGACAATGAAAATATGGCCGGGTATTAAAAATATATACGACGGTGAATATATTATAACAATACGTTGATATTTATTAATCAAATCGTTCATATGCATTTAATACAATTTACATATAAACCCTATTTGACTTTTTCAAAATGAATTGACATATTACATTCAGATGCTGGTTTGAAATATACCATTACCCAGTACACACAACAGACAATTTACGACTTCGATGACGTCCTTCTGTTACATATACTTTAAATGCCCTATTGTAGTATTCATCCATTTCGTAAACCTCCGAAATCGAGCACTAAATTACCAGTCAGAATTTTTCTCTTCCAAAAACGCGCTGGTCAAGATTGACAAATATGTACCCGCGAAATGTAAAGTGAAGTTCATAGGTGCATGGTCGGGGCTGGCCGTGAATTCCGAGAAAAGGGTAAAGGAGATGAGTATAGCCAAGTATTGTTGACAAAGTTAACTTTAGCTGAAATGTGAAGTGTTTTTTTTAAAGTTTTAATGGCAGTTAGGATCGGTCACGTATTCAAAAGCTGGTATAAAATGTATAAATACTAAATAAATTGTGATGTGTGTAAATTAAATTTAGTGGATAATAAGTGTTAGTATGGCTAGTGACAATGAGTCTATTTCGCAGATACTGAATATGTTGGAGGAATAGGAAAACGAAGATTTGTTTGGAACTGCACGTGGAGTAAGTCGTGAAATAGTAAACATTGCGACCACAGGTGAAATTACAGGTGTAAGGCAAAATTAGCAATGGACTATGCTTATAAATCAGCGTAAAAGCACAAGGCAAAATACAGGGAGTGTTGAACTGGATATATTTGAAACACTAGATTTAGTTGTGAAACTGAATATGCTTTTCTCAAATATTCAGGCCATTGAACGAAGCTAAGTTTAACTTACAACATATCTTAAACTTTTCGAGGACACTAAGGTTCAGGTTGATGATCATTATTGTAAACTTAAATGCCTCAGTTACAAGCTTTTTAATTTGGAATACCAGAGCAAAAGTACAAACTTAATCATGGGAGGAGTTGATAATGGCCCAAGAAACCGTTTCCAAAGATGCCATTGACTTTTTGGTATCACAATTGCATTTGGATATTGTAAAAAAAAAAATTTGAAAATTCAATTAGACTTGACCCTTTCTCCCGTAATCGTTACGCTGTCCAAAAAGACATATCCTCATTCCATTGAGATTTAAACATGAGATTGATATGGCCATGCGTAGTGACAGGCGGCTATCAGGAACTCATTATGCCATAGTGGGGGATTACCCGGATGAGACCCGGGCAGCCAGAAAGCAAGATTGGTCAAAATTCAAGAAGTATAGCGGAAATAAGAACAATCGCGACAAGTTGCGATTCCCTGCAGCTTTGTATTTAAAAGACAGGTTGGTTAGCGATGAATTTCCTGATTGGCAGAACATAGTGTATCCCTCAATAAACCGTCTAGGCTCGTTTATACCACGCACGAAACCCCGCCATGGGGCGTAGTGAAGATGTCGGGCCGCGATCGACAAGCCAGCCATCAGTTTCTTCCTTCGCTGATGTAGTGAGTAATACTGCTTAATCGTTATCGCAGCCAACCCCTTGGTATTGTTTAAATACCAGGCATACCGAGTGTCCAAAATCGTTCACAAAGCGGGAAAATTAGAAATCCAAGGCCAGTCTACACCAGAGCAATATTGACATTATAGTATGTATTCCCCCGCAGTCAGTTGATATTGTAAACAAGTCACGGGGTAGATCGACAACTAGGACGAAACCTACAGCCAATCAGAAGAAGCCTCGCTCCATAAGTGCACGAGCTCCTAAAAACGCCCGCGAAGTGTCAACCAATGAAGAAGCAGCCCGCAGCGAGGAGTATTTGGTTTGACAATAAATAGGGTGATCATATCATTGAATGTGCAACGTTTTACAACTCGAGATTACCTCTTTTGAACATTCAAGGCTTGATAACGAAGAGCAATATTGAGCTTTTGTCACCTGAACTCATCTTTGTTTCAAACGAATGCTATTGCATGTTTATACTGAACTTTGGGGGTGTGAAGATTTTTGTAAAGGTGTTGAGAGTGCTTTGTCTTAAATAGAATTAAATTGTCTACAGCTAAAAGGGGTCGGGGTTTATCAATCTATATATGAGAGCATTTGGCACCAATGATATGCTTATTTTGTTACATAATGATTCTCATGTATTGATTAGAATTGGCAAGAGCTTTAAAAGCAAACAAGTGATTTATAATTATGTCTGTGTTATATAGTACCAACTACATCAAGTAGAAATATTAATATTGGAACCAGTAGATTTGATTTTATACAAGATAATATCATCGCTATAAAAAAGAAATATGGTGAACAAAACTGCTCTTTTATGATTGTTGGAGACCTTTATTCACGTGTTGGTTCTTTGCGTGATTACGTTGTAAATGATAATGTATTCTTGTAAGATGACTACGTAACTAAGTTGGTAATACCGAATAATTCGCAATATAATACAGTGAAGCAAAATGGTCGTTTACTGTATTTATAATGATGGTGATTATGATGATGATGATGACGAGATGATGATGATGACGAGATGATGATGATGATGATGATGATGATGATGATGATGATAATGTTTACACATTTAAATGGGATAATGATAAGAAGTATATACGCAATCGCTTAATAGCGAGCAATTTAAAGCTGTTTTAACACACCTTGAAAATGATGTAGAATATGCGTCTTCAGTAAATGATATTGACATAAATTTGAATAGTTTCGTAAAATGTTTTGACAATATTTGCACGCATTATATTTATTCTGTAGAAAAACAAAGCCGACCCCTAACACATTGACTAAAAATAAACATGTGCATTGTTGTACAACACTAATTGCGCTGACGATAGAACGATTGTATGCTTATAGAAAAAATAAGTCTCATAAAAACAAAAAATTGAGGATTAAGAGTAGAAGTTTATATAATTTTATGTCTATTGTAAGAAAATCCTATTTTGGGAAATTAAAAGAAAACATTAAGAAACTTAAAGACAACAAATTATAGAAATGCAAATGACTATTGGAATATTTTGAAAGAATGCAGTACTAAGCAAAAACAATCCCAATTTTATGCACGGACACATTTACAGAATATTTTCGGGCCATAAATGATCTCTACGACATTTTTTTAAGCTTACGATGACATTATTTATTTTAAGAATCCTATAATGCAGAACGAATAAAACAACATGTTTTAAAAATTGGATATTACTGTTATGATAGATGAACTGCAAACGGGTATTTCAAATATGAGAATTGGAAAAAGTTCAGGACCAGATCTAATGTTGAATGAATTTCTCATCAATGGAAAGACTACACTTTCACCTTTCTTGTTAAACATTTCAATACAATTTTACTTATTGGATATATTCCAGATAAATGGGCGGAAGGCTGGATTGTGCCAAGGAATAACAAAGGGAGTATCAATGATCCAAACAACTTTAGAGGTAATACACTGTTAAGTGTCATGGGACAATTATTAACGAATTTAATTAATAGTAGACTGTCAAATCGGGCAGAAAAGTATCATGTACTTCTGGAAGCTCAGGCAGGTGTTAGGGCTAAGATGGGAACCATTGACAATCTATTTGCCTTGCATGGACTAATAACACATTTATTAACCAAAATAAGCAATTATTCAGCAAGTGTATTTATTTTATTAAAGCATTTGACTATATTTTAAGGGAAAATCTTTAAATAAAGATATATAGACTAGGTATTCGTGGTAGACTCTTAAATGTTATAAAGTCAATATATAACCATGTATCTACAAGAGTTAAGCTTCAAAATAACATGGGTGCAATATTTGAAAGTCATCTTGGGTTAAAGCAGGGTGAATGCCTTTCTCCAATTTTATTTTCTCTTTATATTATGATTTACAAGATGCATTTTACCTGAATGGAGCCAAAGGAGTCGATACTGGGTTATTAATGTTTTTCTTACTTATTTATGCAGATGGTGTAGTAATTTTTGCCAGTTCTGCATAGAAACTTCAATATGATCTTGATATACTGTGTGATTAGTTCTTAAACATTGGGAGCCTAAGGTCGATATAAATAAACCAAAGTGTTTAATTTCAGAACAGGCGGGATATTACCAAGAGCATTAGAACATTTATATGATGGTATCGCAATTGAAATTTTCAATAATTTCACTTACTTGGGAATAGTTTTTACAACAGGAGGAACCTTTATGCTGGCCACAAAATCACTAGCTTATCAAGCGCAAAAGGCAATATACACGATAAGAATATGATTAAATAAAGTTTCCAGATATAAAATTGAACTGTTTTTAGGCCAATTTTGTTGTATTGGTCTGAAGTATTGGGTTCAATAAAAAGAATTAATATATAACGAATACATACGTCATTTATCAAAAATATACTTAAAAAAGTAAAATTTAGTACACAGCACGAGTTTATCATACCAGAGACAGGAAGAGATAATATTACGTTAAGTACATTAAACATGATTAACCACTGGTTAAAAGTAATTTGTTCGCCGGAACACAAATACATTAATCTTATTTACTTATGATAGATAATATTTAAAATCGTGCTTTAAAAAGTAACTGGGTTAAACAAGTAAAATTTGTTCTATGTTCATTGGGATTCTATCATGATTGTTTATTAAAAAGTGTTGGAGATTACCCTTAATGTTTGCTACTTTAAAAAAAAAGATTAACAGATAACTCAAAAATGTCCATGATAGACTAAGCGATTCTTCTACGGCTTTATTTTATAGAAATATTTTCCAATTTGATTCCCATCTTTAGCTCTCCTGAGCACATGGTGCTCAAGGTGAGCTTTTGTGATCGGTCTAAAAGACTATGTGGATTAAATTGCGGGACAACATAATTAAAGCAGCAACACGAATGTGGCACCGGTCATTATATTAGAGCAGGTGGTGGAGTAAAGATGCTTCCCTTTCAAGACCTAGCCTTGACCATGAACCTATGGTTTATAGGTCCATGCCTTGAAAAAGAATATCATGACGGCCTGTAAAAAACAGGCAACTTAAATCACAGGCCACTTTACTGGACTTTCGGTCCAGCCAACCCCTGGTAAATCCACCGCATTCACCCGGCACTGTCGGGCCTACTGGAAGGTTAAAACCTATTTAAAACATATTTCCCAGGCTATACCTGGTATACCCCCGGACCCTTGGTGGGGGTGGCGGGGGAGGGTGGTGGTAATATTTCTAAAACATTTACAAGTCCTACTATTTTTATCTGTTTAAAATAAAAATGACTACAAGAAAACTGAGAAATGCATTTTAGAATTAAAAAAAACCTCACGAAAACATGTTCAATTGTTGTAAGTCGTGTGTCCGTGTATTTTAATATAAGTTTTGCACTCAAAATCCGATTTAGTTATTATTTAACTCTAAATTTTGAGTACAAAACAATGAATTACCTAAAACACACATATATAATTATTGCCTTTGTCGCTGTGAAACTGTTCTTGTTTACTTAAGACTATAAACCATTGACTATGACACTGATTTTCATTTAAAACGTGTATTTTACATTGCGAAAACTGAAAGTAACCTGAAAATTAATACCGGAAATAAATAACAACGGTGCGTCCTGCAAAATATTCCCGACAAAAAAGACTGTCAACAAATATCGGCTGTTTTGCGGTTACCCGGACCTGATTTTGTCCTGACACGAGGAAATTTTGGTCACGAAGAATGTAAAGCATTGAAATACCTTCAAAAAAGGCGAAGTCGACGTTGCAGGATTAAATGCTATGTAAAAGAGCGTCAGATATAGAAAAAAAATCAGAAGTAAACAAAAAAAAGTAATATGCGCGGCCAAAAAGTATGTGCGGGCGCCAAAAAAAAGGTTTTTTTTTGTTGTTTTTTTTCGTTTTTCGAATTTTTGGTGCGGCAAATCCGACAAACAAATGATCAATATGTTGTGGCCTTAGAAGAAATTTCAATTTTACTTTATAATTAATTTAATAAGCACTTATTGAACCTCATGTAGATTGTTGTTCATGCAGATGCTATAATCTAATCTTCTGTGTGGATAGTGTTTTTCACTAATAACTTGTATAAAGATTAATTTTATCATTAACATTAGAAGGAATGTGATGTTGTCCTAGACGGGTAAATGTGATAATATTAGAAGGTGTTGAATCTTATCTGATATTTGACTTTTAGAGCTTAAGGCAGACTATTTATTTTATTGGATGGTGCACTGTTTGTTGTTTGTGTATTTATACTAAAAGTTCTTTCAGTGTGCAAGCAATTTAACATAGTTTTGTCAGTGTGCAGGCAATTTAACAAAGTCCTGTCAGTGTGCAGGCAATTTAACAAAGTCCTGTCAGTGTGCTGGTACTGAAAAAAAGTCCTGTCAGTGTGAAGGTATCTGTACCAAGTGCTGTTAGTGTGTAGTCAATTACCAAGTCTTGTCAGTGTGGTGCGCAGGCAACTGAACAAAGTCCTGTCAGTGTGCAGGTCAGAATCAAATTCTGTCAGGGTGCAGTCAATCATCAAGTCCTGTCAGTGTGCAGGCAACTGAACAAAATCCTGTCAGTGTGCAGTCAATCACCAAGTCCTGTCAGTGTGCAGGAAACTGTGACACATCTTTTCTGTGTGCAAGCAACTCTGACAGTGATTATTCAGGCAACATGTTTGACCAGTATGTGTTTATGCCCCCAAAGGTGGGCATATTAAAATCGCACCGTCAGTCCGTCCGTGTGTCTGGCTCAATAACTCGTGTCTGTGCTGTAACTTTCTCTTGTATGGACAGATATTAATATAACATGGCCACATGTGTTCGACATACCAGGATGACGTGTCATGTACAAGACCCTTGTCCTTACCTCTACGGTCAAGGTTTCACTTTGTGTTTATTCACAATTGAATGCTGCATATAAGTACATAGATAATAAGTTGTCATGTTTGGGCTGTAACTTTCTCTTGTATTGACATATTTTAAAATAACTTGCCACATGCGTTTTACATACTAAGACGACGTGCTGCGTGCAAGACCTGTGTCCCTCCCTCTAAGGTCAAGGTCACAATAAGGTGTTTATTCACAATGGAATGCTGCATATAAGAACATAGAGTTTAGGTTGTCGTGTCCGGGCTGTAACTTTCTCTTGTATGGACATAATTTTAAATGACTTGCCACATGTGTTTGACATTTCAAGACGACGTGTTGCGTGCAAGACCCGTGTCCCTACCTCTAAGGTCAAGGCCACACTAAGTGTTATTCACAATGGAATACTGCATATATAATGACATAGAGTATATGTTGACTTGTCCGCGCTATAACTTTCTCTTGTATGAATATATTTTAAAATGACTTGCCACATGTATTCGACATACCAAGACGACGTGTTGTGTACAAGACCCATGTCCCTACTTCTAAGGTGAAAGATACACTAAGTGTTTATTCACAATGGAATGCTGAATATAAGTACATAAGAGTGTAGGCTGTCGAGTATGGATGGTATTTTTTATGTTCAGAGGCAATTTAAAATAACTTGCCATATGTATTCGACACGTAAAGGCAAGATCAACTTTTTATGTACTTGTTCATATGTCAATGGCAGCATCAGGGGCATTCGTCTCATACTGTGACAGCTCTTTTTTTCAATATTCTTTGAGAAACAAGCTATATTGATGACAAAGGTTAAACTCTTTTACTTAGGTGAGCGATTTAGGGCCATCATGGCCCTATTGTTTTTAAAAGGTGTTCATATTCGTATAAGAATGCATTCAGCTCATTGAGATTTTCATCATATAGGCTTAGTATCGAAAATGGGAGATGGAATAATACAGATAATGTTTATAGGAAGTGTCCATCATACAATATTTTAGAAGACGAGTTTCACTTCCTTTTTGAATGTAATTTTTATTCTTAAATTAGACAAGGATACCTGCTCAGATATAATTGTAGAACTCCAAGCATATTTAAAACCATTGATCTGTTCATGTCAAAGAATGTTAATAAACACCTCGCTGTATTTTTTAAAGAGCTTTTGAAATAAACAGTTTGCTCTGTAGCTTAAGCATATTTATAGATGGTATTCGATTGTGTGAATGTCTTCGGAAAACGTAATAACTATTGACCTGTCAAGGTCAAATTTACATTTATTTTCATTAGAAACAAAGTAATGTATTCATTACAATATACCATTTTGTGTTCTTAAATACTAAAATTTATTTTGTTTCATGTTTATTGACTCACCGATCGCCATACATTATTATTATTTCTTGTAAACAGTCAAGGATCATTTTGATCTATTTCATTGTATGTTATTATGTTGAATGTTTACACTAATATAAATTGATGTCCTGTTCTACTTTTTAAGATAATCGGAGAGTCAATCAAAACCCCTCCTATGTATATCGCGCCGTTGTGAACTTATGATAAAAGACGTTTTTACTCGATATGAACATAAAGCAATACTTATAATTGATTTTGTTTAGCCTAAGATTGAAACACTTAAACATAGCCCTTTCGTAAGAACTACAACATTTATCTGTTGATTATATTATTTTTAATAATTTAATATTAACAAACACATTATGATTTAACTTTTGTTTAAAATCTTATTGTGGTTACTTAAACATTTGAGCATAAATAAAACCCTCACTCGAACGAAGTCAACATTACAGCCAAATAGTCAATAGGCACAAATCTTGAATTCAATTATTGAATGTTTTTGTGAAAACTTCTTTATGTAATGTTAATTCATTCGACTGAGGAAAGTTTAATTTCTGTCATGCTGAAAATAAAATATGGAGTTTAGTAAGTGAAATAACAACAGTGAGTAATAACCAAACACATCTCTTTTGAACCAGTTAATGTTGCCATAAATATTAATTTGGTATTAATAAAGATTGCATGTGTTTATATGAAGTTTATTGTTTTTTGAACGTCTTCTTGAACTTGAAACTGAATGTTTGAACATTTGCTTTCATACTAAACAAATCACAGACGAAACCAACTGCTCGAACATATTCGATGCCATAACAGGTATCAAATATCATTTTTTACTATATGTCTTTGTAGTATTGTAGGACGAACTACCCGGAACAATGAACTTATAATTTACCCCCCCCCCACGACTTACTCACTAAGCGTGGTCTTCACTCTTTATCTGGAAAATGACCCATATTCAAGCGAAGTACAGTGAGGTATGCTGGAATACCCATGTATCATTAAACAAACTTTACAACTTTGAAATTTATTTTAAATCCAATGTTAATTCACATTTGTTTACCTGACACGTTCGACCTTCTAATTTCCATTCAATAAATGGCACAAAATATAATTTGGTCATGTATGCATGTCCTTTTGAATTAAAAAATACTATCGTGCATTGTTAGAACATAGATGCATTACCAAATGTTCATTGGTGGATGTTCATAAAATGTTTGCACTACAACTAGAGTAAATAATAAACTATAAAAAAAATACCAAAAATGTTCTCATGGTTAACTGACACGTGGTGAAAAGATATTCAGGAATCGGATAAATTAAAAGACGCATTTAGGACTTGCGAAAAACATTTACGAATGATTCGGAAGATAGAGGGTCTTCTTACGGTGGCCGTTTGCTTGCGGCCATTTGTTACTGTTAACATCCAATCTAGATGGATGTGACAGAAATATACTTTTCAGACAAGGAACATATGCTTTTATAAAGTAATTTTTTTTCTCTATTTCAGCGCCGGCGAGCCTGAGTCTGCAAACAAAAAGCCTGGTTTACCCATGTAAGTCTAGAAATGAATAGGTGAGAAACGTATGAGAAATTGTTGTCTGTTACTTGACTTTATCATAGGTGGCCGTATCGAAAATAAATGAAGAATTGTTTAAGCTAAATTAATACATAAACAGGTATAAAAGTTAAAGCCAATTGCCGAAACCTGATTTTTTCCACAATTCATTGTCTTTACGGCTAGTATATGTATACACGGAATCCGCCTGCATGAAGAAAAAATGCGTATTATTATAAAACACATATTTCACGTGTCTTCCCATTTGAACCATTGTACACTCCTAAATCAAGCATCACGTTGTAATCAACAGTAATATTTGTTGGAATATATACAGTTGTAATAATCAATAATACAATTTTACAAACCTGGTATATCCGAGGATTACAAGGGATGATTACTGCATATTTTTCATATGTTGTATTAATGTTAGTTAAGATAATAAGTATCTTCCATGGCCGAGAGTGTAAGATAGGTTCATTCCGACCCGAGCGTAGGGTCGGGATGAACCTATCTTACACCAGCGGCTATGGTAGATGCTTTTTCTCCCCCCTCAGTTAAACAAAATTAAGTAAAAATGTAGTTTTTTGCCAGAACTCTTTTGTGCTTAGTGAAAATAATCGCGTACGGATATGCAATAATTCGTGGTTGTCATGGATATTCACGCAGTGATTCAGAGTATGTAAATAGTCTGATCGGTCTTTAAATAGTTCTAAGAAGAGTGAAGCATTATTCCTTGAAAGGTGCGTGAAAACTGTTTTCTGGTGACATTTGAAGCGAGAAATTATTAACTCGCGCTCTAAATATTGCCTCCAGACAAGGTTTCCATGATGCGCTACAGACGACAGTCTTCAACAAGGGAGGTAATAACAATTTGGTGACCATTAAAAGAAGTTCCATACGGGCATTTTATCTTCGCCCGTGGGCAAGATAAGAATTTCTAGTATGGTTAAATTAATGGATCTACTTATCTGAGGTGGGAGAAATATTCTCCTTACTAAAGCAATAGTGATGGTATTTTTGCAAGACATTGCTTAAGGGTTTATGTTCGTATACTGTGTGTATTTTACTATGTATCAACACTCCATGCAAACGTGAGTGAATTATAATACAACTAAACTTTGTTTTAATGAAACCACAGAACAACAGGAAAATAACCCTGTAGGAAAGTGGTCATTCATTTTCTGAGATGAATTTCAATGGTATGCTTTTAACTGATTTTAAAATAAGAAATGAGTTTGCAAGGGATACGAATTCAGCAATAAAGTGACATAGAGCCATTATTCATGCACTGAGACGATGCACAATTACACCTCACACCTGATAAAACTTATACTAGGGGAAATAATTTATAACAAATGACCACAGAGATATAAATTCTTGAAATATTCAAGTTTGTGAAGTTCTTCCTCTGAACAAAGAGGCTCACTTGAGTAAAAGAGTTTCACTTTGCTATCAATATAGCTTGTTTCTCAAAGAATATTGAACAAGAGCTGTCACAATATGTGACAAATGCCCCCGAATGTGACATTGACCTATGAACAAGTATATAAAAAGTTGATCTTGCCTTTACTTGTCAAATACATATGGCAAATTATTTTAAATTGCCTCTGAACATAACACAATTACACCTATAATTGACAGCCTACACTCTTATGTCCTCATATTCAGCATTCAATTGTGAATAAACGCTTAGTGTATCTTTCACCTTACAGGTGGGGACATGGTTTTTGCACACGACACGTTATCTTGGTATGTCGAATACATGTGGCAAGTCGTTTTAAAATCTGTCCATAAAAGAGAAAGTTACAGCCGGACACGACAGCCTATACTCATTGTACTTATATGCAGCATTCCATTGTGAATAAAACTAAGTGTGACCTTCAACTTAGAGGTAGGGACACGGGTTTTGCACACGAAACGTCATCTTTGTATGTCGAATACATGTAGCAGGTCATTTTAAACCTGTCTATACAAGACAAAGTTACAGCCCGGACACGACAGCCTATACTCTGTACTATGTACTTATATGCAGGATTCCATTGTGAATAAACACTAAGTGTAACCTAAGAGGTAAGGACACAGGTTTTGCACACGACACGTCGTATGTTGAACACTTGTGGCAAGACATTTTAAAATCTGTCCATACAAGAGAAAGTTATAGCCCGGACAAGACAACCTATAATCTATGTCCTTATATATGCAGCATTCCATTGTGAATAACACTTAGTGTGACCTTGTCCTTAGAGGTAGGGACACGGGTCTTGCACACGACACGTCGTCTGGATATGTCTGACACATGCGGCAAGTCATTTTAAATTATGTCCATACAAGAGAAAGTTACAGCACGGACACGAGATATAAAGCCAGACACATGGACGGACAGAGGGACGGACGGACGGACAGTGCCATTTTAATATGCCCAACCTCGGAGACAAAACAATTACTGGTCAAACATGTTGCCTGGATAATCACTGACAGGACTTGTCACAGTTGCCTGCACACTGATAGGACTTGTCACAGTTTCCTGCACACTGACAGGACTTGGAGATTGACTGCACACTGACAGGATTTTGTTCTCAACTGCACACTGACAGGACTTTGTTCATTTGTCTGCGCACCACACTGACAGGACTTGATAATTGACTGCACACGGACAGCACTTGGTACAGATACCTGCACACTGACAGGACTTTGTTCAGTTGCCTGCACACTGACAGGACTTTGTTCAATTGCCTGCACACTGACAAAACTATGTTAAATTGGTTGCACACTGAAAAAACTTTTAGTATAGATACACAAACAATGCACCATCCAATAAAATCAATAAACTGCCTTAAGCTTTAAAAATCAAATATCAGATCACACTCAACACCTTCAACTAATATTATCACCTTTACCCATCTAGGACAACATCACATTCCTTTTAATTTTATAAATAAATGTTTTTTTTTCTTTATATAACTTATTAGTGAATAACACTATCCACACATACGATTAGATTGTAGCATCTGCATGAACAATAATCTACATGAAGTTCAATGGAAAAGTCTGATTATTAAATTTATTAAGTATAAATGAAATTTCTTCTAAAGAATAAAGTGTATAATAATTATTTGAATTTATGAACCTAACAAAAGAACAATAATTACCTCAGAAGTGACTATGTTGAAGACTTAATAAAATTTTAAAATCTATTCCCTTGTTACTAAAAATAGAATGTAGTGGAATTTCCAACAAAAAGGGAGACCATATAGAAAGACTTGCTGCCCTTGCTTCAATAGCAAACTTTACATAACTTTCAGATTTTGACAAAATGTATTTAAAACGAACTTGTAGCCCACGGGCTGAGGTCAATCTTTCTCCAGGGGCTTAATTTAAATCAACATGGTCGATAACCAATCGACAATGTTACACACCAAATATTTAAGCACAAGGCTTCATAGTATTTGCCAAAAAAAGTTTTGTAATTGTTCCTTAAGGTTGCCATTGCAACCAGAGTTCTGTATGGGATTTATTTCTTTGAACAATTTTGAAAAAGCACCAACCAAGGATCATTCCTATGAAGTTTCATTACAATTGTCCAAAGGGAGAAGATGATGATTATAACGAATTGTTGTCATTTTCCTTTAAGTTGCCATGGCAACCAGAGTTCTGCATGGAATTAATTTGTTGGAAATTTTTTGAAAAAGCACAAACAAAGGATCATTCCTATAAAGTTTCATCAAAATTGCCGGAAACAAGTGTGACGACTAAGCTATCGGTACATGTATGCCATGTCCGGTGACGCAACAACTGTGTCTGCTGCTATCGTAGGAGAGACATAACACCTTATACTTTCTTTAATATTTTGTTAATGAGAAAACAAAACAAAAAAGCATTATATATGTGTGAGGTCAAGTTTTCATTTCAGATAAATCTAATCTAATCTTAAACTTGTTATATCGACTGAAACAAAGATTAATTTATGTTCATGTCGTAAATCAAGGATTGATTAACATTATGTGATGACAGAGACAGAGAAACAAGTTACAAACTTTAAATAACAACATGTTTATACAGAAAAAAGAACATTTGACTACTTAGAATAAGGAATAATATCAAAAGGCTTACAAACTATCTACACTGAGCATGGTATGTTTAAATGTCCACAGAATTAAAACCACCTTCATTATTGGACACACTATATATTCACTAATTATTCTAAATACCCTTTCAGAATAGTCCAAACAATAGATAGTCATGTAACCGTGTCGAATAATTTAAATTAAAAAAGATATAAGAACATTAATTTCCCGGTTGAAACTTATAAAAAACAAATGTAAGCTTTGTAAAGTATTGACTTACCATAGACCAAGACCGAATATATTTGCGCTTATATACAAAATGAAATTGTTTAAATCAGTTAGATGACCTGAAGTTAATCTTCATTCGTGTCATATAACTAAAACTCCATCAGCTTTATAGTACACTACTGGAACAGAAAGCATCTACTCCTAACACTCGACGTAAATGATGACCTTCAAATGCAAACTCAAATTTTGTAGGTGTTAGTATAGTGACGGAGATACGTTTATAATACTTAATTTATTCGATAAGATGAATACTACATGAAACTTTAAAATTAAATCATGGCTTCGTTTTGCACAATGACTTAAAGAACTTTTCCCTGCATTGTATAATTAATTAACATTTTTATATGGGAGAATTTGACGCTAAATTATTTTACTTCGCCATTATTCAGTTATGAATAATAAATGATAGAAAACATTCATAGTCTTACAATAATTATTATTGTTTGTAATAAAATTAATGGTCAGCATTTATTTCAGTTGCAGGACGAACAAATGCTGTACAGGACGTGAAACAAGTGGCCGTCATTAATAGGATGTCCGGTAAATATATTTCAATTACGTAAACGGACCTTTTCTGATGATCACCATCTTCTGTTTCTTTATAATAAGGAGAATGACATAACGACGTCCACACGGTAAATGCGGATACACTTTCGCAACTATTTCCAATGTTCACATTATTAAAAAATGCCCTTCTTTTTAAAGGTGATTAAATGGTAAAAACGGAGTTTTATATTCAGATTGGTTTATACATATACATATGTGACACTTTTAGACACTTTTAACATTAACCTAGTTATATTGACGATGAATAAATCTTGTTGTTTATCGCTCACCCGGAAAACAAAGTGCATAATGTGAGCAATTTTGATTGCTATGTCCGTCGTTAACATGTATTTAGTATTAAAAAACACAATTTTCCTATGCACTTATATAGTAAAAATGTTTAATAATCCTTCTAAAAATGGCAAGGTCCTTACACTTCATATTAAGAACCGTCATGAAGTAATCCATTACCAAGATGGTTCAAATGCTGTCCCTTAGGTCAAAAGTGGCCCCACTTCATGTGCCTCAGGTTTTCTATTATTTCATTTGGTAATATCTTTGAAAAATATCTCTTGATACCGAATTTCCAAGATTACTGATTTTTGGTAAAAAGTTTCATGCATTGGCCTTTTACCAAGATTCTTCAAAGAATGTCCTTGGGGTCGAAGCTGTTCCCAGGTTTTTTATATACTTATATAGAAAAAAACATCTTCCCTGAAACTGCAAGGTCAAGGCTTTTGATAATTGGTATACAGGTCATGTAGGGGCTGTTTTCCACGACACGACTTGCGGTACAACCATTGAACATGTATTCGTGAGTTATTTTTTTTTAAATTCTTAAATGCATTTCTCAGTTTTCATATAATCATAATTGTTTAAAACAGATAAAAATAGTAGGACTTGTAAATGTTTTAGAAACATTCTGTATTTATGCAGCAGTCAATTGTAACCACGCCAACCCCCCAACCCCCTCACCTCAGGTCCGAGGATAGCCGGGTAAATGAACCATGTTTAAACCTTCCAGGTGGCCCCGCAGTGCCGGGTGAATGCGGTTGATTTACCCGGCGGAGTTGGCTGGACCGAAAGTCCCCGCTATTCCCCAGACCTGGAGGGGGGGGGGGGGGGGGTTACAATTGACTAGTGCATAACACATACATTTTGAAAATAGCATCAGTTAAATCAGAAAATAAAACCTTTTATAAGTAAAATGACTGTTTTAATTTTCTCAATTGTGCTTATCCAATTTTTTCTTTGGCCGAGTTGTAGTAAAGTGGTCTGTTATTAAAGTGTCCTGTTTCTTACGGTCATTGAAGCTATGGGGCCATCATGTTATTCTTTTTAAGACACGGACCTATACACCATAGGTTCGTGGTCAAGGCGAGGTCTTGAAAGGGAAACACCACCTGCTTTAAAATAATAACCGGTGCCACATTTGCAGAATCTTTTGATACTGCTTCAAGTATGTTGTCCCGCAATTCAAACCACAGTGTTTCTTTTTTTAAAAATGTTCTCTGTGTTATTTACTTTTTCAATCTTCTGCAATGTCAATGTCACTACAATTTTATCATGTGCTTCAAGAGGTTCAAATTTAGACCTGACCCAATATTTGGAAATGCTCAAATGATGAATTACTATTACTAGTCTAAAATGTTTTATTGTGATAGTAAGTTATGGAATGAATACAATAGTTTTCTTTTTGGTCCTCGAATAACACATTGCACGTTACTATGAGGAATGTTGTCTTTACAATATATCCACGTTTAAATCTAAGTTAATAGTAAAGCACTGGATCTCATTGCCATTTGTTAAATATTGAGACAGATTTTCATGTGATACAATCCAAACCTTTTCATTTATAACTGAGAACCTTTGTTTGTAATTAAAAAGCATTTCTTGACATAATTGTATGATAAATTTGGTAAGAAATAAACTTTTATTTATTTTTTAATTTTTCGCTCTTCGCTCGCCTCTGATTTGCCTTAAATTAAAAAAAAGGATTTTTTTTTCGCTCTCTCGCTCCTACTTTTTTGGGCAAAATCCGTAGAACAAATGATCAATTTGTTTTGGCCTAAGTAAATTTAAAAAGAGAGTCGTCACATGCTGGAACATCCCAAGCCAGCAGAAATAACACGGTTTTAAAGATAACATTTATATGCAAATCTGTTATAAAATCAAAACACTGAGAGCTTAGTTATTTAAGTACGACAAGCCTCAGCTGAGCTTCTTGGTCGTTTTTGCTATTGGCCGTTCGAAAGAAGCATACGTTTATGATTGTGCCATCACATTAGGATGAGATGTTTGTTTCAGGAGTGACCCCCCTACCTGCAATACCAGGTGACGACGAGTTCCGTGCAAGCAACAGGAGTACACCATACATTGCTGTATCTGGTATGCAATAATTATGTATATAGCTTATTGGTTTTACAAAGCTTATCATAATTACTGCGTTAAACAGGTATAATTAAAGGTTATCAAACGGTCAGAGGGGATACTTTTTCCATTTGGCTATAATCGAAAACGAGTCTGCTTTGAGTATTATCTATGGGGCATTTTTCGTACTTAGAAGCAATGGAGGTAATATGTGTTTTGGAATGTTGCATGCTATACTGTGAACAAAATTCATGATATTTTTCAAACATGTCACCGACTTGAAAATATTTTGAAGACATTAAATCGGATGGCCGTGGTACTAAATTTATTGAGCTAACAAGAACATATCTTCTTTAATACAATAAAATATACAGGGATATGCCCAATAGTAAAAGAACAAATACATTCATCCTGTTTAAGCTGCACTGTCACATATTGACATTTGTGATCTTTTTAAATTATATGTCAAAATCAGCTTGTTTGTGCGTTTATGCATTTAATTTAATCATATAAGATTACTTGCACTAGAATCGATCTCAATTGTTTGGAAAACTCCCAAAAATTTCATTTTTCTTGAAGCGTCAGTTTTAGTCAATAAACATAGATTTCCGAACGTAGATATGAAAACTGCTATTTGCTCTTTTGTCTGCAGTCTTATATGACTGGTTTCCAGACATGCACAGAATTTTGTGAACAATTTGTTCGTTCTACGACTTAAAATGAACATGTTTAAAAAACAATCAGTCTGTGAGAGGATAGCGTTTAAAGGTAATGGCCAACGCGCAACACATACTACAGAAATACTATAGCAATATTATTTATACGGTTAAAAAAGGGCAGTAGGCCTTTAGTAATGATGTGCTTTTAAACGAATACGTTACTAGTCAATCCCGTCCTTCTTGCGTTTTGTTCTGGTTCCTACCAAGAACATTGAGTAGGTAAATTTCCAAATCAATCTTTATCGGTCGCAGATGTTCTATAGTTCAATCATTGAAGGTAGTGAAAACCTTTATAGTTTCATTATTTTCTCAATCGATATATCAGCTTATTTGCGATTTTTCATATGTTAACTTATGCCTTCTGACAGAACTTGGCTCAATTATGTTAACTCTGATGTTTTTTAGGTGCCAGAACAAATACACGCATCAGTACAGCACGGATAGGAACAACGACCTACCTGTTCAACAGAAGTAACTGATACCTACGCCTGTCTCTTCATTTGCAATAAAAGTAATCATCGCATATATAGGACAGCTTATTTGTTTTTGTTTTTGGTTTCCGACTAGAAGTATCTTCTTGTTATAACTGTCGTAAAAAATAGTGCACGGATTACACTGAGACTGAAAACTAAATTTGTTTTGAAACATCAGTTGTTCAATGAAAGAATCCTTGTTTTCCTTTGTATGCGGTATAAAAAGTAGAATATTCAAATAAAAACATTTTTTTTTATGTTCATTACTATTCAATGGAAAATAACTACTATAAACCTTGGAAATATTATTAAGAATGATATTCGTGTTGTGTTTTCATATGCTTTAGTTAGAACTTTAAAACTATCTTAAAACGTGCCAGTATTTGTGGACATATTTCAAAATATATAAAAATAAATATCCCGCTTGTTGTTACACCAATGTGTTTCTTTGTTTATTTAAGGGTAAGATAAAAAAATAGTTCATTTTTGACATAAATGAAATGTTTTTTTCAAAATGGCGGTCATTTTCAAGATGGCCGCAAATCCCGATTAAAAAAATAATTTTAATACAAACAAACAGTTCTATTTATATGATTTTGGTTTTTGATACAAGCATCAAAATTTGCATAAGAATTCCTATTAGGTTACTCGTTTAAAAAAAACAAAAACAGTTAGCCATCTTTTTCAATTTCAAGATGGCCGCCAATCACGATTGAAATTAATTATTCTTAATACAAAAGTTGACCAAACAGTTCTATCTAAATGATTTTGGTTTGTGATAAAATCATCAAAATTTGCATAAGTATTCCTATTAGGTTACTTGTTTGGAAAAAACCCGTTAGCCATCGTTATTTTTTTCAAAATGGCGGCCATTTTCAAGATGGCCGCCAATCCCGACTGAAAGAAATTATTCTTAATACAGAAATGACTAAAAAAAGTTCTATCATAATGCATTTGGGTTGAAACAGTATATTTGCTTTTATAGAGAAACAAAATTATATAAACCTTTTTTTAAGCTCTTACTATCACTTATGACAAAGCACAACCGGGCACACTGCCGTAAAACTCAGCATGTGGTTTAATGTCAGCTAGATAATCTCTAATAAAGCTAAGTGTCCCAGATGCTAAATAATAAGCCCCATACATGTAGTCTTGTTAAATGCAGGACCAGTAAGATAATAATTAATATTATGAAAACAACGAGGACAAGCCCTGTAGTAGAACATTCAAAAATGAACTCTTTATAGGGACAGGCAAACGCCTAAACGACAATGAACTATAGACACGAACATTTAAACATCACATATACAAATACAAACACCCAAAACAAACTAACACCATATAAACAAATACAAACACCAGAAACAAACCATACTGTCATCAACATTGCTTTACCGTCAAATGATGGGAGTACCTTCATGGAACGGTCAGTGAAACAAAAGTGCACTTGAACTCGAGTCTAAACTTGTTAGTATGGCCATAACCTCACTGTTGTCCCGTCATCATGTATGATAAATTACTTAATTAAAATATATAAGCCTCATTAGAGCAATCATCAACTTAAAAACAGTATAGAATAATGCAAAAACAATAACATATAAACTGATGAATTAATTTCAAGTACCTGGGACCAGATACCAAGATCGTCTGTCAACGAAGCAATCAAGCCGTAACAACAGTGCTAGGATATGGATAGGAACCGTTGCTGGGGCAGGGACTACTTCCTCAGGGACAGCAAAATGCTTTCTTCCTCCTTCAAGTGCCACTATGATACGGCAAATGCACCAGCTTACAGCGAGCACTCTCTTCAAGCTACTTAAAGAAGCCTACAGGCTGTACAATGTCAGTGAGTGTTCAGGGGCCAATGTACATATGTAATACCAAGTAAAGTTTCAAAACAATATAACTACTTTTCAAATCTTTCATTATAATTAATTAAATTGAATTAACAATAAATTAAAATTAAGATTAAAATTAAATTAAATCTTTTTAGATAAATTAAATCAAATTAAATTAAATTAAAAATTAAAATTAAATTGAATTAAATTAAATTTACTTAAAATAGAATTAAAATTTAATTTAAAAGAAATCAATAAAATGTTGTGGTTTTTTTAAATTAAAGCTTAAATATTATTTAGTAAACGACTTAATGTTATTCTGGGAAAAGCAACCATAACAATGAACCGATAGTAAAGCATAAGTATTTAACAGCTCTCTAAGATCTTAGCTTAGTAACAAATTCGTAAGACTGCTGAAAAATTATCATCCTGCTGTACCAGAATATCATATCGTATTCTATTCCTCAATCTATTCATAAATAATGCCGTAAATATATTCATATCACACAACATATTCAATGAACAATAGTATCTAGTACAGGTTAATAATCTCTGCCCGCAAGAAAAGTTCTAGAACAAAATCTTATCCTGACTAAGCAAATTTCATCTATCGTCCAACCATTTTTGGTTAGGACGAAGGAAGGTTATGACTTACCTGTAAGATCTGCGCTCTGAGAGTAATTTACACCAACACGGGTTATGTATAAAATGACCACTCTCGAGCGCCCTCTCCAGAAGTTATTCTGGTTATCTTACAGGTAAGAGTACAATTTATTATTTTAGGAATATATATCATTATTTTATTTAGATTCTTTTTTCATAAATTGTTTTAAGTCTTTCTTATGAAAAATGTACTGAGTTGTTTATTGAATAAGATTAAAAGAATTATTTCGTCAATATGTTTAGTATTTTATTTGAATTTCTGTTTGCTTTCATATTTCTTGAACTAATATAATTTTAGGAATTCCTAAACAGTATTGATATGTTTTAGAAAAAATCATTTATATTTATTCTAGTCACAATAATGAATTTATAAATATTCGCTATGTTAAAAATTGTATCATGATATTCATGTGTTGCTTTCAATTAAATTTGTTATTTTATTGTATAAGGTATTTATCACAAATTGTTATCTATTGTGATTTTTCTAATAAAGAAGTTATTCTGGTTATCTTACAGTTTTGTCTTCTGGTCGTGTTTCGGATTGAGAGACATAACCTGGTACCTCTCAATGAAAATTGAAAAATGAATATGAGCTTCGCTTCCCCAGTTGGTACGAACACCAACATCAGTAATGAAACCAATCCGTAACATATGTATCGTTAACTGCTGTAAAAGGCGCAAAACTAAAAGACCACTATATCAATTTAGAAATCTAGTGTTGACAATGGAATTAATAATCATGTCCCTGGTCTGATCATTCCGTGAAGCAGATTTTACTTTATACCATCAATTGTTGTGCGTGCAGATACCACTCTTTTTACAAACAACAATGTAAACTATGCGCGATGGCTCCCCATACATCTCAGACACATGATGGTGCTTGAGCATACACATCCTCAGCTGGATGCAGAATACCATAACGGAATATCTGTTATTCATAAATATAATCGTGAGTTTTTAGCGTAAGCTATTGACCAAGCTTATGAGAAAGCTAGTGCTATTATCAAAGGTGATGGTGGTGCCATTGTTGTGACTGAAGACCAATCCGAACAATGACGGTGGATGGTGCTGAAGCTGAAGTCAGTCACTTGGTTGCTCAGTATGAATTGGCATTTGAAGTCAAGGATGCAAATAAAAATACCAGACATTACGAACAGAAAGAACATACACTGCGGAAAATGGGTAAATATACGGAAATGTACTGAAACCCGTATATCCATCGTGTACGGGATGTTGAATATACGGGAGTGTTCGGACCCGTATATTCACAAAACTCCTACATCTTGAGTATACGGGATTTGATGTACGGGCGTGTACTAACCCGTACATCAATGTTATAATAAAAACATGAATTCTGTAATCAAATTAGGTCTCTTCGTCTTTACTTTGACAACATGTACAATATGAACAACATTTATACCATTGACTTAAAACAAATCACTGTATTTAGGAAAATTGGAAGGTGTTAGTAAAAATCACATTTGTAGAACATTAAATGCTTTAATCGGTGTTGACTGCTTTTTGTGGGATTAGAAAGAGGTCTGAATACTAAAAAATAATTAAATACGACAATGCTGAGTGATTTGACTAACGACTGGTACTTTTGCTATTTTGATGGATGTACGGTACCGTACATCTCCGTATACCTTGAGTGTACGGGCATGTACGGTTTTCGTACACTTTGAAAATACGGGATTATACCATTCCCGTACACGATGAATATACGGGCGTGTACAATTCCCGTATATTATGGATGTACGGAAATATACAAAATCCCGTACACGGTGAGTGAATGGAATAGTAACAATTCCCGTACACTATGAATATACGGGCGTGTACAATTCCCGTATATTATGGGTGTACGGAAATATACAAGTTCCCGTACACGGTGAGTGTACGGAAATGTACAATTCCCGTACACTATTGATATACGGAAATGTACTCTTTCCCGTACACCCATGTTGCAAAAAAGTTTGGAAATTTGTTCTCATTTGACAGCATATATTATACGAACAACATTTATACCATTGACGTGTATACATTTTTCCGTGTTACTTTGGGAAACAAGAATATCTTCATGGTACAGAAGAATAAGATTTGACAATGCTGAGTGATGTTACATTTGACAGCTATATGATACGATCAACATTTATTACATATACCATTGACTTATTCGTTTTTCCGTGTTTCAGAGTAACAGGAGTCGCGTTTTGTAGAAATATTAACGCTTTTATGTGTTTTAACAGCCGTTGAAGAAATTACAATGACATCTTGATATGATACAAAATAATTGAATTCGACAATGCTGGGTGGATAAATTCACGGCTAGGGCCCGGGAATGTTTAGTTTCCCGTACATGATGAATATACTGGCGTGTACAAATCCCGTATATTATGGATGTTCGGAAATATACAAGTAACATTACCCGTACAAAACGGATACACGAACATGTTGTGTTTCCTGTACATGCTTAGTGTTAAGTTTCCCCGTATATGCTGAATATACCAATGGGGCATATAGGTTATGAGTGGAGGGGTTCACTCCTAAATGTTAGGACTTACAGTAGAACTGAATTCCCTCGAACAAGCGGTCGTTCGAGAACCGGCGTTCCCTCGAGGTCGGATCTTGGTCCCGAACATTTTCCTTCTATTTTCATATAGAATATACCCACGCTGCATCAAAACCTAATTATGTCGAGCAGTCGAGCAATATCCTCGGTCCCAAGTATACAAATCGTGCACATAACCTTATGGCTCCCTCGAGGTCATAATTTCACACTTTTTCCCGAACGCGTATTCCAAAATAAACAAACTTGCTAGGTGTTAAACTTTTCGCAAGTTGTAAAAATTGCAATGGCAGTTTAAACTCAATTTGATTAGGTATGAAAAACCGTTTATTACTGTTAACGCATGACCGATATTAGTTGATATGGGCATTTGAGATGATAATTATGAGAAGTTAATTGCGAGAAATGTAAGTGAGTAATAAGATTATGAATAAACGCTACCATGTCAATCCAACATCGGAATCTATGAAAATAATTCCTACTTGTCACTTTGCTTTGCAATATGGCAATTTTGTAAAAATAAAATTTCTATTTATTAATTTATTGTATTTCTTTTAAAATACTTTCGACAAGCTGCGGAAAATATCATTATCATATTATGCATGAATTGAATAATGGTAAATAAATAAATAAATAAATAAAATAAGTAAATAAATATCCAGCAGGTTTATCTCACTTAAAATTGTATTCAAACGATTTTATATTATCTGTGACATCTGCTTTAATGAATGCTGATAAAAGAAGATCATATCTATGATAAGGCGTCAAAAGAGACCGATTACTTATTAAACACAACAAAAATATTCATCAATTTCAAGTTTTCTAATTGCATTTTATAAAATTGCATTAAGTTATAATTTTGAAGTAAGCAGATTTGTTTTGATCTTAATTTTATTGAAAATGGCTCTAATTGTTAGCTTACTTTCTTCATAGTTTGATTCCTATTATTGGTATGAGGGAGTTGAAATAAAGATGCTCTTTAAAGATTGACAATTTTAACATTTTTAAAGTTTGGTCTCATCTGATGAATTTGGCATCAATGCCTTCATTTCAGTCATATAAGACACCTCACAGTATAACAGGTCTCAACTGTTTTGAAAACTGTCGAAATATTTAGGTTTTTTGTAAAACGTTAGTATTATTGTAACGCTTTTAGCCATAAAACATCAATTTTCAAACCTAAATATGGACAATTGTGATCTGATCATTTGTCAACAGTCTTATATCATTGAATTCCAATATTATACGCAAAATTGGCTCATTCCAAGACAAAAAAGAATAAATGCACATCAGAATAAAGATGGCAATCTAAAAGGTTTGACATTTTGACATTAGACAATTTTTGGCTCGCTGGTACAATTTTGAGGGGAAACAAAATAATAAATATGTATGCCTTTATAAATTAATTCAAGCTATGTATTTAATTTACTTTGATTAAATATTAATTGGCATACATTGCCAAGTGTTCATAGAAATGTCATGTACAACACAAATTTATGTTTATATATTATCATCACATCTGGGGATGGACTGGTTGAATTTTTTAGAGCTGCACTCTCTCAGATTGACCGTTTTGACATAAAATATTTTGTCTCAGATTTAGCGAACTTTTGTACGGGGTCCGTATATCCATCCCGTACACGTTGCATGTACGGGGTCTGTATATCCATATATATTTTGTCAAAACATTATATGGATAAAATGTGTATTTCTTCAAAAACAAGCTAAATAACATAAAAATATTGCACATTTTTTTCTCGAAATTAAATTATCTCCGTATATCCAAAGATACTGGAATGGATATACGGAAGTCCGTACACGTGGTGTTCCGTATACGTATTAATATACGGGGTCCGTACATGTCGATATACGGGTCCGAACACGCCCGTATATTCAAGATGTACGGGACCGTTGTTTCCCGTATATTCAACCATTTTCCGCAGTGATACACAAAAGGCCTTCGTTGATAAAATACAGAAGCTGTACACTAAAATGATATGGACAATGCTACTACTGGGGAGAATAAGAATATTTTTACACTGAATACAACACGTTTTGCACATCTTAATGCTGCTGAAATGGTTGCTTCTCATTATGATCACGGTTAAACCGGCTTCAATAACTTCCTGAAAGGGATTGATACAGTGCTCATGTTATTAGCTAAACAAGAAGAAAACGATATATTTTTTTCGGCAAAAGCCAGAGCCGATAGCGGATGATTCATGGGAAAATCTTAATAAGGACGACTGTTGTCTGGTTTCTAGACTTATTTTGCCTGTCTAGAGAATGTGACCGTTTTTTCTTCAGCATAAGAGTCAGTCTTTTCCCGCTGCGATGAGTGATAATGGTAATCTCCATAGCTGCCTGAAATCGCAACCTGGGTCAATTCTAGAGGCTGGTGTCATCATTTTTGCCAAATCTACTTAATATGCATCACTAGAAGTAGTTTTACAAGTACAAGCATGTAGCTGTACTTACGCGGGAATAGATATTTTGTTTGGCGTATACTGGCCCTCTACTTTAAAATCTGAAACATGAACAATGCGAGGCATAGGAACTAGACGCAGAGTGACTGACAAAGAAAATCCCACAATATTGGCGTAGCGTCTTGAGAGATAAAATGCAACAAGACTGAGCTATTTAACTTTTCTGGTGGAGAATGGTAAAGATGTGTCCAAATAATAGTTAACAGTTGTAGTCACTCAAGAAGATGGCGTTGTCTGCAATAAGTCTTGAAGGACACAAACATTGCAAGAGGAAGCAGACACATGAATCTTCTTGCATGCAAAACACACAGCAGCAGACGGTTACAAAGCCATTATGATTAAAGCCAGCTACACAGACGTTCTTGTCATTGCGGTCAATGTTATGCCAATTCTTCAGCTTCTTGATGTAGAAAAGCTGCGGGATGCATTTGGTCAAGGATAACACTTGAGGTTCCATACATGATATAAGTGTGTCAATTGGCCCTGAAATCCAACGGCCTTCTATTTTTCCATACTTTTATTGAATGTGATGTCGTATCTGCATTTTGTTGACAAGGGAAATAGAGTGCATGGCAAACATGGAATGTATTCTTCTATTTTTTTTATAAAACTCACCAATAATTGCCAAAAAGGATCATAATATTCATGAAAAGTTCGAAGTCAATATGTGATAGTTCTAGCGCCACTGATGATATTGACGAAGCAAGACTGACATTGTTTGCTCAAAAACAAAGGTTCTATGAATCAATTCCTTCAATGCAAGAAGCTTTTATTCAACATGTTAAGCATGCTGCATACTAAGCAAGATGCATATGGGGCCTATCAACTAAATATCAAATGGAAATCGAAAGCCCTGCTGACAAGGGCTGTAAAAAGCACGATGATATGTGGCAAATCTTTTGGACAGCACTTCCGCCAAGTCGATTTAGACTCCCGCGTACAGCTCTGTGCCAATACAATTGTGCAGGCTAGAATGTATTAAAAGTCAGGACTTGTTCTTAAATAAAAGAGATTTTAACAGAGAAAAAGGCTGAAATATTTTTAGAAAAAAGCTTATATTTTTTAATGAAACACATAAAAACATAAATACAAACATAAAATATACATCACTACCTGAGAAATCAATGTTTTAATTCTTGTAAATCTAAAAAAATATGCATTAAATAAATAATTTCTGATCACAACCCGTTTAGTTTGGTCATGCATGTTAAGTTAAATAATAAAAACAGTAATGATTATCTTGAATGGCGGCCATTTTAAAAAAAATAGCGGCCATTTTGAATTTTACGTGGCTAACGGGATTTTCCGAATAAGTTGATCCAAAAGAGTCTCCATGTCAATTTTGATGCTTGTACCACAATGTGAACGATATTTTCACTAATCTGCCGGGCTATATGTATAAGTATTATATAAATGTATGTAAATCAAGTAAATTTTCGTAATTTACCTAATTTACAATATGATATTGATGCATGATAAACACGAATATACAGAATACACATACAATAATTAGGACGGATACATTTCAATTAATCTAATTAAAAATGCATTGTAATCATATGTTCTAAGTTGTGTTAACATATCCATTTTATCAGATGTAGTTAATTGGATAAACCTGTGCATATGTAGTCTGAGCTATAAAATAGTGCCATATAATTAGGTCTTATTTCAGACAACATTCTGGAACAAAATGGTATTCGTTTTCTAAAAGACTTAACATTTGTTACATTTCCTCTCATCAACAGTCATAGGACTTGTATTCGCCCATCTTCCACTCTCAATAAGAACTCATTTTTCAGATACACGTAACCTCGATAAACAAAACTCTTTTGTCTTAAATTATAAACCAACAACAAAAAGCATTTATCTGTACAACTAAATACGTTATAAGCCTGTATGAATGTTTAAATTGATAGCTACGTGGCCAAAAATTCCCCAGTAAAGAAGCACCAAAATATCCATATTTTCTTTCATCCGTACACAAATCATACTCTGTTTTGTTTTAATCATTAAAGTCCAATGAGTTACACATGATACATTAAAATTTAAAACATTTTTGTCTGCATCAACATATCACGTCCTCCTTTAATACTGAATGAGATTAAATAAGGTTGGAGTGTAAATCATGTTAAATTGTTATAAAACAATGCTTAACTAGAGTCTTCTTATCTTTCATTCTAGTTTTGAATATCACGTACTATCTATTAGTCTCTGCTAAACCTTAGAAATACTTTATGGTGAAGGCAAACATGTGACATAGCTGGAAATATAAAACACAGGGACAGAGGCGGAAAAGAGAGATGCAGAATGAAAACTTGACACTGACAAGACTTGTTTAGGAATGGCCAATGTACAAGGACTGCTAGGTGGATGTTTGATAGGCTGATCAGTATATTCACTGTGCAATATTTAATATTTTTGTACATCTATATGGAGAAATATAACTGCTCAACGATGCAACATGAGTAATCGATGACTGTAAGAAGCGGTAAATGTGCACGTAGCTTCAGTACACAGAACCGTTTTGAAAAATAAATACAGAAGCTCAAAGAACCACGGAGAACAGGATCGCTAATCGCTTTGCCATGAGCCATACTTCAGTCCTGTGGCAGTCATTCCTCTTCGACCAAAAAGAAACGAAGGAAATGTCTACTCTGTTAATAGAATGTAGCGAGTGCCAAGACAGTATATTTGAGACGCATGCATGTCCACCATTTGAAGCATTTACTGCGTGGCACCTTCAACTCTTTCAAACCACATATCTGTGCATTGAGTTCTGTGGGATTATGTCCCACATCCGATGAATACCACACTTGTGTTCGTCGGCATTGTATTGTTGGGGCAAAGCCCTAACATTACCCTGAAGCAAGTCAAAGACATTTTCTATCGGAGTCAGGTCTGGACGTTTTGCTGGAAAATCAAGAACACGAATGTTGTATGTTGCTGGCATAATCTGAGGTTATCCCGTGCAGCATGACATGGTGCATTATCTTGCACATGCATCATTCCTCGATTAGTTAACAGTATCAATCCAGGTTGAACAAGACCGCCGGGCTGTAGGCGTCAAGAATCCCTATCGGTTTGAAGTCTTGTGAACAGAATGAGTGTGTCTCAAGAGAACCTCCATGAAAACTTTTAACAAATCCTACAAATAAAAAAATCAATGTTGTTTAAGACACCCAGCCCATTGTATATTAAATTAATGGCATATATTGTAAAATTGATCCATCATGGACCTAGCTTTGATATTTTTTGAGTTATCACATGACCAATGTGGCTATATTTTTAATGTTTAAGGGCAATAACTCTGCATTACCTTGTCTGAGGAAAAAAATAAACTAACGTTCATAATCTTTATATTGACCTCTTTCCAAATACTAAGTGTCATTGACCTAGCTTGGATACATTTTTAGTTATACCAGGACCGATATTTTAGTCAACAGCTATATTTTTAATAAGTCAAGGGCCATAACACTGCATTTCTTTGTCTAGCGAAGAAAATGAACTAATGTGCATAATTTTTATTTTACCATCTTTCCACATTTGTGTTTCAATAACTTACCTTTGATACTTATTGAGTTATTACACGACCGAATTGGCTATATTTTTAATGTCAGGGACAGATACTCCGCATTACCTTTTCTGACGAAAAAAAACAACTTGCATAATCCCCATATTGCCCTCTTTTCACATACTAAGTTTCATTACCCAGCTTGGACTCTTTTTTAGTTTTACCAGGACCGAGATATTTTTCGGTTAACAGCTATATCTTTAATAAGTCAGTGGCAATAACTCTACATTACTTTGCCTGACGAAAAAAAAATTAATGTGCATCATTTCCATTTTACCCTCTATCCACATAACGAGTTTCATGAACCTAGCTCGGATTCTTTTTGAGTAATCACACGACCAAATTGGTTATATTTCTAATAAGTTCAGGGCAATAACTCTGCAGTATATTGTCTGACGAAAATATGAACTAACGTGCTTAATCTTCATATGGCCCTCTTTCCACATACTAGGTTTCATCAACCTAGCTTTGATACATTTGGAGTTATCGCAGCGAGATGTTTGTGGACTGAAGGACGAACGGACGGAGGGTAAACCTTAAGTCCCCTCCGGTGAAACCGGTTGCGGACTACTGTCGTTCTGATACCTCAATGCGTTTACATCACCATAGACGGGGGTGATTGGAGTCTTGGTGTGCATGGAAATTCATGCCCATACCATTTCGGAACCACCGCCGAACTGGCCTGCGTTAATCCGACAACATTCCCTGTTTCGCTCCCCTTCTTCATAAAAATCGATAGTTCTAGGCATAACAATATAGTTTCAAATTTCATGTCGACACATATAGTAGTTTCCATCTTAATAAATTTCATAAAATGGACGTTTATTTTTTTTGTTCAGTGTATAGCGAAAGATGTCCCAAGCTAAGTTCATGATCTCGCTAAGGAGTGAAAGATTATAAAACCTAGTTCAACTCATGTCCTTTTCCTACCACTAATACCGTCAGAATGGTTTGACAAAGGGCCATGAAGCTAATTGGTATGTTTTACCCGATCGTATCATAATTATTGTGTTAAGTCAAAACGCCAAAAGACACGGTTATTAGTAATGCATTGTCACAGGTCTCATCATGGTTTACAATCATGTCCTGTTTCAGATTAAATAAAGCTCGTTGGATTTTTGGTAGGATTCCAATTCACCTGGGTTGTTTCGTTTTACAAGCATGATTCTACTGGGTAAATCCGACAATAAAACAATGAAAACTAAGGGGAAAAGCACAGTTGACATGTAGTCAAATATTAACCCTGTTTAGAGAAATCAGGTCAAAGTCCGGACGATACTTATCGCCAGGCGCCAAGGTTAGACACCACTCACCGACCTAAACGTAAAGGATAGGACTACCGTCTTGGTACTGCCAGTAAACAACTTTAGCACAAGGCAAGCAGGGTTATAAACTTGTTCCTCTATGTCCCTTTTTTGATGTCCCTATCTATTAAAAGGACTTATTTTTTTATTTTTTTTTTGTACATTTTATTTCAAATGTCCACGAAATTTGTGGCTCAGTTTGCGTTTAAAATGTTCATTAATTAATGGGTTTGTCCCTGTATTTCCTATTGCATTATTGACGGCAAATAACATTTTCAGATACCTCAATAATTGTTGAATTTAGGTATAATTTCGTGTTTATCACAATTTACATGGTAAAAAAATGGGGAAAAAGTAAATGTAAATATCAATGCTTTAGAATTGTATAAATGTTGTTCGCAAAAATGCTATTCAAGTAATATCTCCGATATATAACTATCTAAAGCCACACCACCATTGTAAAGGAAAATTACTTCTATCAGACAATGAAGTTGGAGAACTATTGCTCGGACAAGCTCAAGACAATTGATAACGAGGTAGCAATACTTTCACCGATGACTGCTTTTAGCAAGTGTATGTCCATACAACAATGGTTAAAGTAAATTGCAAACTGGTGGAGGATAAATTTTAAATGATTATACCTATACGGCAAAAACACCACTTAAGTTACAACACAGTGTTACAACTGACCAACTGTCTCTCAATTATCTTGTCATATCGACATGTACATGTAGTCTACTAACCATCTTTATAACTTTGGAGCTGAATGAATTGAGATTTCAACAAGAGAGCCATGCTGGTCCAAAATCGATCACCTGAGTAAACGAGTTTAACCTTTGTTATCAATATAGCTTGATATTTATTCTCAAAGAATATTGAAAAACATACTGGTCAAACATGCTGCCTGGATAATAATTGACAGGACTTTTCACAGTTGCCTGCACACTGACAGGACTTGTCAGTTTCCTGCACACTGACAGGATTTCGTTCAGTTGCCTGCACACTGACAGGACTTGATGATTGACTGCACACTGACAGAATTTGATTCTCATACATGCACACTGACAGGATTTTATTCAGTTGCCTGCACACTGACAGGACTTGATAATTGGCTGCACACTGACAGCACTTGGTACAGATACCTGCACACACACATGACTTTGTTCAATTGCCTGCACACTGACAAAACCATGTCAAATTGCTTGCCCACTGAAAAAACTTTCAGTATAGATACACAAACCACAAACAGTGCAGCATCCAATTAAATCAATTAACTGCCTTAAGCTCTAATAATCAAATATCAAAACACATTCAGCACCTTCCACTAATATCATTGCTTCTTCCATCTAGGTCAACACCACCTTCCATCACATGTTCAAAGACTTAATAAGATTTAAAATCTATTCCCTTGTTACTAACAATAGAAAGTAGTGGAATCTCCAACAAAATGGGAGACCATATAGCAAGACTAGCTGCCCTTGCTTCAAGAGTAATTTTTATATAACTATCAGATTTTAACATTTTGGCCATGTTGTTGTTGTTGTTGATAAATCATGACCGTTGGTGTATTTTTGTAGAGGGTAACCCAATGAATCTTTCTGTAAAGTTTAATTAAATATGGACAGGTAGTTTTAGAGGAGATGTTTTAAAGCAAAATAGGAAGTTGGCCATTTTGTTGTTGTTGCTGTTGTTGTTTTTGTTGATCAATCGTGACCCCTTGTTGTATGTATGTAGAGGGTAACCCAAGGAAGCTTCCTGTTAAGTTTCATTGAACTTGGACTGAAAGTTTCGGAGGAGATGTTTTTAAAGCAAAACAGGAAGTCATTTAGTTGTTGTTGATCAATCGTGACCCCTTGTTATATTTTGTAGATGGTCACCCAAAGAAGCTTCCTGTGAAGTTTCATTGAATTTGGCTAGGTAGTTTCAGAGGATTTTTTTTAAGCAATTGTTGACGGACAAACTGACTGACGGACGGACGCCGGACAAAGACCGATCACAATAGCTCACATTGAGCACTTCGTGCTCTGGTGAGCTAAAAACCTTCCGGGATCCTCTTGATATAACTTGTTTTGTTTCCGTTTTTGCTGCATTGTTTTTACTCATTCGCTGGATTTGGCACCTGACGTTGTGGAAAAATACTGAACGCACACAGCAGTCAAAAAAGCTTTTACAGTTAAAATATACAACTTGAATTTTTGTTTTAAGAACTGATTAAATTTAAGATGCCTTCCAAACTCAAAAGGTCTAACAGGTACATGTTAAGAGTAGGCGGGTTGACGTTTAATGGTACATGGTTTTGGAGAACGACGGATGCTTGATAGAAGGTGTGTAGGCGGAGTGTTGGGTTAATGGTTAGTTCGCCCTTTGTTGAGTAAATTATTGTATAAGTGGGGGATTGGCATTGTCAACATGGTCACAGGGGCAGCATTTCTGAGGCATTAAATGGCTTCCAACTCTAGGTCTGACAAAGCGGATGCGCTACTGATTCCTGTGAAGTAGTCATCTCCACTTGATCACTGGGGCAGCCTGTATTTTGGGACCAGACGGGTGGCGCATACTCTAAGGATTAGGTGCGGTATGCATTAAACGGACTGTGTCACAGATTGGCACAAAAAAGTTTTTTCTGTAATGAATCTCAGGATAATTATCTAATGGAATGTATTACGCTTTGATATCATAATTGCAAAAAAGTACCAAAATGTAAAAAAAAAATTGTGGCAGAGACCGGTTTAGAACCCGCGTCGCCAAAATTAAAGTCCAGCGTCTTACTCACTGAGCTACAAAGGCTTATGTTAATAGGGTGATATAATTAAGCTATACACCTACCTCGGTAATATCATGTGATAACACCGACTAGCCAATCACGCATAAGGAATGAATTATACCTGGTAGACATACCCAGTCATCTTTTTTAATGAAAAAATAAGAAATAACTGCTCAACTTAAATAATTTGTAAACTATGTGGTACTTCAGTTAGTAAGTTTCAATGCATCGTACACATCGATGCCAAGTTTATTTCAGTTTTCGACATTTTTATTTTTCTATTTTATCATACGTGAGACAGCCCCTTTAACCTTTGCATTAGGTGGACATGGCGCGATGTGTCGTCTGAAAAGGATATGGTAGTGTTTCCCTTCTTGTTGTTTATGTGTTTTGACAAGGACCGGTCTGAAGAAATGGTAATTCCAAGGTATTTAGTTGACTGTGTTATTGATATAAATTTTCGATGGATCGTATAATGTTGGCTGTTGCGTTTAGTTCAAACGTGGATGACTTCACACTTTCCAACGGTCCAAGGCTTGGTGGTTGTCAATATCTCCTTGTAGTTGAGAAGCGTCCTTCCGATTCGTCATAGTCCGGTAAAGGAAACAGTTATTAGCGAACATTTGGACAGCTGTCTGTGGCCATGACGACATAACTCAAAAAGTTATTCACGACGGCGGGTATTCCTACAACAGCAAATCACCGTCAGCTAGCAAATCACCATGTCATAGCATTTCTCCTTAATCGTCATTCTCCCTCGGCTGGGCATATCATTGATGTGAAGTAAAAGCGCGGACCCAGGACGCTGCACTGGGGAATACCTGGTGTTACTAGGGCTGAGAGCGATGAAGAGCCATCAAGGACGACACGCTGGGTACGGGATAAAATGAATCTGGTTATCTGGTTATGTACGTAGCCACGAACTTGTACTGGTTAAGCTACTATAGTTGTCGTTGACGTGATACTTAACCGATAGCTTTGCGCAAGTCAAGTAGAATTGAATCGGTGTGCTATCTTATTAATGCCTTTTAAGAGATCATATTTTTGCTTCAATAGTATACGGCGGCGAAAACTATGTTCACTTAAAGATTTAAAAACCGAAGTATACAATAGTACATAAATCGACTAGGCTACCGCAAAAGCACCTCCTTATTAAACTTGGCGTAAAAGATGACCAGGAATTACAAACTCTAATGCTCAGTTAAAAATATGCGTTGGAAAACATTGGAAAAAAATGAATGGTCAACATTTTTTTTCAGATGCAGAACGAACAATGGCGGACAAACGGGATCAAGTGCCCGTGATAAATGGGGAGGGACTGTCCAGTAAATATATTTGATGTATTTATAACATGTTAATAATATACGGACCTTTTCTGATCACCATTTGCCGTGTGTTTCTTGATCATGTTGAAATGCTCTAACGCCGTTCAAACGGTAAATACGGATAGTTCCGGCAGAACTCCAGAAGTGGACCATGAAGGCGGATAAACTTACAACGGCAAATCCTCGTCTGCATGCAAATTACCAAGCCATAGCAATTCACCTTCATCGTCATTCTCAGAAGTACGAATTAAACAAGTTTTTTAACTGTTATATATAGAGGAATCAAAGCTCGAATCCTTCTATTACGACTCTGGATTTGGAAATAACTGCAAGCAAAGTTATGTCAGTACTTGAAAAACATCATAATACTTAATTTAATATTACACTGACTTGAGATAAGAAGTGACTTAAAGGCTTATGAGCTTTCCTTAAGTCAAGAAGAATTGAATCGATGTGTATGATCTTCTTAAAACCCTTTAAGAGATCGTTTTTGTTTCAATAATTTATGGCGGCGAAAACCATTTTCACTAAAAGGATTAATAACGAATTATACAATAGAACATAAATTGAGTAGGTACCTGCTCATTTTACTATTTTCCAACATGTACACACATACATATCTAGTACAAAACGCTAACACATACCGATTATGAACATTCCCACAATCTGAGAGCTATGAGTGACTACACACACCCTCTTTCTCCTCCCCTCCTTTCCACTTTTCTATCATTACTATCACTCCCGCTTCCCCCAACCACCGTGTATTTCTCAATCTACTTTTGTAAGTAATTATTTTTCTATAAATATAGCATCCTACCGTACTACTCATATTGTACCAGTCATTTTTTGTTTATTTCTTTCACTTCGTACCAGCAGTAGTTTATCAAACAATTCATGATTTAGTGTTTTTTTGTGTGTTTTTTTTTTAATATTTGTACTTACCATATCTCTAACAATGAAAACAGAAGAGAGACTTAGTAAAACCAATTATGGTTAATTCTCAATTCTGTGATTTACTCACTGTTTATGCATTTCATCACTCGTTATTTTGTATGTATATTATGCATTTCTGTAGCTTATGTACTTTTTTCAATATTGTCTGCAATAATGATGGTTTATGTACTTGGAACCTGTAAACAATATACGGACTTTTTCTGATCAACATTTTCCGTGTGTTTCTTGATGATGTTGCAATGCTTTGACGACGTTGAAATGGTAAATACGGATAGTTCCGGCATTACTCCAGAAGTGGACCATGAAGGCGGGTACACATATAATGGCAAATCCTCTTCTGCATGCAAATCACCGAGCCACAGCAATTCACCTTCAACGTCATTCTCAGGGGTAAGAACAAAATAAGTTTTTTTAACTCTTCTATATTGGCATCGAAGCCAAAGCTCGAATCCTTCTATTCCTATTTTGGATTTGAAATTTACTGCAAGCTAAGTTATGTCAGTACTTGAAATTAAAATATTGTTATTCATAAAACATTCTTATACTTTCCTTTTAATATTACATTGACTGGAGATAAGAAGAACTTAGAAGCTTATGAGCTTTGCCTAAGTCAATGTAAAATTGAATCGATATGTGTTATCTTATTAAAGACATTTGAGAGATCGTATTTTGTTTCAATAATTTACGGGGGCGAAACCCGTGTTCACTAAAAGGGTATGAGCTTTCCTTAAGTCAAGTAGAATATAATCGATGTGTGTGATCTTACTCTTGCCATTTGATAGATCGTTTTTTATTTGAACAATTTACGGCGGCGAAAACAGTGTTCACTTAAAAGGTTATAAAACCGAATTGAACAATAGTACATAAATCGACCGGGCTAACACAAAGGCACCTTCTCATCAAACTTGACCTAAAAGCTGACCGGGAAATACAAACTCAAATGCTTAGTTAAGACAAATGGATGGAAAACATTGATAGTCTGGCAATAATGTATGCTGAGAATAAAATATATGGTTAACATTTATTTCAGATGCAGAACGAACAAATGGCGGAAAAAACGAGAATTAAGAGCCCGTGGTGAATGGGTTGTCCGGTAAATATATTGTATGAAATTGAAACCTGTAAATAATATACGGACATTTTCTGATCACCATTTGCCGTGTGTTTCTTGATCATGTTGAAATGCTCTAACGCCGTTCAAACGGTAAATACGGATAGTTCCGGCAGAACTCCAGAAGTGGACCATGAAGGCGGATAAACTTACAACGGCAAATCCTCGTCTGCATGCAAGTCGGTAGATACGGATAGTTCCGGCATAACTCCAGAAGTGGACCATGAAGGCGGATATACCTACAACGGCAAATCGTCGTCTGCATGCAAGTCGGAAGATACGGATAGTTCCGGCATAACTCCAGAAGTGGACCACGAAGGCGGATATACCTACAACGGCAAATCGTCGTCTGCATGCAAGTCGGAAGATACGGATAGTTCCGGCAGAACTCCAGAAGTGGACCATGAAGGCGGATATACCTACAACGGCAAATCGTCGTCTGCATGCAAGTCGGAAGATACGGATAGTTCCGGCATAACTCCAGAAGTGGACCATGAAGGCGGATATACCTACAACGGCAAATCCTCGTCTGCATGCAAGTCGGTAGATACGGATAGTTCCGGCATGACTCCAGAAGTGGACCATGAAGGCGGATATACCTACAACGCCAAATTCTCGTCTGCATGCAAGTCGGTAGATACGGATAGTTCCGGCATGACTCTAGAAGTGGACCATGAAGGCGGATATACCTACAACGGCAAATCCTCGTCTGCATGCAAGTCGGTAGATACGGATAGTTCCGGCATGACTCCAGAAGTGGACCATGAAGGCGGATATACCTACAACGCCAAATTCTCGTCTGCATGCAAGTCGGTAGATACGGATAGTTCCGGCATGACTCCAGAAGTGGACCATGAAGGCGGATATACCTACAACGCCAAATTCTCGTCTGCATGCAATTTGGTAGATACGGATAGTTCCGGCATGACTCCAGAAGTGGACCACGAAGGCGGATATACCTACAACGCCAAATCCTCGTCTGCATGCAAGTCGGTAGATACGGATAGTTCCGGCATAACTCTAGAATAGGACCATGAAGACGGATATACCTACAATGGCAAATTCTCGTCTGCATGCAAGTCGATAGATACGGATAGTTCCGGCATAACTCCAGAAGTGGACCATGAAGGCGGATATACCTACAACTGCAAATTCTCGTCTGCATGCAAGTCGGTAGATACGGATAGTTCCGGCATAACTCCAGAAGTGGACCATGAAGGCGGATATACTACAACGGCAAATCCTCGTCTGCATGCAAGTCTCCCAGTCACAGCAATTCTCCCTCATCGTCATTCTCAGAGGTACGAATTAAACAAGTCTTTTTAGATGTTATATATTGGCATTGAAATCAAAGCTCGAATCCTACTATTATTATGCTGGATTTGGAAATAGCTGCAAGCTAAGTTATGTCAGTAATTGAAATTAAATTATTACTTTGCATTGAACATCCAAATAATTTCCTTTTAATATAATATTGACTGGAATTAAGAAGTGACTTAAAAGCTTATGAGTATAGCCCACGAAATTATCATTGCACTGAAGAAACATAAAATACTTAATGGAAGTTCCCTTTATTAGAAAGGAAGTTGTTTTATATGTGGTTCATGAGAGTATAGGTCTGTAAGAATGTTTATTGCATTAGAAAACAACAGACGTTTATAATATAACCCATTGTGTAATGAAATTAAAAGACGAGAAAAAAAGTTAAAATATGTCATCCAGAGTTTAACAATTAATCGGAGATTTTCCTGGAGTGGAGGTGCAAAATGCCAAAACTCATGTCCCTTTTATATGGGGTTTCAGTTCTAAAACGAAACATTTTAAGACCGCTGACAGACATACAATCGATTTGATCAAGTTCAAGAAACACAAAAATAGCCTAAACTGTATTTTACAAACTGTTTGTAAAGAAATCAACTGTGACATAACGCTGTCCTATACAAAAGCTTTTGTCATTGAATTCCATATAACAGTGTTTAAACAATTAAACCACAATCCCAATGTTATCATTATCATTCTTCATGCCATAAAGATCAATGGAGATTCTGCTTACAAATAGTTGTGGTAGAATGACCTTTGCTTACAAAACAAAAGAAAACTGATTTAGAGAAAAAAAGGCTACTTTATTTCCATTTACGTATGTAATACAAAAAACTACAGGGACGAGTCCTGGAGCCAAACAGTCAACGATAACCGAGATGACAGGCTCAAGATTTAATGCTGAATAAACAATTCATAAGAACGGACATATGTCACTCTTCAAGCAAGACAAAAATATGCAATCGTTTTATCTCTCTCTTTTATATACATGTTTGTTTCTTGATTAAGTTACTTAAAGCACTACAATTTTGCAAGAACCTTTTGTTTTGCTTAAGTTTAGCTTTTGGCCGTTTGTGTTGTTGGTCCTCATAATAAATAAATAAAACATAGATACATTATATGTAGAATTAGAATTATGCTATAATACTAAGATGAGATGTTTGATACAGCAGTGACATGCCATTCCTTTCGAAGATTAGTCACGTGCACCAAAAAGGAATATGCTATACTTTGTATCATGATGTATGCATAAAATAAGTTTTGAAAGCTTATTGTTTCACAAGGTTTAATATTATCACTTCTTGAAACATTATTACAAATGGATGATCCTAAAAAATATATAAAAAGGTCAGATGGGATGCTTTTTCTGATGGAATTTAACCAAAATCGGATCTGTTTTGATTGATATTTTTTCAGACACGCCTCCAACCGGCTATATCAGTGAGGATGGGGATAATACTGACAACCAAGGTGAGAGGATGTTCTTTCATTTTAATATATTGAATCATTATTGATATTTTTCAGACACGCCTCCAACCGGCTATATCAGTGAGGATGGAGACAACACTGACAACCAAGGTGAGAGGATGTTCTTTCATTTTAATATATTGAATCATTATTGATATTTTTCAGACACGCTTCAAACCGGCTATATCAGTGAGGATGGGGACAACACTGACAACCAAGGTGAGAGGATGTTCTTTCATTTTAATATATTGAATCATTATTGATATTTTTCAGACACGCCTCCAACCGGCTATATCAGTGAGGATGGGGACAATACTGACAACCAAGGTGAGAGGATGTTCTTTCATTTTAATATATTGAATCATTATTGATATTTTTCAGACACGCCTCCAACCGGCTATATCAGTGAGGATGGGGACAACACTGACAACCAAGGTGAGAGGATGTTCTTTCATTTTAATATATTGAATCATTATTGATATTTTTCAGACACGCCTCCAACCGGCTATATCAGTGAGGATGGGGACAACACTGACAACCAAGGTGAGAGGATGTTCTTTCATTTTAATATATTGAATCATTATTGATATTTTTCAGACACGCTTCAAACCGGCTATATCAGTGAGGATGGGGACAACACTGACAACCAAGGTGAGAGGATGTTCTTTCATTTTAATATATTGAATCATTATTGATATTTTTCAGACACGCCTCCAACCGGCTATATCAGTGAGGATGGGGAAAATACTGACAACCAAGGTGAGAGGATGTTCTTTCATTTTAATATATTGAATCATTATTGATATTTTTCAGACACGCCTTCAACCGGCTATATCAGTGAGGATGGGGACAACACTGACAACCAAGGTGAGAGGATGTTCTTTCATTTTAACATATTGAATCATTATTGATATTTTTCAGACACGCCTACACTCGGCTACATCAGTGAGGATGGGGACAACACTGACAACCAAGGTGAGAGGATGTTCTTTCATTTTAATATATTGAATCATTATTGATATTTTTCAGACACGCCTCCAACCGGCTACATCAGTGAGGATGGGGACAATACTGACAACCAAGGTGAGAGGATGTTCTTTCATTTTAATATATTGAATCATTATTGATATTTTTCAAACACGCCTCCAACCGGCTATATCAGTGCGGAAGGGGATAATACTGACAACCAAGGTGAGAGGATGTTCTTTCATTTTAATATATTGAATCATTATTGATATTTTTCAGACACGCCTCCAACCGGCTATATCAGTGAGGATGGGGAAAATACTGACAACCAAGGTGAGAGGATGTTCTTTCATTTTAATATATTGAATCATTATTTATATTTTTCAGACACGCCTCCAACTGGCTATATCAGTGAGGATGGGGACAACACTGACAACCAAGGTGAGAGGATGTTCTTTCATTTTAATATATTGAATCATTATTGATATTTTTCAGACACGCTTCAAACCGGCTATATCAGTGATGATGGGGACAACACTGACAACCAAGGTGAGAGGATGTTCTTTCATTTTAATATATTGAATCATTATTGATATTTTTCAGACACGCCTCCAACCGGCTATATCAGTGAGGATGGGGAAAATACTGACAACCAAGGTGAGAGGATGTTCTTTCATTTTAATATATTGAATCATTATTGATATTTTTCCGACACGCCTCCAACCGGCTATATCAGTGAGGATGGGGACAACACTGACAACCAAGGTGAGAGGATGTTCTTTCATTTTAACATATTGAATCATTATTGATATTTTTCAGACACGCCTACACTCGGCTACATCAGTGAGGATGGGGACAACACTGACAACCAAGGTGAGAGGATGTTCTTTCATTTTAATATATTGAATCATTATTGATATTTTTCAGACACGCCTCCAACCGGCTACATCAGTGAGGATGGGGACAATACTGACAACCAAGGTGAGAGGATGTTCTTTCATTTTAATATATTGAATCATTATTGATATTTTTCAAACACGCCTCCAACCGGCAATATCAGTGCGGAAGGGGATAATACTGACAACCAAGGTGAGAGGATGTTCTTTCATTTTAATATATTGAATCATTATTGATATTTTTCAGACACGCCTCCAACCGGCTATATCAGTGAGGATGGGGAAAATACTGACAACCAAGGTGAGAGGATGTTCTTTCATTTTAATATATTGAATCATTATTTATATTTTTCAGACACGCCTCCAACTGGCTATATCAGTGAGGATGGGGACAACACTGACAACCAAGGTGAGAGGATGTTCTTTCATTTTAATATATTGAATCATTATTGATATTTTTCAGACACGCTTCAAACCGGCTATATCAGTGAGGATGGGGACAACACTGACAACCAAGGTGAGAGGATGTTCTTTCATTTTAATATATTGAATCATTATTGATATTTTTCAGACACGCCTCCAACCGGCTATATCAGTGAGGATGGGGACAACACTGACAACCAAGGTGAGAGGATGTTCTTTCATTTTAATATATTGAATCATTATTGATATTTTTCAGACACGCCTCCAACCGGCTATATCAGTGAGGATGGGGACAACACTGACAACCAAGGTGAGAGGATGTTCTTTCATTTTAACATATTAAATCATTATTGATATTTTTCAGACACGCCTACACTCGGCTACATCAGTGAGGATGGGGACAACACTGACAACCAAGGTGAGAGGATGTTCTTTCATTTTAATATATTGAATCATTATTGATATTTTTCCGACACGCCTCCAACCGGCTACATCAGTGAGGATGGGGACAACACTGACAACCAAGGTGAGAGGATGTTCTTTCATTTTAGAATATTGAATCATTATTGATATTTTTCAGACACGCCTCCAACCGGCTACATCAGAGAGGATGGGGATAATACTGACAACCAAGGTGAGAGGATGTTCTTTCATTTTAATATATTGAATCATTATTGATATTTTTCAGACACGCCTTCAACCGGCTATATCAGTGAGGATGGGGACAATACTGACAACCAAGGTGAGAGGATGTTCTTTCATTTTAATATATTGAATCATTATTGATATTTTTCAGACACGCCTCCAACCGGCTATATCAGTGAGGATGGGGACAATACTGACAACCAAGGTGAGAGGATGTTCTGTCATTTTAGAATATTGAATCATTATTGATATTTTTCAGACACGCTTCAAACCGGCTATATCAGTGAGGATGGGGACAACACTGACAACCAAGGTGAGAGGATGTTCTTTCATTTTAATATATTGAATCATTATTGATATTTTTCAGACACGCCTCCAACCGGCTATATCAGTGAGGATGGGGACAACACTGACAACCAAGGTGAGAGGATGTTCTTTCATTTTAATATATTGAATCATTATTGATATTTTTCAGACACGCCTCCAACCGGCTATATCAGTGAGGATGGGGACAACACTGACAACCAAGGTGAGAGGATTTTCTTTCATTTTAACATATTGAATCATTATTGATATTTTTCAGACACGCTTACACTCGGCTACATCAGTGAGGATGGGGACAACACTGACAACCAAGGTGAGAGGATGTTCTTTCATTTTAATATATTGAATCATTATTGATATTTTTCAGACACGCCTCCAACCGGCTACATCAGTGAGGATGGGGACAACACTGACAACCAAGGTGAGAGGATGTTCTTTCATTTTAATATATTGAATCATTATTGATATTTTTCAGACACGCCTCAAACCGGCTATATCAGTGAGGATGGGGAAAATACTGACAACCAAGGTGAGAGGATGTTCTTTCATTTTAATATATTGAATCATTATTGATATTTTTCAGACACGCCTCCAACTGGCTATATCAGTGAGGATGGGGACAACACTGACAACCAAGGTGAGAGGAGGTTCTTTCATTTTAATATATTGAATCATTATTGATATTTTTCAGACACGCTTCAAACCGGCTATATCAGTGAGGATGGGGACAACACTGACAACCAAGGTGAGAGGATGTTCTTTCATTTTAATATATTGAATCATTATTGATGTTTTTCAGACACGCCTCCAACCGGCTATATCAGTGAGGATGGGGACAATACTGACAACCAAGGTGAGAGGATGTTCTTTCATTTTAATATATTGAATCATTATTGATATTTTTCAGACACGCCTCCAACCGGCTATATCAGTGAGGATGGGGACAACACTGACAACCAAGGTGAGAGGATGTTCTTTCATTTTAACATATTAAATCATTATTGATATTTTTCAGACACGCCTACAATCGGCTACATCAGTGAGGATGGGGACAACACTGACAACCAAGGTGAGAGGATGTTCTTTAATTTTAATATATTGAATCATTATTGATATTTTTCCGACACGCCTCCAACCGGCTACATCAGTGAGGATGGGGACAACACTGACAACCAAGGTGAGAGGATGTTCTTTCATTTTAGAATATTGAATCATTATTGATATTTTTCAGACACGCCTCCAACCGGCTACATCAGAGAGGATGGGGATAATACTGACAACCAAGGTAAGAGGATGTTCTTTCATTTTAATATATTGAATCATTATTGATATTTTTCAGACACGCCTTCAACCGGCTATATCAGTGAGGATGGGGACAATACTGACAACCAAGGTGAGAGGATGTTCTTTCATTTTAATATATTGAATCATTATTGATATTTTTCAGACACGCCTCCAACCGGCTACATCAGTGAGGATGGGGATAATACTGACAACCAAGGTGAGAGGATGTTCTTTCATTTTATTATATTGAATCATTATTGATATTTTTCAGACACGCCTCCAACCGGCTATATCAGTGAGGATGGGGACAACACTGACAACCAAGGTGAGAGGATGTTCTTTCATTTTAATATATTGAATCATTATTGATATTTTTTCAGACACGCCTCCACTCGGCTATATCAGTGAGGATGGTGATAACACTAACAATCAAGGTTACAAGATATTCTTTCATTTTAATATATTGAATTAGTTTTGATACTTTTCGTTCAAATTTTCAATTGTATTGTATATTGCGCGTTTCTCGTTCTTAGAATCAATGAGAATGAAAATGTTTCCTTTTATTATTTAATATTTGGTTTTGAAATGGAAGTAACATGACATTTTGGATGTTGAAATACATCTAAATTAGAATGAAAATTGAAACTGCTTAGTGTAAGACAATCTGTATCAGTTTTCTAAAAGAGATCTTCATGTTTACAGTATAACATGCGACCTTTCAAGCCAGCTATAATGAACGAAATAATGTCTAGCCACATTTGGCGAAGATACTAAATACAATATACCTCAGCCCTTCATCACAAATCGTGTGTCCAACTTATGCTTTCCATCCGCACTGTTGCGTCCGGCGATGGTTTTCATGGTATTAAATTTGCCTTTCCATTAAAGTGTTATCTTTAAAACCGTTTTCAGCACATCAACCAATGCCGACGGATGGAAGGGGTAACTAGGCTTTACAACAACACAAACAACAGATTGCGCTTGTTCTATCGGGATCGAAGCAATATCTCGGTGCAGTTGTAGGATTTTGGGTGAAGAAAACACGCATGTACATGTACATGCAACTCTTACTCCCAAATCAGTATGTACCACAATTAATAATAGTGTTGTTAAATATAGTGTTGTTAAATATTCCAAAAATGATAAATTAAATGTCGTAAACAATGGTTCTTATGAAGGTTGGCGAGTTTAATTTTGAAGAAATGCGCTTAAAACGCGGTATTTCTACCTTATGAGACTACAGTAGACAACTGTAAAACTTTTAGCATTCATAATTCAATATTTTTGCGCTTTCTGCTATTAAATACACGATTACAATCTTGTTATCAGTATTTAATATTTTTCATATATGCTTTATTTAGTAAGAAGTTAAAGGTTTATCAGTCAAAATAAATGTTTGTTATACATGTGATTGTACTGATTTTGAATAAGAGAGTCACTTTAAAAACATCATATATCAATGCAATTTTGGCCTACTCAGTTTGTGATTATTACGGATATTTTTGTGTTATCATGTTATTTGTATTAAGAGGTATATTTTTATAGTTTTTTCTAACCTTGAAATGCCATAAATGCGTATAGTTTTACTTTGTTTTTCATAATGTTAAATACAGAATATATACACAAAAGCAAATGCCAAAATAAAATTACTGAAACAATGCACTAATCATAGGACTGACATAACGAGAGCAATACCATTATGAGCTTGTTCAGTTATGAACCATTCAATTGTACCCACGCCCCACCCCCAGGTCCGGCGGGGATATATACTGGGAAAAGTGGCCGTGTTTTTACCTTCCAGGTGGCCCCGCAGTGCCGGGTGAATGTGGTGGTCTTGTTATCCCGCCAAATATATCGGGGACATGGGCCTTACCTAGGGTCCCTGGGGTGTAGGGTTTTTTGGCAGGGATTTAACCATCAGTTCGTCCCCGCAGACAGGGAATTTTACTCGGGTTAGGCTGGACCGAAAGTCAAAGTCTCCGCTATTCCCCAGACCTGGGGTGCGGGAGCATGAATACAATTGGCTGCTGCATAAATGAAATACACGTTTTGAAAAATGTCCAAACAATTTATCATCATAAACGAATTATATATGATGAAAGGCATAAACACTAATGACTGGCTTTCAAACTAGTATTATACTATACTATTATAACTATATATTATGCCTATAAGTATAGTCAACAAGTTTGGTTAAATTCAGGTAGGCAAGCATATAATGGCAATTTGGGTAAATTTTGACAATAAGGGTCATAATTCTGATGAATGATGCGTAATGTTTAAGTCAGGTTTTTCGACTAAAATACTTGAGCATTTTGTTAGTTCGAGAGAAACATTTATGCCTCCAGTCAGCTCATGATATCAAATATTATAATGTGTAACTGTTACCTTAAGTTATGGTATGATGGACACAGGAACCTAAAATGACTTTTTCGTTTGTCGAATAAATTATGCGTTTTATTATTGGAAAAATTTAATTAAATTAGTCCCATAAATAATATAGCATGCATACGTAATACAATTTGTTCTGTTTCATATAAAGTCATACCTTGCTATAATGTCTGGGATAGTATAAGCCTTCGTTACACACGACTAAAATTGTCTTCAAACTGAATTTCTCCCTTTTTAATGTGTTTCAAATGTAATACTTTTACATGTGCTAATAAATTCATATACACAGAATAGACATTCAACAACCTAATGAGAGAACCACAAATATGAGGTAATTGTGCGATAGTGTAAGAGAAAAAAACGAGAAAATAGGTGTTAATAGGCCTAGCCAAAAACCGTTGGCTCGTACTCGCTTTGCTCAAATCCCTCGTTTGATCGAACTAGATGAAAAAGATTGATTTTTTTTAAACAGAAGGCAAACGTTCCTGCTTTGCTCGTTTTTGCCGAAGCTCGAGGATTTTTCACTGGTCCCTGGGAGTTCGAGCGAACGGGTTTCGACTGTAAATCGTTTTTCATATCTCGAAAAATATTCGACAGTATAAGACAAAGTTCTTGGCAAAGTTCATCAAGACACTCACCATAAAAATCATGGAAGTTTTATCAAAACACTCGTCATGGGAATCAAGCACCCTTTGTAGTTTAATTCCTATCTGAACATGCGTCTAACTTTTGGCTATTAAGGCCTTTCGAGATTTTTTAACTGCAATAATGCATAGATTTTCATGCTCGACCGTTGATAGGAGTGACCCCTTCAATAAATCTAAAGAAACAAGAACTCGCATAGGACATTAACGCACATTAGTGCATTTCCTTCTTATGACAGTCTGGATAACAGCAGTCGATAAGCCAAAGGAACTGAAACTCGACTCATCTGCCCGCAGAGTGTGATACAGACAATCCAAAGGTAACATTCCCTGTGAAGCCGCAGTCGCCACCCATTTGCACTGGTATTATTACAACCAGAACATTGTAGTGTGCCCCAGTTTAGTCATATAGCTAACCATCTGCCGGGCCAAAAAAAAATGTCAGTGGTCCTAACATTCCTGCTATACCCAATGGGAGTATTTATACGAACATGAACTACCCATCTTAGCGACAGTTATTTATCGCTAGGAAAACGGGTTTGTGCAGTGAATTAGCTCCGTTGTAACCTCGGAACAAAAACAAAAAAATACTACAGCAGGGAAACCTTGTATATTTTTCAATGTCGTCAAGTCCAGATAAAGAGCTTCCGGATTACACAGTATCGGTGCCCTATGGCAATATAAGAGGAACTCGTTGGTTCCAGTCAAGTCCGTACTTCATACAGGCAAAAGAGCGTGATGTCGCCCCATCCTGATGACCAACAGTACATGACTGGATTAGCAAATCCACTGTATGGTGCTTTCTATAAGCAGTATGGACCCGGAGAGAGGGCCGTGTGATGGCTTTCAGAACTCACGTCGAACAGGAGCCAGTAGCTTCGACAATAGAAATTGGCATGGAAACAACTTGTTACAGCAGTTTGAATGGTTTATTAATCAGTGTAGTGCTACGAGCAGTCCTTACATACGCCAATCATCTACATGTTAATTATGTAGCAGATAGCTTAACTTACTTCCTTTACAATTGTTTCAGTGTGTAGGGCGGCAATTGTGAAGAAAGGCAAAGGTCTATACGGGGAATATCCTTGCTGGTTTGTTTATTTCTTCCTCTCGTAGTTAACCAACTATCAACTGAAACTTGAATCGTGTGGTGCACGGATAAGTATTTGGATCTTCTGGTAAATGTGTGCAAGCAGGACCGTAGTCAATGCCAGCCTGTCACTACTCTGCCTTTACAGATTCTTGTGCATTGCGCATAATAGATAACAGAAATCCTGATCCCAGGAAGATGTTTTAAATATTAATACACACAATTTAAAGTTTAAACAAATAGAAAATTACTTTTGAAAAGGTTGTTGATAAACACCCGCTAAAGCGAGCAAAATACTATCATGATAAGCCGTTAATTTATCTGGTTTGCAACCCATTCATCAATCATGCAACAATGTGACCTGCCTAAAGCTAATAACCCATATGTTAGAACTCATATCCGACCATAATGACGCAATCTCAATGTTTTTATGTTCGTGATTCATTTCTATGTCTCCTCCATATTAACAAGTGACTCTGTATTGGTGCGCGTGAGCAATTTATTTTTGGTTTATTTTGTCGCTGTTGTAACCCAGACAAAGTACAAAATACAGTCCGATGCGTGAATATACAAATAATTTCTTTTGAAAGTATTTTTGATTTATTGTTGTTAGTTGTGTTTTTTTTACTTTTCCAGAAGTTTCTTTGTCACACTGTTTTGTTTTGGATTATTTAAACGGGCAGCAGCAGCATCTTTTTAACTATTATTTGCAGAATTATTAATATCTGAAGTTAGTTTTTATGGGACTAGATTACTTGAAGACGTTTCATCATCAGATGATTTACATGGAACGTCTCTACATATTTTGTTATTTCGATGACGTGGCTCCTTACTTTCATAATTGGACTTGCATTGTACACATTGTGTTGCCAAGAGGAAAATGATAGCAACTTGCAGCGTCACCATGAATACGCCAAGGATGGCACAACACAAGGTAGTTAAAAATAATCCTGATAAGATATAAAAGTAAATGGCTTATAAACAGGTATAGCACCAAATAGCCACGTTATCACAATTAAAATTAACTACACTACGAAGGAACTCAACTGTGTGGCAGGCCGACGTTCGGAATCCATAACGCTTGAAACACAATTCAGAACTCATATTATCCCGTAAGGAGGTGCGATAATCCTTTTATGTATTTGAGTCATTTCGGTGTCATTGCCCTGTCATTTCAGTGTCTCCTCCATGTTTACGAGTGGCAGTGTAGGTGTGTGATGCGTGCTTTCCGCAGGTAGATTGCGCTACCTGTCGACCGTACAGAATCGTCTTCCGTTATCCTGTACTATGCCTTTATCTCTATCAATAAGGTGCCAGATGCAGGTTGTCAAGCGTTCCCTATCTTTCCTACTTTTTCCATACCTTTTATTCCTTTTTATTTAGTGGTCCAAAACTCCTGAACTTTAATACTTTTTTCGTTCAAGTTGTGTTTTTACAAATTACCTTATATTTATAGTTGTAAAACGGAACTATATTTGAAGGATCTTTAAATTTGGGAGTGCAAAGATGACTGGAATCTTTTTAATGAGACTGTGCAGACTGAGGACAGTGGCTGTTGCGTCATGATCATACCAAGGTGAAAGATGTTTGAGAGTCAAAATACCAGTCCATGCAGTCTCGTCAAGATGTATTCTAGTTTGTAATTTATGTATGTGCGTAGTACAAAGGAATGTTTTAGTACAAATTCCTTATTTGTCCTACTTTTTGGTAAATTTTATTCCTTTCTTTTCCTACTTTTTAAAAGAAGTTCACTTGACAGCCTGCATATGTGTCCAATCAGGTTGAGCTCGAGGCAGCATGCCATGTACCCGATTGTCTTGTAAGTGTTTCCTTGGTCGCCTCTCCGACTGGTATGTCCTGCTGTAGAATAACTCCACGGTGTTGTAGGACAGACAACCTCATTCTGGAAACGTTTTTCGTGAAGGTTTCTTTAAACGAGGACCAGTGGCGTCTCTTTATGGGGAAAATCCTCGAACATTGTTCATCATTACCACTACAATCCTCGTCATCATCATTAACATCATCACAAACAATAAAAAACATCACCATCAGTATCCTTAATAATGTTGTCCACATGTTCTTATTTTTCTTTATTATTATTGCTCATTAATGTATTGATATTTAAGTACTATTATTGGTGGAGCGGCTAAGCATGCACTCGTGTTCACTTTAATTTAAAGCATGTAGCTTGGAACTTGTTCTTAAACAACCCCTACTGATTAATTTTTATATAGCTCTAAGTCAGCAACACCTTCTGTTCACCATTATTTTCTTTCTTTTTCTTTTCTTGTTTTTGTGGGGGGCATTGTGCCCACAAAAAAATGAAATCGCAAGAAATTTAGTTTATTTGTAAAATCATCACCGACTATTAAACTTGGTATCCAGGATATTTGTTGTAGTTTTTTTGTGTGTTTTTTAATTTGTTCTTTATTCTGCCCGGTTTCAAATATGCATCATTATCAAACAACATGATATCCGTACTGAAACACAGTATTGCGTGCAAGTGTTACAACAAATAATTACCAGTTAAGCTAGCATGAACGTATTTTACACCCGCTTTCATTAAACCGTACTAAATAAATATTTGGATATGCATCTCTTTTTTTCTAGTAACTCAAACAAAAAGAATGTCACTTACATACGTTTACATGAAAACTAGCTTTTGACGTAAAATTAAAATGGTAGATTTTTGGTAAAATCATCACTTTGCATCATTGCATCATTTTTCAACAACATGATATCGGTACCGCAACACAGTGTTGCGTGCAAGTGTCACAAAAAATAATTACCAATTAAACTAGCACGAACGTATTTTACCCACACGCTTTCATGAGTACCTATTGAATAAATTTGTGGATAAATAATGCATTTTTTCTAATAACAAAAATAAAAAGATTGTCACTTACATGCGTTTGCAAAAAAAAGCTTTTCACACACAATTATGCAAATTGTTTATCCAAATTGCAACAAGGCGTCGCCATGCTATTTATAATGCTTCTGGGCGTACAAATATTTAATTTATGGTGTTATAAAGTATTATAAGGTTCATTATCTCTAACAATTTAGGTTTCTTCTACAGCACGTTAACTCCAGTATGTTTTATTTCTTAATGATCGTCATCAATCGTAGGGTGCACGGCTGCAACAGCATTCTTTCATCGGATCATGTTTAAGCCACTCCATGCGTCTGTTCCAAGAAAAAAACCTGTATAGCACTTACATCAGTGTTCTTATTCATGTTCTTTTAACCCTTAACTATGAGACAAGATCCAGTAACACGATTAAATGAATGAGTCAAGCACGATACTCCTCTTGCAGCTGATGCATCATCTAACGTAGTTACTTGGATCATCATTATATCCAAATTTAAACAATGGTTATACATCATATGGCTCAAAAGTCAGCAACGCCCCCTGTTGGCCATTGTTTTATGGTTAGCAACCAATGTGCCCCATCAAAAATCGCAAGTGATTTGTTTTAAAAGTATCTTTTATTTCATTTTAAATGGTAGTTTTTTGGTAAAATCATCATTGAGTATTAGCGATCAAAATCCCGGTATGTAGGATATTTATCAAGTTTTTTTTCTTTCCTTTTTTTGTTTGGTTCTTTATTCTGCCCGGTTTTAAATATGCATCAATATCGAACAGCATGATATCGGTACCGAAACAGTGTTGCGTGCAAAAGTCACAAAAAATGATTACCAATTAAACTAGCATGAACGTATTTTAAACACACGCATTCATAAAAACGTACCAAATTAATTTGTAGATATGCATCATTTGTTTCCAATAACTATAATAAAAGGATTATCACTTACATACGTTTGCAGGTTAACTAGTTTTTGACGCCAAATTATGCAAATTGTTTATCCAAATTGCAACAAGACGTCGCCATGGAAATTATAATCTTACTGGACCCAAAAATATATAAATGATGGTATTTGTTGTAATAAGATATCATAAGGCTTATTATTTCAAGCAATTTAGGTTTCTTCCACAGCACATGTACTCCAGTAAGTTTTCTTTCTTAGCGATCGTCATCTAACGTAGTGCACACGGCTGCAACAGCAGATTTATCGGGTCATGTTTGAACCATTCCATGTGTCTGTTCCAAGAATAACCAACGTATAGCACTTCCAATCTGTGTTCTTATTCATGATGTTTTAACGCTTAACTATGAGACCAGATCCAGTAACTGAATTGAATGGACAAGTCAAGCCAAAATACTCCTGTTGCAGCTGATGCATCATCTAACGTAATCGCTTGGATCATATTTACATACTCATTTAAACATTGGTAATACACTTATATGGCCCAAAGTCAGCAACGCCCCCTGTTGACCATTGTTTTATGGTCGGGAAATCAATGTGCCCCCCAAAATATCGCAAGTAATTTGTTTTAGAAATAGTTTTTATTTCATTTAAAATGGTAGTTTTTTGGTAAAATCATCACCGACTTTTAATCGATCAGTATCCCGGCATGTAAGATATTTATAATGTTGTTTTTTCTTTCCTTTTTTGGTTCTTTATTCTGCCCGGTTTCAAATATGTATCATTATTAAAGAGCATGATATCGGTACCTAAACACAGTGGTGCGTGCAAAAGTCACAAAAAAATACCACCAGTTAAACTAGAATGAATGTATTGTACACACATGCTTTCATAAATAATCACTTAATACATTTGTGGATGCATTTTTGTTTCTTATAACTAAAAACAAAACATTTCCACTTACATACGTCTGCAGGAAAACTAGCTTTTGACACAAAATTACGTAAATTGTTTATCCAAATTGCATCAAGACGTCGCAATGATATTTACAATGTTACTGGACCCAAAATATAGAATGTATGGCTCATTATTTCAAACAATTTAGGTTTCTTCCACAAGAACTGTATTCCAGTTTTCTTTCTTAACGATCATCAACTAACGGAAGGCGCATGCCTGCAACAGCATTCTTTCATCGGGTCGTGTTTGAACCAATCCATGTGTCTGTTCCAAGAAAAACCCATATATAGCACTTCCAACAAGTCAAGCAAGATGCACCTCTTGCAGCTGTTGCTTCATCTAACGACAATATCAGGATGGAGTAAATGATGCAACGGCTTATTAACAGGGCTGACCTTACGTCAATACAGCATGTTGTTACAGTTCATCAGGCATTTAATTGAATGTGCACATTCGATAACCATAATAAACACTCGATGAATGTAGTGAAGGCTGCAACAGAATAACTCATCCGTGGACAAATTTAGGTGCTAGTAATGGATCCACCTCTGTTTGGAATTCAAAAACAATAGGACTGGAATTTTATTGTAGCAGGTATACATATATATAGGTATTCAGTTTTGACCATATCCATGATGCTAGATTGCTCTCGGTGCATATAAGAGACATGCACTCTTTGTCATAAATGTATCCTGCCATCTACTTAGAGCGCAGGAAGGTTTGTTGCACACATCATTTCTATTCTCTGCCATCGCTCTCGGTCACACGAACCGGCAAATGCCAATGTAAAAGGTGATAATGAGGCTTGACTAAGAACCCAAATGCGCTGCCACGCTGGATAGTTGTGAGTTGCTTGGGGCAGAACATTAAGAGACTTCCAATTTAGTATTTGTGCAATACATTGAGCCACAACTGAAACTAGTCTAAAATAATAGACGTGTCATACGGGATTCTTCCAATCCCTAACGTCTAAACGGGTTTGTGCCAAAACCGGGGGGGGGGGGGGGGGGGGTAGGGGATAAAAATATTGAAATTGTATTTAGTGAAGTATTTTATGTTTAAAATGGATAATAAAGGTTTATGTTCATATTTTACCATGTAAGTGCAAAGCTATTTAGCAAAAAACAAGCATTAAATGCATTAAAACACGTGATTTACCTTTTCAATAAAACGAAACTTGACTGACACAGACAACCATTATGCCAAGCGGAACAACTCCACCTAATCCTAATAACTCGGTCACCTCCGACAAGCTTCGAGGTAGACCTCGTAAATACAATCGTAACAACTCGGCCATGGCCGAAGTGTTCCAATTGTTGTAAAACTGAACTGCAGCCTTGCGGGTGCCCTTCATGTATATATTGTTATGTTTTGACAGAATGAAATGAAGAAACCCTATCAAGCTCATAATTATTCGCTGGATATTTATTTTTTGTGTACGAAACTAATATAAAATAACATTATCTAGTAATATTTCTTGTTTTTATGATATTTTATGGACCAAATGTGCTTTAACCCGGAATCTCGATCGGAATAACTACCCACTTTTGGTACAAAACAATTTGTACGTGAAGGATTGGCCATATCAAAAATCGTAAAAAAAAACCGTTAACGTACAATTATTCGGACTACAACTGGAATGATATAGTGTGGTATGAAATAAGCCACAAAAATATTTAGTCGATAAAACAAAGTCAATCAAAGCCATAGTTAAAAATAAACAACTCCCAGGTTGCAACAATGTAGGAAGACTGTCTCCTGTTTGCCAGATTATACATTGTATGCCAATACTGAGAAGGCTGTCTTTAAAGGTGGTGCGTTGAGATCTGGAAACAATGCATACTTGCTAGTAGAACTAGAAGCACTTGCGCAACCAATAGACCAAACCCACAAGTCAGTGCAAAGTACTGGATGGTGCAGTAATAGTTTAGACTATTCCCAAACAGTATTTATGCCATACATTGAACAACAGCTAGAATATAATGATATGATTCATATAGTCAGGTGTGTTTATACCAAAGACAGCCTTAAGGCAGCAAACAGAGAAAAGAAAGGTAAGAGGGTTTGGAAGTGAGTGGGGCTTTCTTTCATGCTTTTCGATGGAATTTAAGGCATGGAATAATAGCAGTGAAAATACCAATTTCATATTTTCACTGCAAACTAAGGAATGAAATATTAGATTTAAGATCTACTTTAAAAATCCAATGTTATTACTTCCCCTTGATCAAAACTACACACGCGACTTTTGATTCAGAAATTTTGCCCAAAATAATGATTTGATTTTTAAAACAGGTAGCATAAGTTTAGATAAATATAGTCTTGGACATAGAACAACTTGCCGTTTATTAAAATAAAACTGTAATCCCGTTTTTTCAAACGTTTTTTTAACTTTGAAGCTGAATATTCGAACACTTGGTTTCAAACAAAACAAATTACAAACCAAAACAAATGCTCGAACATAAAAACGATTTAACATGTATATCTTCGGTCAAATATCTTTATAAACTGTTTGTCTTTGTAATACGAACTTCCCGGAAAATTCACACAACAATAATTAGATTAACTAAGGAGTTCCACGGTGATGATGCAAAGTGGAATTTTTCCGTCCACATTCTTCAAGGTTCTATCCGGCACCGATACGGTATCTATCCGTCGTGTTAACATTAAAAAAAAAATGGCACGCCGAAGTTTAAATCGGTTAAACAAACAGCAAGTGCTTTAATTATTTTTGTGATTTTATACCTAAAGAATAACTTCATTAACTATCGACAAACAAACACAAAAATGAAAGGATCATATCTTTTCATTGATCTTAACGAATAAAAATAAAACATCGATCATAATTCTGACAGCAAATACCATGCAAAAGAAACCTTAATACCTATTTACTATCAGCTATTTACATCTTGATAATTACGTTGATCTTTTCAAAGAAGATATCGAGGTAAGTATTATGTAATTTCCTCTTTCGAATTTAATATTTGGGGTAAAAAGTGGAAATAAAGTCCTCGCTTATCGGTTCAGCGAAGCTCTGGATTCTATCTCTTAAGAGCAGTTGTATAAAACAATTGGGCACCGGATATGTTTTGTCACTCGCACCAGATTCTTTCCAAGATTGAATATGCTATGTTTTTGTTCGTGTGTTTTCAGTCGGAAAAGAAGATCATATCAACACATCTTACACCAACGTTTATTTCTAGTGACAACAATCACGAAGTTATAAATTAAATCTGAAATTATTATAACTTATCAAATATATATTTGTCTTCGAAGTCCTGAGAGAAAAATAACATAATTGACATCATAAAATTCGTATTGGCTAACAAATTGCATTTTGTTATAAATAATAACATGTCTTACAGCCCGTGTCTAAATTACATTTCTATTAACGCACGCTTATTTTGATTATGCATCACACAAAAACTGCATAATACTTCCTCGCCCAACATAAAAGGTGTTTAAACAAAAAATATCGACCGTAAGTGCACTTACCGTCGAAATTAACAAAATATGCAAACAATCAACGAAAAATAGCTAAAATAGGTACATGAAAGGTGCTCGATGACTACAAAACACGGTTTCAAGTCACGCAATTTTCTATTTTCACTTTGTAAACAACTAATCGCTCAGCTTATACATTCAATAACTTTTTTGTTAATGCCTCTAGAAACATAGGTTAAAACACTGAGTGAAGCTTACACGTGTGGCCTCCGGATAGGCGTAATAATATTGCGAGAAAAGTGATAAAACTTACTAACCAGGTGAAAATATCCTCCCAAAACACCGAACACCGCCATTTTATTCCGCACCACACATTTCCCTCACTTAATATTCAGCAAACACAAAACACGTTGGACCCCCTGTTTCATGGTCGGTACAAACTTTTGAGGGCAGGTCTACAAACCGAAAACATGAGTTATCAAGCCTTATGCAAAAAATAATAATTCTTATATGTTAATACATCGGCGGCGATGATGACCCATGGTACGAGCAAACGCAGGGATCATTGTCGCTTAAAGTGACTAACTCGTGGTTTGTAAAATGCATTTTTTTAAGTACGTTAAAACAAAAATACCAAAAGCCGGAACTCTTCAGCAAAATTTGATATTTGCTCAAATATCGTCGTTGAAGACCACAATTTTCATTAGCGTTTATAATGCATTTGAAAATAAATTACGGCTGTGGTGTTGCGTGATTGGTTGATGACATTATTACGTGATGTTATCAATGTATCCTTTAATAACAAGTCAACATATCAAACACTTTTGTTAAAGTCCCGATAGCGGTGTGAACTAGCTGCTTGTTTGCTATTGTTTTCTTGACTTGACCGGCATTGGTTCGAAACCCAATAAACCAAAATACTTTTTGTATGGTACAACTGTATTTGTTCCGCAATTTCGATATCATAGAGTAAAATGATAAAATAAGTGTTTCCGGGAAAACTAATTTTAGTCCAAAAACATGAGCGAGTCACTTAACAGCACTCCCAGACATTTTAATAACATGAACAACATAATATACTAATTACTTAAATTATTATCCCCCGCCGAATCGAAGATTTTGGGAGGGGGGTGTTGTTTTGGCGTTGTCCGTCCGTCATTCCGTCCTTCCTTCCGTCCGCCCGGTATCGTATCTTGGTAGGCATTGATCAGAAAATGTTAAAACTTGGTCAGAATGTTCCCCTTGATCATGTCTCGACTACTTTTAAAACTCGGTCACATGGGGTCAAAACTAGGTGAGTAGGTCAAATCTTAGAAAAATCTTCGGAACATACTAGAGGCATTATACATAGTCAAATATTCATGAAACTTAATCAGAATGTTTTCCTTGATGAACACTTTTTCGTAAATAAAACTGGGTCACATATGATCAAAAATGAGGTCACTAGGTCAAATCTTAGAAAATCTTGTCTGGAACCATATCATGGTAATGATTATCAAGTTATGTTCAGAATTGGTCATGATGTTAACCTTGATGAAATATGGACCATTTAAGAAAGTGGGTCACATGGGGTCAAAAACTAGGTCAGTAAGTCAAATCTTAGAAAAATCTTTGGAAAATAGTAGAGGCATTATACATCAAATATTTATAAACCTTAATCAGAATGTTTTCCTTGGTGAAATCTTGGACTTATTTAAAACTGGGTCACATATGATTGAAAATAAGGTAACAATGTCAAATCTTATAATTTTTTGTCCAGAATGGAAATAATTGGTCGGATTATGTTCAAACTTGGTCATGATGTACCCCTTGATGAAATATGGACCGCTTGTAAAAGTGGGGCATATGTGGTCAAAACTTAGGTCACTAGATCAAATTTTAGAAAAATCTTTGAAACACATTAGAGGCAATATTAATGGTCTTAAATTCATAAAACTTGATCAGAATGTTTCCCTTGATGAATTCTTGGACATGTTTTAATCTTGTCCGCAACTATTTTCTGGTGGTGACTGGTCTGACATGTTCTCTTTGGTTGAATTTCGACTGTGTTTTAAAAGTGGGTTAATGGGTCAAAAACTAGGTCACTAGGTCATATCATACAGAAATCTTTAGAACACTCTAAAGGCTATACATCTGCTCTATTTTCCATGAAACTTAATCAGAATTCCTTGATGAAATATTTGAATAGTTTGAAACTAGTAGGTCATTTGGGGTCACTGAGTCAAATCTTAAAAAAACCTTGTGGACACTCTAGAGGCTATATTTTTTGCATATATCTGGACCAATCTTCATGAAACTTGATCAGAATGTTTGCCTGGATGAAACTTACATTAGTTTTGGAAGTGGGTAAAATGGAGTCATAAACTATGTTTCTTGGTCAATTCTAAATGTTACATTATATACAATATTTATTTCCATTCCTTGGCTCAGCACAATCAGGCGGGGAATATCAATTCAACGAATTTGCTTGTTACTTTCGAAATACGAGTTAAGACTGTATTGTATAAATAAATATGAAACAAAAAATGTATTCCCTAATTCACATATGAAAGTTATACAGTCATGTGAATTATTTGCATAATCAATTTATAGTGAACTATACTAATTTAATGCTTCTTTGATGTTACCTGCCACGACTATTATTATTTCCCTAACAAATGATATGTCATGAAAGGAAACAAATAAGTTAAAAGTTTTAATTACTATCTATTTAGTCAGTTATTGGTTTATATTATGTTTATTATTTAGAACCATGCGCACGTGCACTGGCAAATATAAAGGCATTCACGAGGCATGCACAATTTCTATATTGCAATACTCACTGGTCTGTAATCTGTAAAGTAAAATACTTCACCCCTAACTACAATTAAGCACTTTTACTGATTACTTTCATTTTGCATAACATTAATTCTTCTTTCCTTTTTATGACTATTACAATGAATAGTAAATGCATATAGAACTCATACCATATCAGTGACAGATACGCAGTGAGTTAATCTAATAACTTGAATACACTTCTACGTATCAGACTAAGAACAAAGAATTGTTTCTGTGTTAAAGACTCCCTGATAAACCTACCACCCCACTCCGGAACAAGGTGTGTCTTTAAGTATACGATAAATACGATTTTGCAAACCTTGTATATTTAGAGAAACTCTGTGGAAAAATAATAAATACAAACTTTGTCACGACCCTCCTATTCTGTTTTAAGACCGTAACCATAAACACAGATTTTTTTTCTTTTTTGGCCTTATTTAGGCCCAACTCTTTATTCAGAATATACCCTAACTATATACACACAAACTCCTCAAGCATTAACTAGTTACAGACTCCAACACAATAACATGTAACGTGTCAATCCCAGTAGAATCCGGTGACCACAGTGGCTAGATTCCGTTGCCGTGTTAAAACGAAAGTCCTTCAAATACGATCAAACAATAAGTTTAGATTAACTTGAAGCATGCTTTTAACATAAAACTGCTATGTGTTTATATAATTAATTAGAATTAGTGATATTATAAAGATAAAAAAACACCGTTTCTGCTCGTCGCCTACTTTTTACTTTTACATGTGAAATTTCTTCATCCCTTTAAGATATTTTTCTTAACACAAAAAGTTAACAGTAAAAATGAGAACAATTGCCAAGATGTACTCAACTTCGTTGTGATTTTACGGATAGAATCCGCATCGATGCCGGATAGAATCAGTAAATGAAAAATCCGCTATGCATCATCGACGTGAGTTTTATTTACCCCAGCCACGCCACAAGATTTGTCTTGTTCTTCTCCGCGAACCGGAAATAGAAAAGTGACAGCTACATCATCAGCTATAATTTTGCGTTAGCAGCGTTCCACGGGTAACGGCGTAGAGAACACTCTTCGAAAAAGGGGGTATTTGAAAAAGGACTGATTACACTGTTGATTTCAGTGTTCGCCACGAGTGAAAATATATCTTGTTATGATCACGAGTAAAATTAAATACGATCTTACACTGAAATATCCTCTCTATGACAGGCCAAAGATGCCAAGTAACTGTAAAAAGCTTTCTTCGTGTCAATGCGAACGAGACAGATTTGTCATCTATTGGCAGGAGTAGATACAGCCAGATACCTATCATAAAGATGTCTTAAGCACATATGGGGACAATAGGCTTTTATCACCAAGGCGAGGAGATAAAGTGCAAATTGAGTCATGTACGCATGACCAAACCCGACACAAGATTGGTACATCAACTGCTTGATAGAGCACATGCTTGTCATGAAAAGTTAATGGTTATTACATGCGACACTGATAATGCTATCCGAACTAGCAAGCATCTCAATGGCACATGAAGTCTGGGTATCATTTAGTGGAGGATGGCACCATAGGTAAACTGGAGTACATGCCATTGTAGCTACTTTGGAGGAACCTTAAGCACAAACATTAGCAGTATTCCATGCGTTCACGAAAATTGACACAATGACCCTTGCATCTTAAAGAGGACAGAAACATGTAGGATGTATTTCAGGATGTCACTGAAGCATTTTCGTTACTCGCTGATGCCCCTCCAAGTATACCTGATATCACATTTGTTCAAGAGAGGTATGCTATTCTCTTATACTCCAAATATGTCAACTGGCGTAAAAAGCAAGATAGCATCTCTTTACACGTCGATTTAGTCTGGGAAAATACTAAGGAGCCAACACTGGATGCTCCGAAACAGCATATATTCTACGAAAATCTTTCAATGCCGATAATCTATAGGAGAAAGCATTACAAAAATAACTCATTTTAAAAACTAAGTCCTGCAAAATGGGGATGGCACCAAAGTGATGGTTCATGGAAACCGAAATGGACAACCCTTGGTCAGGAACAAGACATATTTTGTGAACAGATACACTAACTGCTACAGGCATGCAGCAGTTTGTGCAAATGCAACAAGGCTAGCATCCAGTGCACGGCGCCCAATGTCGTTGTGAAGGCAATTGTTACCAAGATTGACTATGAATGGGTAGATTTGTATGATATATGAACCTCAATCCATCACACTTATGTGCGACTTTCAAAAAGTGACAAAGGCGTATGTATAAAAACCCTAACTATACAGTTTTTATACAATAACTTGTAATGTGGCTCGTATGTGGAAGTGTTTAATATTAAATAAACACTGTTATTTGCTGTGGTAATACAGATCACCATGGGGTCTGCTGTCTTGGATCCATAATTAACAATTATCAGTAGGGGATATTTTATTTGTGTGCCAAGTGTCATACGTTTAACCCAAAGTGCACGATTACACTAAAATAACCTCTTAACAGCCCATTACATTATTGACATATTTTCGTTCTTGTTCGTAATTTAAGAAATTACCATTATTTTGCAATTTGAAACATGTTTTATCCGATTGGCCAGTTGGCTCTTGTTCTTCTTGTCGCTTCCTACTATGCAAGTCTTAAAGGATGACCCTTTGTATACCAGCTTCTTATACACGATTTATAACCATTTGAGAAGATATGTACTGTTGGTAGATGCCGACAACCGCCTTAGATGATACTGTTGCTGAGCGCGTGAGTGTTACTCGGGTGATTAACGGTCATATACCCATGGTAACCGTTATCTGTGTCATGGTAACCGTTCGCGTGAAGGGAAGCCGGATGTCGCGGACACTTTCCATTGCTTGAAACTTATCCCAAGGTTTCGTTTTGTGTGACGAAAGTGTTACTGATTCGCTAACCTAACTGCCCTAACCGTCGGCATGGTCACCTTTCGCTTTGCCGTTGTAATCGCTGTCTTCGTCGTTTTCATCCCGCATGTCAACGTCATCACTACAAACGACGCAAATTCGTACCCTTTCCATTTTTATTAACGCTCTTGTCGTAGTTTTCACAAGTCCAGTGTTTTTGCTTACAACTTCTTACAAATTAAAAGGTGTTGTTTGTTTGGTTTTGTTTACATATGCGTGTACACTTGTCTACGTTATATTCTAATCGGTGTGTTTTTATAGGTCTGCCGGTCTTTTCTACCCAACTAGTTACTCATTCAGGCAACAGTGACGATTCTTGTCCACGAGGATAGCGAGTTTGATTGCTTTTACATTTTAATTAATCCATATGCAGATGACAATGCCTTATCCTTTAAAAGTAGAAATCGAAATCTGATACTCTTGTAAAAACTCTAGAAAATGACAGTTTAAGCCTTATCAAATGGTTTGGTAAAAAATCATATGAAAACAAACCCCGAAAAGTTTCAGCCAATTGTCCTTGGCAAGAAGACTTTTAAATAAGGTATCTCTTTTAATCATGATGGTGGTTATATAACTTGTGATGAGGAAGTTAAATAATTAGGTGTTACCTTTGATTTTATGTTAAATTTCAACACTCACATAGCAAAAATATGTAAAAACGCTGCAAGACAATTGAATGTCATGAAAAGAATCGGCAAATGTATAAGTTTGTAAGATTAACTGTGCATTTTTCATTTATTATGTCTAATCTAAATTATTGTCTGTTTACTTGGCATTTCACAGGAGAAATCACTACAAAGAAAGTTGAAAAATTACAAGAAAGAGCACTACGTTTCATATAATAATAACTTCAAGAGTTGAATTTCAAATTCAACCTCAAATTAATGTAACTTAAATTACTCATGATTGTTGTTTTCTAATTATGTGAACATTTTCGCATGATCAGTTGTAAAGCAATTATATGTTATACCCATTGAATATGCACGTTAATCAAATATATGAATCACATATGTGCCGTAGACGATGTAGGTTGTTCAAGTCGAACTTAAATATCTGTTCTGTTTTGTTTGAATAATTCTGCAGAGAAATATTGCCAACTCATTTAATCATGTTAATTAACTCAATTTTCTTAATTCTCATTCCATAATGAAGATGTTATTGAAGGAATTAACGGTAATTGTTTTCGAACCTGGCTCTCAATGCCACCACGTGTACGTGTTGCGCACGTTACGAGAACTTCCCAATCAGCTTTCTTTATTACTACAGGGCAAAACTTTTCTCGTTTTCCCGTTCTTTTTTCTCCATTCGCCATCGCCCTGAACCGAAAACCTACGCCTTATCTTTACGCTTTCTGTTCCTTTCCACTCGCCTTGTATCATCACGTTCCTAACTCTTCTTCAAAAACCCTCTTATACACCCTTTCCTCCCATCTGTCTTTTAAAGTATATTCTCATCACCCTCTCTTCCTCTATCTTTATTGTGCCACCTCTCTTAATAACGTAATAACTTTGTCCGCTCCGTCTGTATCACTGACTTCAACCCCCTCCAAATTCTTTTTATCTATTCCTCCGTACCCCCCCCCCCCCCCCCCCCTCTCTCTCTCTCTCTCTCTCCTTCTCCTCTCTCTCACACACACACATACACACACACACACACGCGCGCGCACGCTCTCTCTCTTTCCATCCCCCTCCCTCTTTTTATTACCCATCCCGAACCCCTATTCACATTAATCTTGCTACATTGATGTGCCGTTGGACATTTTGAATATATAATGCAATGATATTTGTTGATATACTGATTTATTTCTATTTGCCTATCTTGGTGAGAAGATTAAAGCTGCACTCTCACAGATTTACCGTTTTCACAACTTTTTTTATTTTTTTGTCTTGGAAAAAGCAAATTTAGCGTATATATCAGCAAACCAATGATAAAAGATTGCTGACCTAAGATCAGATCGCAAATTTTCGTTCGAAAAACAATGTTTTATGGCTTAAAAAAAGTTGTCAAAACGTTCAGTCTCTGAGAGTGCAGTTTTAATACAAGTAATAATTGAATTAAATGGTTTTCCGATATGCCACCTTCTTTAGAAAGAAATTTGGGTTTTATGTGGTAGTTGATAAATACAACTAACCGTGCTTCGTTATGCCAAGAGCATCTATAACAGTACCGGGTAAGATTAAACACATAACTTTACTAACATTGACTGCAGATAAGAAAATAAATGAGCAAAAGTTTGGAGCGGGCTCAACAAAAATGGATGCCTATTTGGCCTTAGGCTTTAATGTTCCACTTTAAAGGGACTATTTCATGGTTTGTAAAATCCGCTTTTTAAGGGAATTTTGTAACGAAAGTGGCAAATCAAATGGTGTGTTAAAATAGATACAGTCGAGTGGAACCCGTCAACAAATGTTGATATAAACTTAAGTATTGTCACTGAAGTATAAAATAAACGTCAGTAATACGATTCTACAAAAGGCTGTATCGTGATTGGTCAGTTTTCTTTTCTTTTTCTTGAAACCCCCGGCGTTGATTCGCTCCACTTTTTTGTCAGGATTTTGTTTATACTTTAATACTATTTGTTCTGCAATTTCGTTATCAAAGAGTAAACTTATTATTATATACGTATTTTTAGATTGATTAAAGGGAAGACTCCTCTTTTGTCCTAAAACTTGAGCGAGTCCCTTTAACACTTTATTAATAATATGCAATAAAGTATGCAAGAAGAAAAACTAAACTCTCTAAGAACACACACTCCAGCAAAACCCCTGCTTTATTGCAGAAAAGCGACATCAACATGATCAGAAGGTGATAGCATCTCAAATACTCAAAGATAAATCAAAGTTAATACCTTTATCCTGTATTCATCACATCTATAAAATAAATATAAACCGTGTTAAGGAAAAACCGTAAAGTGCAAATTGCATATTATTGAGAAGGAGTTACAAGCATTAACAGATATTACGCTGATTGTTCTGAACTTTGTTTAAGTAAACAACGATGCGATGAGGAAATTGAGCCGAGCGAGTTCGAGCCAACGGGATTCGACTGTATGTAAGATGGTGACGAGGACAAAGAAAAAAACACAACATTTAACTGATCCAGTCGATTTTATTATAGTACATGTAATCAAATTATTAAGGCCAGCATTGATGGAGAATATTGTCAAGGAAACAAATATCCATCCATCCCGCGGGACGGGGTATGCCAATAATCCAAGCTAATTACGGAGATTTCGGAAGATGTTCAGCACTTTCTTCCTTTTATCTTGCACAAATTATTGATGATTCTGACATTTGTTTATCGGGATCATACTCCTAGTCATGTGAATCATATCCGACCATTTTCCACTTGCCAATGGATAGATATGTGTTATGAAACGAATTGGAGATTTAGTCAAAGTGGCTCTTGAACTCTATTAGAACCAATTAGTGGATTAATCAAATTGGAATTTGTAAGCTATCAGAAAGTTTCGGAAAAATTAGTCAAAATGGATTTTATATTCTAATAAAACGTATGGATGGATTAGTCAAAGTGGATTTTATACTCAACCAGAGCGTATTGGTGGATTAGTCCAGTGTTGTTATACCCTAACAGAACGTTTTGGTGGAAATGTTAAAGTGGATTTATATTCTATCCGTGGTCTTGCATCAAGCGACCACATCAAGCGATCACGTGACTTGTGATCTACAAAAATTATCGGTGACGATGTCGGTAAAATTGCTTCCATGCGAATCATTTTAATAGAACAATGCTTGTTCCAGAGAAGTTCCCCATTTGGTAAATATTGTGCATGGTTCGTCCATTCATCACTTATGGCAGGATTTTATTATGAGTATAGGGTAGTCATATGAAGCGCAAGAATGCAATTGACTTGACTTACAACGGATACAAAAAGTGAACTGTTGAAATTAACGACTGACAGACATATCCACTTTCTTTAGTGACACTCGTATTTTAGTTACATACACATGTATAACAAACATATCTTTTTAGTAATACACATTTAACAACTTACTATATAATGCATTGATAGGAAATATTAAACATTTATAAAAAGATTGTAACCGTGTATTTAATTGATGTAAACGCACAACTATTAAATTACTGGTGATCAGCGATCGTCTCATAAGGTTGAATATTTCCGGGTTTCTGCACCTTTCTTTATATATAGTGTCCCTTGTTTTCGATATTTATTCATTATTTTCGGTAAATAAAGACATTTGTATTAACAGTGGTACATCTTATTTAGGAGTAAGAGTGCATCTAAAAAACGGTAAAACTATTTTTGCCAAAAAGGGAGTTTGGTATTTAAATCTAGGGCAAGCATTATGCTAGTGGTAGTATACATTACACAATTTATTCAACATCGTTGAGACCAAGACAGTTCATTATTTGTTAACATCCAAATAAAAACACATTATTTTATCCTTTTTTGTACGCGACAATACTAAAATTTCGAAGATTGAGAGTGTTTGTCAATTTGTTTTCATGCGCTAGTGTAATAATTTCTAAATGTAATTGACAATGCACAGAATATAATCTGTTTTTAATTTTCAATCCTTACAAGGCAACACAGCGAAACATGTAATTTATGTCCGCAATTCAGTGTTAGTTAACCTAGTAGATAGACCGTACCTATGTTAATTGATTAAGCCCAATCTGTAATCTTCAAAAGGAATACGGCACAATCACATACAAAGTACCGGACTTAGTTTCATTCTGTGAAACCACTGCAGTGTGGACTTTACTTAAGAGTCCCTTTACTACCAATATTGTTTTGAGAAAGAATTTAAGCTAAAAAGAAAACAATCTTTATCTACAAAACAAGGTATATGTATTTGATTAAAGTGTGTAGCGGCGGTAGTCGTAAAGTGATTTTACGTTACGATATTTAAATCATGGGAACATGTTAACACATAAATGTAAAGGAAAATATATTATAGATTGCTTTGTAAAACGGTTAAACCCAAACGAATATATAGAGTGCTATAGACGCTCATTAAATGAGAGCAATTTAAGTGTAGAACTTGGGGAAAATATTTCTTTTCGACTAAATACCCAGTATAGACAAGCGGATATGGCAGCTGACGGTCGCAAAGAAATATTACTTCAATTCACGAATTTAATACAACAGACAGTGGAAATAAAGTTTTGGAGACATCATTCAATCGTTGAAACAGACATTTATGACCACTGATTGCCAGCAATCACGCAAGAAGACCTCAGTTAGTTATTTAGGAAAGGACCAAGAGCGTTTAGCACAATAAACATTATAAAAGGGAGAACATTGAGAATTTTTATTATATTCTAAGGCAGCCACCAGCCGCGCATTAGGAAATAACAGGAGCATAAGGTGCTAATGTAGTTTTATGGAAGGACTGCGAATTATGATTATTATGGGTCCTAATTGTTTATAGTTGAATGGAAATTATTCTCAGATGTGTATAATTTGCAAAAGCGAGTAATGTGATGGGAATATTGGATGTTAGTTGGAACTATGAAAAACAGATACTATTGCATTGCTACACGAACAAAGAAATAGAGCACAATATAGCACAGTGATTAATGAGATATACACCAGGAAAATAAACTTAGTAAAATGTTTCACGAATAAAATGTGACAATATAATATACATAACATGGGAGGAACACATTCGAAGAAGGTTAAACGTAAATCTAAGAGTGTCAGGCACATGGTGCCGTTTTTGGACGTTGAAGTTTACAAGCACATAGACGACACCTGTAGCTTTAGCGGGATTACTTTCTTAAAAGATGGACGTATTGCCATAGCAGATTATCTCGGTCATTACATGAAATTCTATGACTGGAAAATTCTCAAGTTGTTGGATTCTGTGGAACTTGCGACTCCCCCGTATGAAATATGCACATCTTCACTCTGTGAATCGGATGTATACGTCACCGTGCCTTTTGAACACAAAGTTCTTCACTTTAAGGTTAAGGACGACCGCCTTGACCTTGTCAAGCATATTTCGACTGAAGGCCGTTGCTATGGTATCGCAAGTTTTAAGGATGGTATTGCAGTGGGACTGAGAGAGGAAAAACATTCCTGGCGCGTGGAGATACTGGATTACGCAGGCTCGGTGTTGAAAGTATTCAAGGACGATGACCATGGAAGGGACCTTTTTGGTTACGCGGACTACTTAACCGTTGACCCTGAAGGGTCAAGGCTATATGTCTCTGATGGTGTGCAAAACTGTGTTATTTGTTTAAATCTTCAAGATTCTACCATGGTTTCCATTAAAGAGTTGTATAGGTACACAGACAGCCATCTAAGTATCCCTAAAGGTCTTACATTAGATTGTAGAGGAAACTTGTATGTAATAGGATGCGAATCCGATAACGTTCATAAGATCTCAAGTACTGGTGATAGAATTGGAGTGGTATTAGGACACAGAGAGCAATTAGACAAACCAATGGGAATCGTGTATGATAATTATGAGAAGAAATTGTTTGTTACAGAAGGCTCCAGAAAAGTAATGGTGTTTATGGATAGTTGATTAGACACACTTGTCGTATGCCTTTGTCATTGTAACATCGTATATGCACATTTATTGTTTATCTTATGTTAACAACAATAACATTGTATTGGGATATATGTTTTATATTAAAATGTTAAGTCAAGTATATTTATTTTCATGAAATTTGTAATTGAAAAAAACAGCAGTCATTAAAAACATTTTACCAAATTATGTTTGTTTGTTTGACATTAGACTTTAACGATTACCAAAAGTACATGGTAAACATTGAGAGTTGTTTTATCTTTCGCCACAAATAATATACAAAAAGAGAGCGAGCGATGTCTTAATGATTTAAAGCCAACCGGTTAGTCAACTTTGAGATCTGCTTTGACGAACACTTGTATAAATAATTATGTTATAGTGGTTTATTTTTTACACTATAATACAGTATGTGTACCCTGGTATATATATAAGCACCACCCAGATAGACTTGATATCGTGATTTAAACCGAAGCTTTGTTCAATGCAGAAGTAAGGATAACTGATCAATTTTTATCCACCAATACATCTGTAACAAGTAGGCTATAACATTTTTAAAAGGTAAGCGAATTTGTTCTGCTTCTGTCCTCTTTGTCGCAAGGTCAGACCCATAGTCGCTAGCGATTTGATGAAAATGCAAGCTCATAGTGGAAATAAGTTTTACATATGAATCACATGATGTCGAAAATTAGAGTCGGATTTGAAATGGAACCTATTCACCTTTACAATTGGAACAACTATTCCGAAAGTATATCGGACAAGCTTTAACGTGTACGCAGTACCACTTCACTTATCAACTTTAACTTGTACGCAGTACCGGTGACCAGTTTTAATTTGTAGTCAGTACCACTGACCAGTTTGTACGACGCAGTCCTCATGACAATGCTGAACTTGTACGCTGTACATCTGACCAGCTTTGCTTTAACTTGTACGCAGCAGTCTATTTACCGCTGCTTTCTCGAGATTCAGGAGATAATGTATACAAGACTCGAACATTTCTATTAAGGTAATATCCTTGCCCGATTTCACGATTGATCATAACGTTCGTTACTCGAGGGTCCAAAACGGACCAGGGACAAAAAGGGCTTGCCATTGGAGTACCGTGGACATGTATCTTAATTGTGGCTAGGTTATGCCGCTGCACATTCAACGGAGACCACCAGTAATTGTCACTACGTCAAACCATAGACATGGCCTCACTTTCAGCGGTGTTAATACCCAGATATTTCACATTAAAATATTTTATCGACAGTATAAAATTACATGGAAATAGATGCAATGAAATATAGTTATTTAATATTCAATGCGCTCCTCTTTATCATATGTTGTTACCAATTATATATACTTATATTTCATATTTCAATGTTACATGTACCTTATATGTAAATTGTTTCAGGGCAATGCTCACTCATGTTGTCATATATATGTGACATAACTTACTGGATAAAAAAGATAAAAACATATGTCCACAAGCATATCGTTTCTTTTTCTTTGTTATCGGTTTGGATGTAGGGGCTTCGGCTAGCGGTATGGGTTCAGGGTCATTGGCCTAATGGTCTGGGTTAAGGCACATCGGCTTTACGACCATCGGCTCAAGGTCTTGGTTTAGGGCCTTCGGCCAGTTTTCAACGCTAAAGGGAAGTTCAAAATAAATCATGAACAGATTCGAAAGAACATTAAAACTTATGTAGAGTATGTATGAGAAGACCCTAATGGTAATATGGACAATTGCCGGCTCAGAGGAAAAACAAAACGTTTTATAAATAACAAGTTATGGCCAAAGGGGAACGTCTTTTCACTCACGAATAACAAAATCTTATTTGAAAGATGATTGCGTGCAGCTTCCAGGCACTGTCAACAATCTGTTGATTGAGAATTTCTCATTGTATTTACGTCTGATGACATACCTATCGCGTAAGGAAATGCAGATAAACTATCACATACTTAACAATGCATTGTTTTTAATTGTTCCATTGTTTGAATGTTTTCAAGCAAATATCTTAAGTATGTTGACAGTCTGGTCTCCCGTATTACGACCTGTTCATGGCTTTTTACGATAGATTAAGCTGTTACTGGACTATAATATTGAGCCTTGGGCATTCTTAACAAGACATGCAAATATGTGTGTATCCGGTCTCCAAACCTATTCGTACATTAAACCCCTATCGTAGACTGTACATGTGTGTATTAGATCTTTTGTTAGATGGAAAGCATTCAAACAATGGAGCCATTAAAACAATGCATTGTTAAGTATGTGATAGTTTATCTGCATTTCCTTACGCGACGAGTAAATCATAAGACGTAAATACAATGAGGAAGTTTCAATCAACAGATTGTTGACAGTGCCTCGAAGCTGTGCGCAATTCTCTTTGAAATAAGATTATGTTATTCGTGAGTGAATAGCCGTTCCCCTTTGGCCATAACTTGTTCTTTATAAAACGTTTTTTCTCTGAGCCGGAAATTGTCCATATTGGGTTCCTCTCATACTTTGTCACATAAGTGTTAATGTTCTTTCGAATCTTTATAATTTATTTTGAACTTCCCTATGGCGTTGAAAGCTGACCGAGGGCCCTTAACCCAGACCTTTAGCCGATGGCCGTAAAGCCGATGAGCATACATCCAAATCGATAGCCCAGAAGTAGAAATAATGTGCTTGTGGACATATCTTTAAATCTTTTTTATCCAGTATGTTACGTTTCATAATTATGACAACATGAGCGAGCATTGCCTTGAAAACATTATACATATAAGAAGTCATTGAAATATGAAAGATAAGCATATGTAATTGGTAAGACCATATCATAAGGAGGAGTGCATTGTATTTTAAATAACTATATTTCATATTTGCATCTATATTATTCTGTCGATAATGTCTTTTAATGCAAAAGATATGGGTATTAACTATTAACACCGCTGAAAGTGAGGCCATGTCCATGGTTTGCCGTAGTTAACAGTTTACTGGTGGTCTCCGTTGAATGTGCAGCGGCATAACCTGGAAACAATTTAAATACATGTACGCGGTGTTCCAATGGCAAGCCTTTTTTTGTTCCTTTTTCGTTTTGGACCCTCGAGTAACGACCGTTATGTTCAAGCGTGAAATCGGGAAAGGATATTACCGAAATAAACATGTTAGAGTATTGTATACCTTATCTCCTCCATTCAAAAGAATTAAAAAGGACGAGAAAGCAGCGGTAAACAGATTACTGCGTACAAGTTAAAGCTGGTCAGAGGTACAGCGTACAAGTTCAGCATTGTCATGCATACTGCGTCGTACAAACTGGTCTGTGGTACTACATGCAAGTTAAATCAGTCAGTGGCACTGCCTACGAGTTAAAACTGGTCACCGGTACTGCGTACAAGTTAAAGCTGATCAAGAGTATTACGTACACGTAACAAATGCTGGTCAGGGTTACTGCCTACAAGATAAAACTGGTTACTGGTACAATGGACAAGTTAAAGCTGGTCAGTGCAGTGATACTGCGTACAAGTTAAAGCTGGTCAAATGTACTTTCGGAATACTTGTTCCAATTGTAAAGGTAAATATTTCGATTCCAATTTCGACTATAATTTTCGACATCACTTGATTCATTTGTAATATTTATTTCCACTAGGAGCTTGCATTTCATCGATTCGCTAGCTGCTATGGGTCGGACTTTGCGACAAAGAGGACAGAAACAGGACAAACTCGTTGAGAATCAGTGGCAATTCGCCTAAGCTTTTCAAAAATGTTAACGCCTACTTGTTACAGATGAAATGTATTGGTGGATAAAAACTGATCAGTTATCTTACTTCTGTACTCAACAAAGCTTCGGTTTAAACAACGATATCACGTCTATTTGTAAAATAGTGTAAAAAATAACACAATTATTTATACAAGTGTTCGCCAAAGCAGATCTCAAAATTGAGTAACCTGTAGGCTTTAAATCATTAAGATATCACTCACTCTACATTTGTATATTTTTGGGGGCAAACGATAAAACAAACCTCAAGGTATTCATAAAGATTTACCATGTTCTTTTGGTGGTCGTTCAGTTAAATGTCATAGCAATCAAACATTTGGTAAAATGATTGTAATGTCTGCCATTTTTCCAATTACAAACTTCATGAAAATTAATACACTTGACTTAACATTTTAATATAAATCATAGATCCCAATACAATGTTGTTGGTAACATGAGATGAACAATTAATGAGCATATACGAGTTAACAATGACAAAGGTATACGACAAATGTTTTGGCTGGTGTATCTGATCAACCGTCCAAAAATAACATTACCTTTCTGGAGCCTTCAGTAACAAACAATTTCTTCTCATAATTATCGTACACGATTCCCATTGATTTGTCTAATTGCTCCCGTGTCCTAATACCACTCCAATTCTATCACCAGTACTTGAGATCTTATGAACGTTATTGGATTCGCATCCTATTACATACGAGTTTCCTCCGCAATCCAGAGTAAGACTTTTTGCATACTTAGATGGCTGTCTGTGTACCTCAACAACTCTTTAATGGAAACCAAGGTAGAATCTTGAAGATTTAAACAAATAACACAGTTTTGCACACCATCAGAGAATATAACCTTGACCCATCGGAGTCAACGGTTAAGTAGTCCGCGTAACCAAAAAGGTCCCTTTCATGGTCATCGTCCTTGAACACTTTTAACACCGAGCCTGCTTAATCCAGTATCTCCGCACGCCAGGAATGCTTTTCCACTCTCAGTCCGACTGCAATACCATCCTTAAAACTTGCGATGCCAAAGCAACGACCTTCAGTCGAAATATGCTTTACAAGGTCAAGGCGGTCGTCCTTAACCTTAAAGTGAAGAACTTTGTGTTCGAAAGGCACGGAATCCAAGAACTTTAGTATTTTCCAATCATAAAATTTTACGCTATGACCGAGAAAATCTGCTATAGCAATACGTACATCTTTTAAGAACGCAATCCCGCTAAAACTACACGTGTCGTCTATGTGCTTGTAAATTTCAACGTCCAAAACGGCACCATGTTCCTGACACTCTTACATTTGTGTTTAACCTTCTTCGAATGTGTTCCTCCCATGTTATATATATATAGTCACATGTTATTCAACAAACTGAAAAAGGGTAACTTTTTTATATGTTTTCCTGTTGAACATCTGTCAATATGCTGTATTGTGCTCTATTTCTATGTATCTATAGCAATGCAGTAGTACTGACTGTTTTTCATTGTTCCAACTAACATCTAATACTCCTCTTACATTACTCGCTTTTGCAAATTTTACGCAGCTGAGAATAATTCCCATTCAACTATAAACAATTAGGCTCCATAATAAACAGACTTGGCGGCTTTAATGACATCGAGTTAACGTAGACATACTTATCTAGACAATTATTTATCAATAGAAAATCGAGAAATGAATAACACTTCCGTTTCCATGCAACCGTTTTACAATCATTAACAAATTAATCCTATTATGTATTCATCAAAATGTCTTTTAGGAGTTTCCCCGATATTATCCTCTGTATGCATGATGTACATCATAATTCGCAGACTTTCTATGAAACTACATTAGCACCTTATGCTCCAGTTATTTCCTAATGCGCCCCTGGTGGCTGACTTAAGAAATAATGGAGAATCTCAATTGTCTCCCCTTTATTATGTAAATTATGATAAACGCTTCTATTGCTGACAATCAGTGGTCATCAATATCTGTTTCAGCTATTGAATTATGTATCCGAAACTTTATTTCCATTGTCTATTAAATTCGTGAATTAAAGTAAGATGATCTCTGCGACCGTCAGTTTCCATATCCACTTGTCTATATTGGGTATTTATTTATTTATTAGTGGAAGAGAAATCTTTCACCGAAATTCTACACTTAATTTTCTCCCATTTATTGAGCGTATATAGCAGTCTATATTCGTATGGGTTTAACTGTTTTACAAAGCAATCTGTAATCTGTTTTTCCTTTATATTTATGTGTTAACATGTTCCCATGAATTAAATATCGTAACCTTAAATCACTTTACGAAAATATAGGAATACCATTGCTACACATTACAGTCAAATACATATACTTTGTTTTTGTTAATAAAGTTAATCTTCTGTTTTGCTTCAAATAATAATCAAAACATCATTTGGCGGCAGAGGCAAACATTTTTCACACTGCAATGGTTTAGCAAAATAAAACTCTGGTATTTTGAATAAGATTGTGCCCGTATTTTGTTTGAAGATTACAGGTTGGTCAATTAACATATGTACTGTTTATCTATTTGTTTAAATAACACTGAATTGCGGTCATCAATTATATGTTTCGCGGTGTCGCCTCGTAAGGTTTAAGAATTAAACTAGATTTTATTCTGTGCATTGTCAATGATATTTAGCAATATGTCAGACACGTACGCAAACAACTTGACAATAACTCCAAATCTCTAAAATTTATAATTATCGCATACGAAATGAAAATAATTGTAAAAAAATAATTATAAGAAAATAAAATGGTTATGAACAAATAGTAAATTATATTGGACTGAACGATGTTGAATAGAATGTGTAATGTATATTACCACTAGCAAAATGTTGCCCGGAACTTAAGTACCAAACCCCATTTTGACAATAATAGATTTTATCGTTTTAAGGACAAAGATAAATATGTCTAAAAGTCGCTTAATTTAAACATATATGTAAACTGTCTACTTCAAGTCCTTTGTTTTTATTGCGCTACTTGACATCATCACCCGAAACGCTCCTATATTTAATCAAAGCCTCCCCTGAGTGATGAATGTACGAATCATGCACTATATGTACAAAACCTTATTTGATAGTAAATGATCCACAAATGGAATATTTCTTTTGAACATGTATATTCCAGTTAAAATGATCCGACAAGCATTTAACATCTAACAGGGAGCTATTTAAACGACATAGTCACCGTGAAAAACATCAGAAGGCTCAAGTCTCGTGGTCGTTTGATGCAAACCATTCTGATGGTGTATACAATCCGCAAGACCAATCCAACAAAACGTTCTGTTAGAGTATAAAACCAATAACAGCTTAATTTAGTGTTAAACGTCATGAACTGGTCGTAATACGGGAGCCCAGAATGTCAACATACTTATATAGTTTCTCGAAATCATCAAAACCATGGATCCATTAAAACAACCCATTCTTTATATACAGTTCCATAAGCGATGGGCTTGTCATCATTCGTAAAATACAACGAGATAGTAATTGTTACATTCAACAGATTGTGACAGTGTCTGAAAGCCGCACGCAATCCTCTTTCAAAATCAGATTTTGTTATCTTATAAGTCAATAGAAGTTCCCCATTGGCCATAACTTGATCTTTATAAAACGTTTTCCTTTGCATCGGGAATTGTCCAAAGCGCCATTGGGTTCTACTCCGAAATTGCGACATAAGCTTTCGAATATGTTCATGATTAATGTGGAACTTCCCTATATCGTTCCCGCTAGCCGATGACTGTAAACTAAGACCGCTAGCCCAGAATAAGTACCGATATGCTTGTGTACATATTTACGTTCTTTTTTATCCAGTAAATTATATCACCTACACATGACAAGATAAGCATTGCACAGAAAATAATATTCATATAAAAGGCTTTGAAATATGAAAGATAAGCATATATAATTGGTAACGCCACGTCAACAAGAGGAATACATAAGATATTAAACAACCATATTTCATTTGATCTGTGTTCATGTACGTTTATACTGCCAGAACTTCACCGCCCAGCCGTCATTTTTCTACACCCTTGTATACCATAACTGTAAATAGCCGATGATATTTTTCAATGCAAAAAATATCGGTGTTGACACTGCTGAAGGTACGGCCATTATAATAATTACCCATAGTGGACAATTTGCTGGTGGCCTCCGTTGCATTTAGAGCGGCCTTAACTTCACACACATGATATATATATATATATGCGAGCCCTTTTTTCCTGGTTCATTTTAGACCCTCGGGTTACGACCGGTATGATCAATCGTGAAATCGGGCAAGGATATAACCAGTTCGAGTCTAGTAAACATTACCTACTCCATTCTAAAAATGTCATGAAAAGATGAGAAAGCAGCAGTAAACACACAGCTGCGTACAAGTAAAAGCTGGTCAGGGGTACAAGCGTACCAGTACAACCTGGTCATGAGTAGTGCGTACACATGAAAACTGTTCAGTGGTACTGCGTTTTAAGTTAAAGCTATCAGTGGCACTGCCTACAAGTTAAAACTGCTCAGCGGTACTACGTACACGTTAAAGCTGGTCAGTGGTACTGTTTACAAGTAAAACCTTGTCAGTAGTACTGCATACAAGCTGGCATACTTTCGAAATAATTGTTTCACCATTTCCAATTGTACTTGAAGGTAAAAAGATTCGGTTTGATAAAGCAGACTTTTCAAATCGGACTATAATCGTCGAAACCACGTGGTTTATTTGTAACATTGATTTTCCCTGGTACCGTGCACTTTCATCGCTGTAAAGGGTCAAACCTAGCGACAAAGAGGACAGAAACTGGACAAATTGGTTAAAGATCAGTGACAATACGCCCAAGCTTTGCAAAAATGTTAAAATCTACTAATGACTAATGAATTGTATCGGTCGGAGATTCCGACTGGTGCTACTATATTGTACAAAGTAACGAATTAAACCACGAAATCACGTCTATCTGGGTGTGGCCTTATACACCAGGGTAAAAGTACTGTCAAAAATGTGTAAACATTTAACCACGATAACAAGTATGTATATTAGTGTAAGCCAAAGGCAGATCTTAAAATGGACACACCTGTAGGCTTTAAATCATTAAGACATTGCTCGCTCTACTAATGTATCTCCTTTGTCAAATGAAATTTGGTACACTGTTTTTAATGACTCCTTTTATTCCAATTATAATTTAAATAAAAAATAAATACACTTGACTTAACATTTTAATATAAATCATATATCCCAATACAATGCTATTTTGTTATCGTTGGATGAACAATTAATGAGCATATACGAGTTAACAATAACAAAGGCATACGACGAGTGTTTTGGCTAGTGTGTCTGATCAACTATCCATAAAAACCATTACTTTTCTGGAGCCTTCAGTAACAAACAATTTCTTCTCATAATTATCATACATGATTCCCATTGGTTTGTCTAATTGCTCTCTGTGTCCTAATACCACTCCAATTCTATCACCAGTACTTGAGATCTTATGAACATTACTGGATTCGCATCCTATTACATACAAGTTTCCTTCGCAATCCAAAGTAAGACCTTTAGGGATACTAAGATGACCGTGTGTGTACCTAAACAACTCTTTAATGGAAACCATGGTAGAATCTTGAAGATTTAAACAAATAACACAGTTTTGCACACCATCAGAGACATATAACCTTGACCCATCGGGGTCAACGGTTAAGTAGTCCGCGTAACCAAAAAGGTCCTTTCCATGGTCATCGTCCTTGAACACTTTCAAAATCGAGCCAGCGTAATCCAGTATCTCCACGCGCCAGGAATGCTTTTCCACTCTCAGTCCCACTGCAATACCATCCTTAAAACTTGCGATACCATAGCAACGACCTTCAGTCGAAATATGCTTGATAAGGTCAAGGCGGTCGCCCTTAACCTTGAAGTGAGGAACTTTGTGTTCAAAAGGCACGGTGACGTATAAATCCGATTCACAGAGTGAAGATGTGCATATTTCATACGGGGGAGTCGCAAGCTCCACGGAATCCAATAACCTGAGCATTTTCCAATCATAGAATTTCACGTAATGACCGAGATAATCTGCTATAGCAATACGTCCATCTTTTAAGAATGTAATCCCGCTAAAACTACACGTGTCGTCTATGTGCTTGTAAACTTCAACGTCCAAAAACGGCACCATGTGTTTGGCACTCTTAGATTTGTGTTTAACCTTCTTCGAATGTGTACCTCCCATGTTATGTATATATTATCACATGTTATTCAACAAACTGAATAAAGGGTAACTTTTTAAGATTTTTTCCTGTTGTGCATCTCATTAATAAATATGCTATATTGTGCTCTGATACTATGTACTTGTAACAATGCAGTAGTACTCACTGATTTTCATAGTTCCAACTGACATCCAAAATTCCTCTTACATTACTCGCTTTTGCAAATTATACGCAGCTGAGAATAATTCCAATTCAACTATTAACAATTAGGCTCCATAATAAACAGACTTGGCGACTTTAATGACATCGAGTCAACGTAGACATACTTATCTAGACAAATATATATCCATAGAAAATCAAGAAATAAAAAAACACTTCCGTTTCCATGCAACCGTTTGACAATCATAAACAAGTTAATCCAATTATGTATTCATCACAATGTCTTTTAGGAGTTTCTCCGCTATTATCCTCTGTATGTATGCCGTACATCATAATTCGCAGACTTTCCATGAAACTACATTAGCACCTTATACTCCAGTTATTTCGTAATGCGCCCCTGGTGGCTACCTTTAGAAATAATGGAGATTCGCAATTTTCTCCCTTTTATAATGTAAATTATAATAAACACTCCTGGTCTTTTCCTTGATATCCAACAGTGGTCTTCTTGCGTGATCGCTGACATTCAGTGGTCATAAATGTCCGTTTCTTCGATTGAATAATGTCTTTGAAACTTTATTTCCACCATCTGTAATATCAAGTTCGTGAACTGAAGTAAGATGATCTCTGCGACCGTCAGTTTCCATATCTGTGTGTCTGTACTGGGTCTTTAGTCAAAAACAAATAATTCCTCCAAGTCCTACACTTAAGTTTCTCTTATTTTATGAGCGTACTTAGCACCCTATTTCCGTTTGGGTTTACCTGTTTTAGAAAGCAATCAGTAAGCTGTCTTCCTTTATATTTATGTGTTAACATGTTCCAATGATTCAAAAATCCTAACGTAAAAGCTCTTTACGAAAAATACAAGAATAACATCGCTTCGCACTATAATCAAATACATATACTTTGTTTTGTAGATAAAGATTGTTTTCTTTTTAGCTTAAAACCTTTCTCAAAACAACATTGGCGGTTAAGGGACTCTTAGGTAAACAAATTTCACCTTGCAGTGGTTTCGCAGAATGAAACTAAGTCCGGTATTTTGTATGTGATTATGACCGTATTTGGTTTGAAGATTACAGGTTTGACTTCAATTAACATAGGTACGGTCTATCAATTAGGTTAAATAGCACTGAATTGCGGTCATATATTACATGTTTCGCTGTGTTGCCTTGTAAGGATTGAAAATTAAAAAGATTATATTCTGTGCATTGTCATTTACATTAAGAAATTATCACACAAGCGTATGCAAACAAATTGACAAACACTCTCAATCTCAGAAATTTATAATTATCGCGTACAAAATAGGATAAAATAATGTACTTTTTTAAGATTTGGATGTAAACAAATAATAAACAATCTTGATCTCAACGATGTTGAATAGAATGTGTAACGTATATAACGACTAGCATAATGTTGCCCGAGACTTAAATATCAAAACCCATTTTGACAAAAATAGTGTTATCGTTTTAAAGATGCACACTTACTCACAAATAAGATGTACCGCTATTAATACTGATGTTTTAATTTACCGAAAATGATGAAAAAATATCGAAAACAAGGGTTTTTATGATGGACACCGTGTTAAATTTAAGAGAAAGGTGCAGAAAAATACTTAATCAAATTTATGAGACGATAGCTGATCACGGTAAATATTTAAGGACCCACCAGTAATTTAATATTTGTGCGTTTACAGCTATTGAATACACGGTTACATTCTGATTTTATCAAAATTTGATATTATATCCATCAATGCATTATTAAGTAAGTTGTATGTGTATGTAATTTAAATACGAGTGTCACTTTAAGGAAAGTGGATATGTCTGACAGTCGATTAAATTCAACATTTTGGTATCCGTTGAACTTCAAGTCAATTGCTTTCTTGCGGTATATATGACTACCCTGTCCTCGTAATATAATCCTGCCATAAGTGATGAATGTACGAACCATGCACACTATTTACCAAATAGAGAACTTCTTTGGAACAAAATCACCAATTCGCTTTATAACACATATCTATACAAGTGAAAAAAGGCCTGATATGATTGTCATGACTAGAAGTCTGATCTAGATAAACAAATGTCAAAATCATCAATAATTTGTGCAAGATAAAAGGAAAAAAATGCCGAAATCTCCGTAATTATCTTGGATAATTGGCATACCCCGTCCCGCGGGATGAACGGATATTTGTATCCTTGACAATATTCTCAATCAATGCTAGCCTTAATAATTTGATTACGTATACTAAAACAAAATCGACTGGATCAGTTACATGTTGTTTACTTACATGTTGCTCGAACTCGCTCGGCTCGATTTCCTCATCGCATTGTTGTTAAAAAATTCTGAACAATCAGCGCAATATCTGTTAATGCTTGTAACTCCTTCCAGATAATTTGCAATTTGCACTTTACGGTTGATGCTTAACATGGTTTCTATTGGTTTTATAGATGTGTAGATTAATACTGACAGGGTAAAGTTATTAACTTGGATTTATCTTTGAGTATTTGAGATGCTATCACTTTCTGATCATGTTGATGTCGCTTTGCTGAAATAAAGCAGGAGTTTTGCTGGAGTATGTGTGCTCAGAGAATTTAGGCTTTTTCCTTGCATACTATATTGCATTATCCATGCAGTGTTAAAGGGACTCGATCAAGTTTTTGGACCAAAAATGAGTTTTCCCCGAAATGCATCTGAAACACATGTATTTTAATTAGTCAGCTATCTGATAGCAAAATTGTAGAAAATAAATGGAATTAAAGTATGATAAAATCCTGGCTGTAGTGTGGGGGGAGGGGGATCCGAGCCGGTGTTGTCAAGAAAACGAAAAGACAAATGACACCTTAACCACTCGCTCACAAACTGATGGATATTTTTACTTTTGCTGTGGACATTGTTAGCATCACGTGATAATACCAAAAAAACAATCAAGATACAGCGTTTTGTTGTATCGTGTAACTAACGTTTATTTTTCAAAATCGTTTACTTTAAAGGCAATATTTGAACATATTATAAAATTGTTGACGGGTTCCAGTCGTCCGTATCTCATTTATAACACTGCTATTGGTTTGCCACACATTCGTTACAAAAATCCTTAAAAAAAGGATTTTACAAACCATGAAATTGTTCCTTTAAAGTGATAAATTGAAACTTTAGGCAAAGTAATCATGCATTTCTATGAGCCCGCTGCAAAGTTTGGCACGTTTATTTTTTTATCTGCAGTCAAAGATAGAAATGCTATGTGTTTAATCTTACCTGGTACTGTTTGAGATGCTCATAGCATAACGAAACGCATTTAGTTTTATTAATTAACCACCACATTAAAACAGTTTCTTTTTGAAGAAGTTGGAAGATCGTAAAACCGTTTAATTCAATTGTTATTTTCTTTGATCTCCTCATCAAAATACGCAAATAGAAATGTATCAGTATATCAACAAATAGCGTTGCATTTTATGTATTAAATGTCCCACGTCACATAAATGTTGCAAGATAAATATAATTATTATATGCCTATGAAATTCCTTTTCCATATCCAACAGAAAAATACAGCACGCCATATTATACTTTGGCGTTTCTAAAAATTTAGCGTGACTAAAATTATTAAACTATACTCACGAGACCTGTAAATAATCAGGAACATAGTTATCATGTTCTTCAAAGAACCATGAGGATAAGCACGAAGCAGAGAACTCTTCCAATCCATCTAGGCAGACGGGTGAAAAAGAGAGATTGAGAAAGGGAAATAAACAGGGAATGGGGCAAAAACGCAGGGTGGGGTGGCAGGCGGATGAGACGAATAATGATACGAGTGAGTGGAAAAGAAGGGGAAGTGAGATGAGAGATGGGGTTGGATGCGAGATGGTTGCGAAGGAAGAAAGAGAGAAAATGAGTTGGTAAACTAGGAAAAATAGGTCTGATAATTAATAATAAAGCTGATTGTGGGAAGTCCACGTATGAATGCATAACACGAACAAGTGTGGCTCTGAGAGCCAGGCCCAAAAACAATCACCACTAATTTCTGTAATAAAAGATTAATTATGAAACGATAATGCAGCAAATTGAGTTCATTATCATTATAGTGTAATAGTTCTCTGTCTACCTTTTTGGTTAGTCTCTGTATGCTATATATACACTATTATAAAAGAACAGAACATACATTTTATTTAGACTCGTAAAAGCTACATTATCTACGACACTTACAATGGTATAACATATACAAACGTTGCTTTACAATGTATCATGCAAATATGTTCAAGTATTGGGAAACAACATACATAAGTAATTTTATGATACATTAATTGCAATTCAACTCACGGTGTTAATAAGGTATTTTTAATTACAAGGGCTTTTTTAGCCAATATTTTTTTTAATTAATTCATTATTGTCATTTGATTTCAATGATTGTAGACATATGTACACAGAAGGGTCACTTTGTGCCTAGTTCTGAACAAATGATGTTGTGTAATTTATGTTGGAGGCATGATAGGATGCTATGCATTAATTTATTGTTGCTTTAATTGCATTTTTTTAAATATGAACACAATGTATTAAATATATCATTATAAATTCGTCATGGTAAAACCATATATATATAAATATGTAATTATGAGCTACCGATCAGTAAACGACGTACGCGCTCGTCACCTAGCAACGAAATCGGCAAGAATGTCAATGGCCTTGAAAAGTTGCTAATTGCTCTTCACACTTATATTGAGGTGTTATGTTATAAATGATTATAAGAACAGTAGGCTAAACATCTAACAAAGAGTTTCACAGAAAGGAATTCTTATATATAACAATACAGTCTACGATCGGGGAAAACTATAAGGATAAGTCGGGGACCGGATACAAACATATGTTAATGCCTTATTTACAATGCCCAAAGGCTCAGCATGATGGTTCAGTAACAGCTTAATCTATTGTAAAAAGCCATATACTTGTCGTAAAACGGGAGACCAGACTGCCAACATATTTAAGATGATTTCTCGAAAGCATTCAAACCATGGAGCCATAAGAACGATGCTTTGGTAAGTATGTGATAGTTTATCTACATTTCCTTAAGCGATGATTGTGCCATCAGACTTAAAATACAATGAGAAAGTTTCAATCAACAGATTGTTGACAGTGTCTGAAAGCTGCAAGCAATCATCATTCGAACTAGATTTCGTTATATGATAAAGCAATTGAAATTCCCCATTGGCGACAACTTAATCTTTATAAAACGTTTTTTTTTTCTTACTATTATGTTAAAATATCAGATTGTTTTACCGACTCGTTAAAAAATAAAAGCTTGAAATTCCCAACCAACTATTTCAGCCGTGACTGCATGTACAAAAATCTTCAAAGAAGCTAATATATATCTTGAGAAATCAAATTAATTACTTGTTAATGTAAATACTGAATGAATTTATGTAAAAAATGTTAGCTAATAAACAAATAACAGGAAATAAATGTGCTTCTAGATGGTCTCGAACCGCTACCATGAAATTTTGAAAGAGTTGTAGTCGTGTGCTTAACAACATAGGCTGAAACATTAAAATTGAAGGCATTCAAGTGGAGGTTTTCATTCGGGATGTACTACCTAAACAACGCTGAAGATAGGGTCATTATTACCTTTTGCCGTTGTGGACTGCTTGCCGGTGGCATCCATTTCATGTAGAGGGGCCTCAAATTGAAACACATTATATGCATGTACGCAGTATTCTATGGCAGGCCATTTGTGGCGAAAGATAAAATAAACTCTCAAGATATACATAAAGATTTACCATGTACTTTTCGTTTAAGCTTAATGTCATAACAGTCAAACATAATTTGATAAACTGTTTAAATGACTACGGTTTTTCCAATTATAAATTTTATGAAAATAAGTACTTTTGACATTAACAAGATTATATTCTGTGCAATGTCAATAGTTTAGAAATATTACAGAAACGTACGCAAACAACTTGACTAACATTCCAAATCTCTAAAATTAAAAATTATCACGTTCGAAAATAAAATAATTGTAAATTAAGAATTACAAGAAAATAAAATGGTTTTGTACAAATAATAACTTATATTGGACTGAATAATGTTGAATAAAATATGTAATGTATATTACCACTAGCATAATGTTGCCCGGGACTTAATTGCCCTACTAAGTAATGAATGCACGAATCATGCACTATATGTACATAACCTATTTTGATAGTAATGATCTACAAATGGAGTATTTCTTTGGAACATGTAAATTCCAGTTAAAATCATCCGAAAAGTATTTAACATCTAACAGGGAGTCATTGAAACGACATCGTTACCGTGAAAAACAACAGAAAGCTCAAGTCACGTGGTCGTTTGATGCAAAACCATTCTGATGGAATATAAACTGCACTGGATCAATCCACCAAAACGTTCTGTAAGAGATAGACCAGCAACAGATTAATTTAGTGTAAAACGTCATGTACTGGTCGTAATACGGGAGCTCAGACTGTCAACATACTTATATATTTTCTCGAAATCATCCAAACCATGGAGCCATTAAATAAAATCCATTTACAAATTTATATACAGTTCCATAAGCGATTGGTTGTCATCAGTCGTAAAATACAAAGAGAAAGTAAATGTTTCAATCAACAGATTGTGACAGTGTCTGAAAGCCGCACGCAATCCTCTTTCAAAATTAGATTTTGTTATCTTATAAGTCAATAGAAGATCCCCATTGGCCATAACTTTACAAAACGTTTTCCTTTGCATCGGGAATTGTCCAAAGCGCCATTGGGTACTACTCGGAATTTGCGACATAAGCTTTCGAATATGTTCATGATTAGTTTGGAACTTCCCTATATCGTTCCCGCTAGCCGATGGCTCTAAACCAAGACCGGACATATTAACGTGTTTTTTTTTATCCAGTAAATTATGTCACATACACATGACAGCATTAGCATTGCACAGAAAATAATATTCATATAAAAAGCTTTGAAATATGAAAGATAAGCATATATAATTGGTGACGCCATATCATAAAGAGGGGTACATTAGATGTTAAATAACCATATTTCATTTCATCTGTTTTCATGTATTTTTATACTGCCAGAACGTCACGGCCCAGCCGTCATTATTCTACTCCCTTGTAAACCATAACTCTGAATAGCCGATGATGTTTTTCAATGCAATATATATCGGTGTTAACACCGCTGAAGGTAGGGCCATTATAATCGTTTGCCGTAGTGGACAGTTTGCTGATGTCCACCGTTGCATGTTTAGCGGCCTCAACTTCTCACGCATAATATGTTTGCACGCGGTATTTGAATTGCAAGCACTTTTTCCTGATTCATTTTAGATCCATGGGTAACGACCGGTATGACCAATCGTGAAATTGGGCACGTATATAACCAGTTCGAGTCTTGTAGACATTACCTGCTCCATTCTGAAGATGTCATGAAAATATGAGAAAGCAACAGCGGTAAACAGAACACTGCGTAAAAGTAAAAGCTTTTCAGGGGAACAGCGTACAAGTACAACCTGGTCATGAGTAATGTGTACACATTAAAACTGTTCGGTGGTACTGCATTTAAGTGAAAGCTATCAGTGGTACTGCCTGCAAGATAAAACTGGCCAGTGGTATACGTACACGTTAAAGCTGGTCAGTGGTACAGTGTACACGTAAAAGCTTGTCAGTAGTACTGCGTTCAAGCAAGTCAGTAGTACTATCGGTATAATTGTTTCAGCTTTTCCAATTGTACTTGAAGGTAAGAAAGATTCGGTTTAATAAAGCAGACTTTTCAAATCAGACTACAATCTTCGAAACCACGTGGTTCAGTTGTAACATTTATTTTCATTAATAATGTGCACTTTCATGAAATCGCTGTTAAGGTCCAGACCTAGCAACAAAGAGGACATAAAAAGGACAAAGTCATTAAAGATTAGTGACAATACACCTAAGCTTTGCAAAAATATTAAGGCCTACTCGTTCCTAATGACATGTATCGGTGGAAGATTCCGGGTGGTGTTAAGTATTGTACAAAACAACGAATTAAACCACGAAATCACGTCTATCTTGGTAGGGGCTACCTTATATACCAGGGTCGAATACTGTAAAAAGTGTAAACATTAAACCACGATAACACAAGTATGTATACTAGTGTTAGCCAAAGGCAGATCTCCAAATTAAATCATTAAGACAGGGCTCGCTCCACTTATGTACAGTCGAAACCTGTTGGCTCGATATCGCTTGGCTCAAATTCCTCGTTTGCTCGAAATAGATGTCAAAGACCGATCTCTTGTACTCTTTATACTCATTCCCGCTTGGCTCGATATTCACGGGGGTCAAAGCATTTGGGTCGATCCCTGCGATATCGAGCCAACGGGTTTCGACTGTATCTCATTTGTGGCGAAAGATAAAACAACTCTCAAGATATACATAAAGCTTTACCATGTACTTTGGGTAATCGTTCAGTATAATGTCATAGCAGTAAAACATTATTTGGTAAAATGTTTTGAATGACTGCAGTTTTTTCAAATTATAAATTTCATGAAAATAATTACACTTGATTTAACACTTTAATTTAAATCAAATATCCCAACAGTATTTTATGTTTGTTAACATCTCATTTGTGGCGAAAGATAAAACAACTCTCAAGATATACAGATGTTGTGAAGCTCAATAACAAATAAGCTGCATTGTGCTCTATTCCTATGTACTTGTAACAAAGCAGTAGTACTCACTGATTTTCAAAGTTCCAACTAACATCCAATATTCCTCTTACATTTCTTGCTTTTGCAAATTATACGCAGCTGAGAATAATTTCCATTCAACTATAAACAATAAGTCTCCATAATAAAGTGACTTGGTGGCTTTAATGACATCGAGTAAACGTAGACATACTTATCTAGACAAATATATATCCAAAGAAAATCAAGAAATAAAACAGCGCTTCCGTTTCCATGCAACCGTTTGACAATCATAAACAAGTTAATCCAATTAAATATTCATCAAAATGTCTTTTATGAGTTTCTCCGCTATTATCCTCTGTATGTATGCCGTACATCATAATTCGCAGACTTTCCATGAAACTACATTAGCACCTTATACTCCAGTTATTTCGTAATGCGCCCTGGTGGCTGCCTTAAGAAATAATGGAGATTCTCAATTTTCTCCCTTTTATAATGCAAATTATTATAAACACTCCTGGTCTTTTCCTATATAAATTATCATACTAGCGTTTGCAAACAAATTGACAAATACTCTCAATCTTCGAAAATTATAATTATCACGTACAAAATAGGATGAAATAATGTTTGTTTTTTAAGATTTGGATGTAAAGAAGCAAAAAGTGATCTTGTCCTCAACGATGTTGAATAGAATGTGTAACGTATATTACCACTAGCATAATGTTGCCCTAGACTTAAATATAAAACCCCATTTTGACAAAAATAGTTTTATCGTTTTATAGATGCAGTCTTTCTCCCAAAGAAGATGTACCGCTATTAATACTAATGTTTTAATTTACCGAAAATGATGAAGAAATATCGAAAACAAGGGTTTTTATGATGGACACCGTGTTAAATTTAAAAAAGGTGCAGAAAACACTTATTCAACCTTATGAGACGATATCTGATCACGTTAAATATTTAAGGACCAATCAGTAATTTAATATTTGTGCGTTTACAACTATTTAATACACGGTTACAATCTGCTTTTATCAAAATTTGATATTATCCATCAATGCATTATTTAGTAAGTTTTATGTGCATGTAATTTAAATACGAGTGTCACTTTAAGGAAAGTGGATATGTCTGACAGTCGCTTAATTTCAACATTTTGATATCCGTTAAACTTCTAGTCAAGTGCTTTCTTGCGTTTGATATGACTACCCTATCCTCATAATATAATCCTGCCATAAGTTATGAATGAATGAAACATGCACACTATTTACCAAATGGAGAACTTCTTTGGAACAAGTTTTGTCCGATTAAAATGATTCGCATGAGAGCAATTTTACCGACATCGTCATTGTCACCGAGATTTTTTATACATTTCTTTACAAGTCACGTGGTCGTTTGATGCAAGACCACGGATGGATAAAATCCACGTTGACTTTTCCACCAATACGTTCTGTTAGGGTATAACAACACTGGACATATCCACCAATACGTTCTGGTTGAGTATAAAATCTAATTTGACTAATTCTTCCGAAACTTTCTGGTTGAGTATAAAATCCACTTTGACTTATCATCAATACGTTCTGTTAGAATATAAAATCCAATTTGCCTAATTATTCCGAAATTTTCTAATAGCGTACAAATTCCATTTTGATTAATCCACTAATTCGCTCTGATAGAGTTCAAACGCCACTTGGACTTATTCACCAATTCGCTTCATAACACATATCTATCAAGTTGAAAAATGCTCTGATATGATTCACATGACAAGAAGTCTTATCTCGATAAATACATGTCAGAATCATCAATAATTTGTGCAAAAAAAGGAAACAAATGGTGAAACTCTTCCGAAATCTCCGTAATAAGCTTGGAGTATTGGCATACTCCGTCCCGCGGGATGGATGGATATTTGTTTCCTTGACAATATTCTCTATCAATGATGGCCTTAATAATTTGATAACGTGTACTAAAATAAAATCGACTGGATCAGATACATGTTGTTGTTTTTTCTTTGTCACTCATCCCAATTTGACATACAGTCGAATCCCTTTGACTCGCTTGGCTCGATTCCTCGTTGGCTCAAATAAATGTAGAGGACCGAGGAATTGTTCATTGACGTCAGCATTCCCGCTTGGCTCCAATTTCCCGATGATCAAAGAGTTGTTCCGGTCTCTTAGAGTTCGAGCGAATGGGTTTCGACTGTATTTGAACATAGAGCGTTCTTAAGTGCAGTCGACGGCGAAATTGCTGCAATGGTTGTAGTCGTAAGTTTGGATGGAAACGCGCAAAATGTTGTGTAACCATTTTCCCAACAGGATCTTTAATAAGAATAGAGGACCACATCAACAGTAATTTGGGCGTTTTAAGTTCATTTGTTATAAGATCTCATCGTGTGTCATTGAATATTTCACTAGCTATTTTGCAAAATAAACCACACAAGCTTTCTTATTTTATAAATTTATATCTGCTGGTATCATAAGGAACAATGTTCACATAAGCGTATAATTTTCTTTTCTTTATGTTACAAACCCAGCGGAACCGAAGTTCGTATTCATTTACATTATTAAATGAGGCTGAGTCTACACCCTTGAGGTCTTGCATAGTACATTCAAACACTGGTGGATCGAAATACGCTATTCGACTTGCTTAACATTCTCAACATGAGTTATATGCTGCGCGTCCGACATTCAATATTTACATTAATGTCTTAGATTGAATGTCATACAACACAACGCACAACATGGCACATTTGCGTTTCCGCACGTAACACAAACGAACATATTTTCATTACATCAAAATATAGCGAGTGCATATAACTACAACAATACGATGAAAACTTCAGGGACAAGACCAGAAATAAAACCAAATTTAAACCCTGTTATGAGGCATACCGTTAGGACCAACACGACACTTAATGACAGACACAAATGGTGCAAAACTACCCGTTTAATGCCGAGCGCCAGGGAAGGTAGCTACTTGTAATTAAACGTTCCACCTATTTTAGTATGACGTGGTATGGATTTAAACCCGTGACCTTCCGCATCAAATCAATCACTAGGCTTTCGGGGGCGATAACTATTGTTCAGAACTCGTAAACGTGTTTAACGACACTGCTGTTAAGTCTTAAATGTGCACGATTTGATGGTGTGCTAATAGATTAAAATAAAAACAAGCAAGTTAAACTGAAACATTTGTCACAATTCTTTTAAGCAATACTGCAGATTACAAACGCACTTCCAGAGCAGTAAAGTTGAAAGTTAACAATGATGAAATTTACATCGTTGTTAACTTTAAAAAGTTCTGAACAATCGGTAAAATATCTGTTTATACTTGTAACTCCTTCGAAATAAAAAATGACTTGCAATTTGTATTTTTACGGCTGTTGCTTAACACGGTTTCTATTTATTTTATAGATATGTAGAGGGATACTGACAGGATAAAGGTATTAACTTGGCTTTATCTTTGAGTATTTTAGATGCTATCACTTTCTGATCATGATGATATGATGTGTGTTCTTAGAGAATTTAGGTGTGATTTTTCTTGCATACTATATTGCATATTACCCATGAAGTTTTAAAGGGACTCGCTCAAGTGTTTGGACCAAGAATGCGTTTTCCCTGTAAAGCATCTGAAAACTCGTATAATAAGTTTACTCTTTGATGGCGAAATGCAGAGAAAAGTATATAAAATCCTTGCTGTATTGGGGAGTGAATCCATGTCGGTTGTGTCAAGAAAAGGAAAAGAAAACTAACAACGCTTACAAACTGATGGATAGTTATTGTGCACATTGGTAGCATCACGTGATAAACTCAATTAACAAATTACGATAAAGCCTTTTTTGTTAACTCATGTTACTAACGCTCATTTTTTTAAAATCGTCGACTTCAAAGGAAGCGTAAAAGTAAGAGATAGGTTTTTCGTTCAGGGCGGTGGCGAAGGGAGAAAAAATGAGCGGGGAAAGCGATAACATTGTGGCCTTGTAGTAATAAGGAATGCTGATTGGGATCTTCTCGTAACTTCCACCACACGTACAAGTGGTGGCATTGATAGCCTGACTCGAAAACAATTAACGCTAATTCCTTCAATATAATCTTCATTATGGAATGACAATTCTGCAATTGAGTAAATTGTCATGATTAAGTGATTTGGTAATATTTCTCTGCCTTCCGTTTTTACTTCAGTCTATGTTATATGTTATATGTACATTATTATAACAGAACAGAACATACATTTTATTTAAACTTGCATAGCCTTTTTCGGCATACACACGTATGCTTCATATGTTTTATTCAACGTTGATATACAATAGTATAACATGTACAAACGTTGCTTTTCGATTTATCGTACAAACGTGTTCACATAACTAGAAAACAACCTACATAAGTAATTCTAACAAACATTAATTTCAAGTTGAATTTAAAATTCAACTCCTGCAGTTAATAAGGTATATCTAATGACAAGAGCTTCTTTAACAAATTACAAAACTTTAATTTATTCATTATTGGTATTTGATTTCAATGATTGTACCAAAATGTTCACAGCAGGGTCATCGCGTGCCAAGTTCTGGACAAATGACGTTGCGTCACTGATGTTGGAGGCATGATAAGATGCTTAACATAAATTTCGTCTGGCCTTAACTGTAAATTTGTACACAATGTACTGATAATATCATTATAATAATAATAATAGTACCATGTCGATCAAATTAGTCAAGGTAAAACCAAATATGTATACATATGGAATTATGAGCTACCCATGTAGTGACAACGTACGCGCTCGTCACCTAGCAACAAAATCGGTCAGGGTGTCAATGGACTTGAAAAGTGGCTTATTGCTCTTCACATCTGTTTTAGATGTTATGCTATAAATGATTATAGGCTAAACAGCTAACTAAGAGTTTCACATAAAAGTATTCTAAGACATCGGGGATTAATGTAAGAGTAGGGTAGGGGACTGGTTTTATTTCTTGTTAAGAATGCCCAAAGGCTCAAAATGATATTCAGTAATAGCTAAATCCATGTAAAAAGTCATATACTGGTCGTAAAACGGGTGGCCAGACTGCCAACATCCTTAAGCTATTTTCTAGAAAGCATTCAAACAATTGAGCCATTAAAACAATGCATTGGTGAGTATGTGATAGTTTATCTACATTTCCATAAGCAATGAGTTTGTCATCAGTCGTAAAATACAATGAGGCAGTTTCAATCAACATATTGTTGACAGTGTATGAAGGCTGCACGCAGTCTTCTTTCAAATAAGATTTTGTTATCTCATAAGTCAATAGAAATTCCTCATTTGGCCACAATTTGTTCTTCATGAAATGGTTTAGTCTACGCCGGATATTGTCCATAGCACTATTGGATTTTTCAGAATTTGTGATATAAGCTTTATTGTTCTTTCGAAAATGTTCATAATTTGAACTTCCATTTATCGTTCCCACTAGCCGATGGCCCGAAGCCCAGATCGCAAGCAGCTGATGACCCTAAACCCATACCGCTAGCCGATGCCCTTAAAACCAGACCGATAGCCCAGAATAAGTAACGATATGCTTGTGTACATATTTCGATCTATTTTAATTCAGTTGTTTTTATTACATATATCTGACAACGTAAACATTGCATAAGCATTGCATTGAAAATAATAAATATATTAAAAGGAATTGAAATATGAAAGCATATATTATTGGTAACACAATATAGTTAAAAGGAATAGCTTATATATAAAATAAACCATATGCCATTTCATCTATTTCCATATTTTTTAATACTTTCGGAATAGCACCGCCCAGCCGTCATTATTCTACTCCCTTGTCTATTAAAACCGTACACAGCCGACGATGGCATATATTGCGAATGATATTGGTATTAGCACTGCTGAAGATAAGGCCAATCTTGCCGTCGTAGTCAAACGATTACGTGTGGCTTAAATTGCATGTAGATCGGCATCGACTGGACACACATATATGTACGCGGTATATGAATGGCTTACCTTTTTTCTTACTGGTTCGTTTAGGACACTAGAGTATCGACCGTTATGACCAATCGTGAAATCGAGCACGCATATTACCTTATATACAAGTTTGAATTTTGTATACGTGAACTTCACCATTCTAAAGAAGTCACAAAACAAACAACGAGAAAACAGCGGCTTACAGACTTTTGTGTAGAATTCAAATCTGCTCATCAGTACCGCGTACAAATTAAAAACTGGTAACAAGTGGTACTTCGTAAAAGTTAAAACTGTCAGTGGTACTTCTTTCAACTTTATGCTGATCAGGGGTACTACTTACGCTTTAAAGCTAGTCAAGGGTACTGCGTACAATTTTTAAATGTTCAGTGTTACTGACAACAAGTAATAAACATGTTCGTGGTGCATGTACTGCGTAATAGTTAAAGCTTGTCAAGGGTACAGCATACAAATAACAGGTTTTCAGGAGTTGTACCGCGTTCAAGTTAAAACTGGTGCTGGTCAGCTGTAAGGCGTACAAGTTAAAACTGGTCGCCTGTACTGCGTACACGTTAAAGCTGATCATGAGTAATTCGTTGAAGTTAAAGCTGATCAGAGGAACTTTCGGAATATGTATTGCAATTATAAAGGTAAAAAGATTCGATGTGATAAAGCTGACATTTCAAATCAGACTATAATTTGCGAAACCACGTGATTAATTTGTTACATTTATTTCCCTTAGGAGTTTGCATTTTCATTAAATCGCTACCATTGGCCGTACTGGTGACAAAAAGGACAGAAACAAAACAAATTTGTGGAGATGGAACTGTTTTTAATGACTGCAGTTTTTTCCTGTTATTAATTTCATTATAAAAATACACTTGACATAATATTTTTATATCATCCATGTATCCTAATTCAATGTAGTTGTTGTTAACATGGGATAAACGATTAATGAGTATATTAGAGTTGACAATGACAAAGGCATACGGCAAGTGTTTTGGCTAGTGTGTCTGATCAGCCGTCCACAAAAACCATTACCTTTCTGGAGCCTTCAGTAACAAACAATTTCTTCTCATAATTATCATACACAATTCCCATTGGTTTGTCTAATTGCTCTCTGTGTCCTAATACCACTCCGATTTTATCACCAGTACTTGAGATCTTATGAACATTATTGGATTCGCATCCTATTACATACAAATTTGCTTCGCAATCCAAAGTAAGGCCTTTAGGGATACTTAGATGGCTGTCTGTGTACCTAAACATCTCTTTAATGGAAACCATGGTAGAATCCTGAAGATTTAAACAAATAACACTGTTTTGCACACCATCAGAGACATATAACCTTGACCCATCGGGGTCAACGGTTAAGTAGTCCGCGTAACCAAAAAGGTCCCTTCCATGGTCATCGTCCTTGAATACTTTCAACACCGAGCCAGCGTAATCCAGTATCTCCACGCGCCAGGAATGCTTTTCCACTCTCAGTCCCACTGCAATACCATCCTTAAAACTTGCGATGCCATAGCAACGACCTTCGGTCGAAATATGCTTGACAAGGTCAAGGCGGTCGTCCTTAACCTTAAAGTGAAGAACTTTGTGTTCAAAAGGCATGGTGACGTATAAATAAGATTCACAGATTGAAGATGTGCATATTCCATACGGGGGAGTCGCAAGCTCCACGGAATCCAATAACTTGAGCATTTTCCAGTCATAGAATTTCACGTAATGACCGAGATAATCTGCTATAGCAATACGTCCATCTTTTAAGAACGTAATCCCGCTAAAACTACACGTGTCGTCTATGTGCTTGTAAACTTCAACGTCCAAAAACGGCACCATGTGTTTGGCACTCTTAGATTTATTTTTAACCTTCTTCGAATGTGTACCTCCCATGTTATGTATATATTGTCACATGTTATTCACCAAACTACAAAATGGTATTTTTTTAAGATTTGTTCCTGTTGTGCATCTCATTAATAAATATGCTGTATTGTGCTTTGTTCCAATGTACTTGTAACAATGCAGTAGTACTCACTGATTTTCATAGTTCCAACTAACATCCAATATTCCTCTTACATTACTAGCTTTTGCAATTCATACGCAGCTGAGAATAATTCCCATTCAACTATAAACAATTAGGCTCCATAATAAACAGACCTGGCGGCTTTAATGACATCGAACCAACGTAGACATACTGATATAGAGAAATATATATCCATAGAAAATCGAGAAATGAAAAGCACTTCCGTTTCTATGCAACCGTTTTACAATCATAAACAAATTAATCCAATTATGTATTCATCACAATGTCTTTTATGAGTTTCTGCGCTATTATCCTCTGTATGTATGCTGTACATCATAATTCGCACTTTCCATGAAACTACATTAGCACCTTATACTTCAGTTATTTCGTAATGCGCCCCTTGTGGCTGCCTTAAGAAATAAAGGAGATTCTCAATTTTCTCCCTTTTATAATGAAAATTATTATAAACACTCCTGGTCTTTTCCTATATATCCAACTGTGGTCTTCTTGCCAGTGATCGCTGACATTCAGTGGTCATTAATGTCTATTTCTTCGATTGAATTATGTCTTTGAAACTTTACTTCCACTGTCTGTAATATCGAGTTCGTGAACTGAAGTAAGATGATCTCTGCGACCGTCAGTTTCAATATCCGTGTGTCTGTACTGGGTCTTTTGTCGAAAACAAATAATTCCTCCAAGTCCTACACTTAAGTATCTCTTATTTTATGAGCGTACTTAGCACCCTATTTCCGTTTGGGTTTACCTGTTTTAGAAAGCAATCAGTAATCTGTCTTCCTTTATATTTATGTGTTTATATGTTCCAATGATTCAAAAATCCTAAAGTAAAAGCTCTTTACGAAAATATAAGAATACCATCGCTTCACACTATAATCAAATACATATACTTTGTTTTGTAGATAAAAGATTATTTTCTTTTTAGCTTAAAATCTTTCTCAAAACAACATTGGCGGTAAAGGGACTCTTAGGTAAACAAAGTTCACACTGCAGTGGTTTCACAGAATAAACTAAGTCCGGTATTTTGAATGTGGTTGTGATCGTATTTGGTTTGAAGATTACAGGTTGACTTCAATTAACATAGGTACGGTCTATCTATTAGGTTAAATAGCACTCAATTGCGGTCATATATTACATGTTTCGCTGTGTTGCCTTGTAAGGATTGAAAATTAAAACATATTATATTCTGTGCATTGTCATTTACATTAAGAAATTATCACACAAGCGTATGCAAACAAATTGACAAACACTCTCAATCTTCGAAATTTATAATTATCGCGTACAAAATAGGATTTAAAAATGTTGTTGTTTTTTTAAGATTTGGATGTAAACAAACAAAAAGTGATCTTGTCCTCAACGATGTTGAATAGAATGTGTAGCGTATATTGCCACTAGCATAATGTTGCCCTAGACTTAAATATAAAACCCCATTTTGACAAAAATAGTTTTATCGTTTTATAGATGCACTCTTTCTCCCAAATAAGATGTACCGCTGTTAATACTAATGTTTTAATTTACCGAAAATGATGAAGAAATATCGAAAACAAGGGTTTTAATGATGGACACCGTTTTAAATTTAAAAGAAAGGTGCAGAAAACACTTAATCAAATGTTTTTTATGATGGACACCGTGCTAAATTTAAAAGAAAGGTGCTGAAAACACTTATTCAACCTTATAAGACGATAGCTGATCACGTTAAATATTTAAGGACCCATCAGTAATTTAATATTTGTGCGTTTACAGCTATTTAATACACGGTTACAATCTTCTTTAATCAAAATATGATATTATCCATCAATGCATTATTTAGTAAGTTGTATGTGTAGGTTATTTAAATACGAGTGCCACTTTAAGGAAAGTGGATATGTCCGACAGTCGCTTCATTTCAGCATTTTTGAATCCGTTGAACTTCTAGTCCATTGTTTTCTTGCGCTTCATATGACTACTCTATACTCATAATATAATCCTGCCATAAGTGATGAATGTACGAACCATGCACACTATTTATCAAATGGAAAACTTCTCTGTCCATGTATTGTTCGATTAAAATGATTAGCATGGGAGCAATTTTACCGACATCGTCATTGTCATATATATATTTTCTAGATTATTTTATAAGTCACGTGGTCGTTTGATGCAAGACCACGGATGGAAAATAAAATCCTCTTTGACTCTTACTAATACGTTCTGTTAGGGTATAACAACACTGGACTAATCCACAAATACGCTATGGTTGAATATAAAATCCACTTTGACTAATCCATCAATTCGTTCTAGATCTGATAGAATATAAAATCCATTTTGACTAATTTTTCCGAAACTTTCTGAGAGCGTACAAATTCCGATTTGATTAATCAAATAATTCGGTCTGATAGAGTTTAAAAGCCATTTGGACTAAATCACCAATTCGTTTCATAGCACATATCTATCCAAGTGAAAAATTGTCTGATATGATTCACATGACTAGAAGTCTGATCTCGATAAACAAATGTCAGAATCATCAATAATTTGCCGAAATCTCCGTAATTAGCTTGAATTATTGGCATACCCCGTCCCGCGGGATGGATGGATATTTGTATCCTTGACAATATTCTCCATCAATGCTCGCCTTAGTAATTTGATTACGAATACTAAAATAAAATCGACTGGATCAGTTACATGTTGCTCGAACTCGCTCGGCTCGATTTCCTCATCGCATCCTTGTTAACAAATTCTGAACAATCAGCGCAATATCGGTTAATGCTCATAATGCAAATAATATGCAATTTGCACTTTACGGCTTTTGCTTAACAAGGTTTCTATATATGTTATAGAAGTGAAGATGAATACTGACAGGATTAAGGTATTAACTTGGATTTATCTTTGAGTATTTGAGATGCTATCACTTGCTGATCATGTTGATGTCACTTTGCTGCAAAATAGCAGGGGTTTTGCTGGAGTGTGTGTGCTCAGAGAATTTAGGCTTTTCCTTGCATACTATATTGCATATTATCCATGCAGTGTTAAAGAGACTCGCTCAAGTCTTCGGACCAAAAATGAGTTTTTCCTAAAATGCATCTGAAACACGTTATTTTAATAAGTAAGCTATCTGGTAGCAAAATTGTAGAAAAAATAGAATTAAAGTATGATAAAATCCTGGCTGTAGTGGGTGGGGTGTGAATCCGAGCCGGTGTTGTCTAGAAAAAGAAAAGAAAAATGACACCTTTACCACTCGCTCACAAACTGATGGATATTTTAACCTTTGTAGTGTACATTGGTAGCATCACGTGATAATACCAATAAACCAATCACGAAACAGCGTTTTGTTCAATCGTGTTACTTACGTTTAATTTTCAAAATCGTTTACATTAAAGACAATATTTGAGCATATTTCAACATTGTTGACGGGTTCCAGTCGTCCGTATCTCATTTATAACACTCCTATTGGTTTGCCAAACTTCCGTTACAAAATATCCTTAAAAACGGATTTTACAAACCATTAAATTGTTCCTTTAAAGTGGAAAAATTGAAACCTTAGGCCAAATCATCATGCATTTTTATAAGCCCGCTGCAAAGTTTGGCACGTTTATTTTCTTATCTGCAGTCAAAGATAGAAATGTTATGTGTTTAAATTTACCTGGTACTATTTTAAATGCTCTTAGCATAGCGAAACGCGTTTAGTTTTATTTATTAAACACCACATCAAAACCAAAATTTCTTTTTTAAAGAAGATGGAAGATCGAAAAACCGTTTAATTCAATTATTGTTTTCATTTATCTCCTCATCAATATACGCAAATAAAAATTAATCAGTATATTAACAAATAGCGTTGCATTATATGCATTAAATGTCCCACGTCACATCAATGTTGCAAGATAAATATGATTATTGTATGCCTATCAAATTCCTTTTCCATATCCAACAGTGAAAATACAGCACGCCGTATTATACTTTCGCGTTGCTAAAAAATTAGCGTGACCAAAAAAACTGGAAAGACCTGTCAACTTTTATATACATAAAATTATTAACCTTTCTCACGAAACCTGTAAATAATCAGGAACATGGTTCTCATGTTCTTCAAAGAACCATTAGGATAAGCACGAAGCAGAGAACTCTTCCAATCCATCTAGGCAGACGGGTGAAAAAGAGAGATTGAGAAAGAGAAATGAACAGAGAATGGGGCAAAAACGCAGGGTGGGTGTGGCAGGGGAATGATACGAGTGAGTGGAAAAGAAGGGGAAGTGAGATGAGAGATGGGGTTGGATGCGAGACGGTGGCGAAGGGAGAAAGAGAGAAAATGACTGGGAAAGCTAGAATAGGCCTGATAATTATAAAGAAAGCTGATTGTGGGAAGTCCACGTATGAATGCATAACACGTACAAGTGTGGCTCTGAGAGCCAGGCCCAAAAACAATCATCACCAATTTCTGTGATAAAAGATTAATTATGGAACGATAATGCAGCAAATTGAGTCCATTATCATAATAGTGTAATAGTTCTCTGTCTACCGTTTTGGTTCGTCTCTGTATGCTATATGTACACTATTATAAAAGAACAGAACATACATTTTATTTAGACTCGTACAACCTACATTATCTACGACACTTACAATGGTATAACATATACAAACGTTGCTTTACAGTGCATCATGCAAATATGTTCAAGTATTGGAAAACAAAATACAGAAGTAATTTTAAGATACATTAATTGCAATTCAACTCATGGGCTTAATAAGGTATTTTGAATTACAAGAGCTTCTTTAGCCAATCTATTTTTTTTTATTCATTCATGTCATTTGATTTCAATGAATGTAGACATATGTACACAGAAGGGTCACCGTGTGCCAAGGTCTGAACAATGATGTTGCGTCATTTATGTTGGAGGCATGATAGGATGCTATGGATTAATTTATTGTGGCTTTAATTGTATTTTATTTTATATATGTACACAATGTACTAATAATATCATGATAAATTCGTCATGGTAAAACCATAAATATATATACAAATATGGAATTATGAGCTACCGATCAGTAAACGACGTACGCGCTCGTCATCTAGCAACGAAATCGGCAAGGATAAAAATGTACTTGAAAAGCTGCTTATTGCTCTTCACACTTATATTGAGATGTTATGCTATAAATGATTATGAGAGCAATTGGCTAAACATCTTACAAAGAGTTTCACAGAGAAGAATTCTAAGATATAAAAATACAGTCTACGATCGGGGAAAACTATAAGGATAAGTCGGGGACCGGATAAAAAACATATATCAATACCTAATTAACAATGCCCAAAGGCTCAGCATGGTGGTTCAGTAACAGCTTAATCTATTGTAAAAAGCCATATACTCGTCGTAAAACGGGAGACCAGAATGCCAACATATTTAGGACGATTTCTTGAAAGCATTCAAACCATGGAGCCATTAGAACAATGCATTGGCCAGTATGTGATAGTTTATCTACATTTCCTTAAACGATGAGTGTGCCATCAGACGTAAAATACAATGAGAAAGTTTCAATCAACATATTGTTGACAATGTCTGAAAGCTGCAAGCAATCATCATTCAAACTAGATTTCGTTATATCATGAACCAATTGAAGTTCCCCATTTGCAACAACTTCATCTTTATAAAACGTTTTTTTTCTAACCATTATGTTTAAATATCAGATTGTTTTACCGTCTCGTTATAGAATAAGGGCTTGAAATTCCCAACCATCTATTTCAGCCGTGACTGCATGTAAAAAAATCTTCAAAGAAGCTTATATATATCTTTAGAAATTAAATTAATTACTTTTTAATTGAAATACTGAATAAATTTCTGTAAACAAATGTTAGATAATAAACAAATAAAAGAACAAAAGTGCTTCTAGATGGTGTCGAACCGCTGCCATGAAATTTTGAAAGAGTTGTAGGCCTGTGCTAAACAACATAGGCTGAAACATTGAAGGCTTTCAAGAGGAGGTTTTCATGCGGGATGTACAACCAAAACAACGCTGAAGATAGGGTCATTATTATCGTTTGCCGTAGTGAACAGTTTGCCGGTGGCATCCATTTCATGTAGAGAGGCCTCAAACTGATACACATTATATGCATGTACGCAGTATTCTATGGCAGGCCCTTTCTGCTCCCGATTCATTTTGGACCCTCGGGTAACGATTGGTATGACCTTTCGTGAAATTGGGCACGGATATTACCGTATATACATGATCGTGTCTTATTAACATTTTAATACGAAAATCAGTGGTAAACAGATTGCTGCATACAAGTTAAAGCTGGTCAGAGGTACATCCTACAAGTTCAACCTGGTTATGAGATGTGTATACAAATAAAAGCTGATTAGTGGAACTGCGTACAAGTAAAATCTGATCAGTGGTACTGCCAACCAGTTAAAACTGGTCACTGGTACTACGTAAAAGTAAAAATTGGTCACCGGTAGTACGTACAAGCTAAATTCGGTCACCTTTAATACGTACAAGTAAAAAGAGGTCACTGGTAGTACCTACAAGTTAAGCCTTGTCACCGGCAGTACATACAAGTTAAAACTGGTTACCGTTAATACGTAAAAGTTAAAATTGGTCACCGGTACTACGTTTAAGTTAAAACTGGTCACTGGTAATACGTACAAATTAAAGCTAGCAACCGGTAATACGCACAAGATAAACTGGCCACCGGTAATACGTACAAGGTTAACTGGTCACCGGTAATACGTAAAAGTTTTAACTGTTTATTGGTACTACGTACAAGTAAAAGCTGGTCATCGGTACAACGTACAAGTTAAGACTGTTCACCGGTAATACGTGGAAGTTAACGCTGGTCACCGGTAAAACGCACAAATTAAAGCCATTCACCGGTACTACGTACAAGGTAAACATGGTCACCGATAATGCGTACAAGTTTAAACTGGTCACCGGTACTACCCACAAGTTATAACTGGTCACCGATAATACGTACAAGTTGAACCTTGGCACCGGTAATACGTACAAGTTAATGCTGGCCACTGGTACTACGAACAAGTTAAAACTGTTCACCGATAATACGTACAAGTTAAAATTGTTTACCGGTAATACGTTCAAGCTAAAACTGGTCATTGGTACTACGTGCAATTTAAAGCTGGTATGCGGTACTACGTACAAATTACAAATGTACACCGATAATACGTACAAGTTAAAACTGTTCACCGGTAATGCGTTCAAGCTAAAACTGGCCATTGGTACCTCGTGCAATTTAAAGCTGGTCTCCGGTTTTACGTGTAAGTTAAAACTGGTGACCGGTATTACGTGTAAGTAAAAGCTGGTCACCGGTACTACGAACAAGTAAAAGCTGGTCACCGGTACTACGTACAAGTAAAAGCTGGTCATCGGTACAACGTACAAGTCAAGAATGTTCACCGGTTATACGTGGAAGTTAACGCTGGTCACCGGTAAAACGAACAAGTTAAAGCCATTCACCGGTACTACGTACAAGGTAAACATGGTCACCGATAATGCGTACAAGTTTAAACTGGTCACCGGTACTACCCACAAGTTATAAGTGGTCACCGATAATACGTACAAGTTGAACCTAGTCACCGGTAATACGTACAAGTTAATGCTGGCCACTGGTACTACGAACAGGTTAAAACTGTTCACCGATAATACGTACAAGTTAAAATTGTTTACCGGTAATACGTTCACGCTAAATCTGGTCATTGGTACTACGTGCAATTTAAAGCTGGTATGCGGTACTACGTACAAATTACAAATGTACACCGATAATACGTACAAGTTAAAACTGTTCACCGGTAATGCGTTCAAGCTAAAACTGGCCATTGGTACTACGTGCAATTAAAAGCTGGTCTCCGGTTTTACGTGTAAGTTAAAACTGGTGACCGGTATTACGTGTAAGTAAAAGCTGGTCACCGGTTCTACGTACAAGTAATAGCTGGTCACCGGTACTACGTACAAGTAAAAGCTGGTCACCGGTACTACATACAAGTAAAAGCTGGTCACCGGTACTACATACAAGTAAAAGCTGGTAACCGGTACTACGTACAGGTTAAAGTTCGTCAGTGGTATTGCGTACAAGTTCAAGCTGGTCAGAGGTTCTTTCAGAATAGTTGTTCCAATTGTAAAGGGAAATAGATTCTGTAAAATAAAGCATACTTTTAAAATGCGACTATAATTTTCGAAACCATTGGATTCATTTGTAACATTTGTTTTCCTTAAAAGCGTGCATTTTCATCAAATCGCTGCTTTTGGGCCAGGACTTGCGACAATTAGAAAGAAACAGAACGCTGAGAATCGATGACAATATGCCTAAGCTATTATAAATGTTCAGGCGTTTTTGTTAATAATGAAATATTTGTGGAAAAAATTGTTCAATTAGTATCCTTACAGCATTTAAATAACATATCTGATCGATTTCGGGTGGTGCTACGGATTTACGGGTAGCACGTCCAACTTGGTGGTGCTACTTTATAAACTAGTGTACATATAGTGTTCATTAGTAAAAACAATAAACCACGATAACACAATTCTGTATACTAGAGTTATCCAAAGCAGATCTCACAATTGACTAACCTGTAGGCTTTAAATCATTAGAGCTAAAAACATTCAGACATCGCTCGCTCTACTTATATATCTCATTTGTGGCGAAAGATAAAAAACTCTTAAGATATACATAAATGTTTACCATGTACTTTTCGTTTAAGTTTAATGTCATAACAGTCAAACATAATTTGGTAAACTGTTTTAATGACTACGGTTTTTCCAATTATAAATTTCATGAAAATAAGTACTTTTGACATTAACATGATTATATTCTGTGCAATGCCAATAGTTTAGAAATATTACAGAAACGTACGCAAACAACTTGACTAACACTCCTAATCTCTAAAATTGAAAATTATCGCGTTCGAAAAGAAAATAATTGTAAATTAAGAATTACAAGAAAATAAAATGGTTTTGTACAAGTAATAACTTATATTGGACTGAAAGATGTTATAGAATATGTAATGTATATTACCACTAGCATAATGTTGGCCGGGACTTAAATACCAACCCCAATTTTGATAATAATCCAATAATCGTATCATCGTTTTAAGGAAGTAGATATGTCTGACATTCGCTTAATTTTAACATATATGTATCCAGTCAACGTTAAGTCCTTTGTTTTTATTGCCCTACTTGCCATGGCCATCCGAAACGCTCATATATCTTTAATAAAAGCCTTCCCTAAGTAATGAATGCACGAATCATGCACTATATGTACATAACCTATTTTGATAGTAAATGATCTACAAATGGAGTATTTCTTTGGAACATGTATATTCCAGTTAAAATGATCCGAAAAGCATTTAACATCTAACAGAGAGCCATTGAAACGACATCGTTACCGTGAAAAACATCAGAAAGATCCAGTCAAGTGGTCGTTTGATGCAAAACCATTCTGATGGAGTATAAACTGCACTGGATCAATCCACCAAAACGTTCTGTTAGAGTTAGACCAGTAACAGATTAATTTAGTGTAAAACGTCATGTACTGGTCGTAATACGAGAGCCCAGACTGCCAACATACTTATATATTTTCTCGAAATCATCAAAACCATTGAGCCATTAAACAAAATCCATTTACAAGTTTATATACAGCTCCATAAGCGATGGGTTTGTCATCAGTCGTAAAATACAAAGAGAAAATAAATGTTTCAATCAAAAGATTGTGACAGTGTCTGAAAGCCGCACACAATCCTCTTTCAAAATTAGATTTTGTTATTTTATAAGTCAATAGAAGTTCCCCATTGGCCAAAACTTTATAAAACGTTTTCCTTTGCATCGGGAATTGTCCAAAGCGCCATTGGGTTCTACTCGGACTTTGCAACATAAGCTTTCGAATATTTTCATGATTAGTTTGGAACTTCCCTTTATCGTTCCCGCTAGCCGATAACTCTAAACCAAGACCGCACATATTATTTTTTTATTTTTTTATCGAGTAAATTATGTCGCATACACATGACAACATTAGCATTGCACAGAAAATAATATTCATATAAAAAGCTTTGAAATATGAAAGATAAGCATATATAATTGGTAACGCCATATCATAAAGAGGAGTACATGAGATGCTAAATAACCATATTTCATTTCATCTGTTTTCATGTATTTTTATACTGTCGTCAGTATTCTACTCTCTTGTAAACCATAACTGTAAATAGCCGATGATGTTTTTCAATGCAATATATATCGGTGTTAACACCGCTGAAGGTAGGGCCATTATAATCGTTTGACGTAGTGGACAGTTTGCTGGTTGCCTCCGTTGCATGTAGAGCGGCCTCAACTTCACACGCATAATATGTTTGCACGCGTTATTTGAATTGCAAGCACTTTTTCCTGGCTCATTTTAGATCTTCGGGTAACGACCGGTATGATCAATCGTGAAATCGGGCACGTATATAGCCAGTTCGAGTCTAGTAAACATTACCTCCTCCATTCTGAAGATGTCATGAAAAGATGAGAAAGCAGCGGTAAACAGAAAACTGCGTACAAGTAAAAGCTTTTCAGGGGAACAGCGTACAAGTGCATCCAGATCATGAGTAGTGTGTACACATTACAACTGTTCAGCGGTACTGCGTTCAAGTTAAAGCTATCAGTGGTACTGCCTTCAAGTTAAAACTGGTTAGCGGTACTACGTACACGTTAAAGCTAGTCAGTGGTACTGTGTACATGTAAAACCTTGTCAGTAGTACTGCGTACATGCTGGTCAGTGGTACTTTTGAAATAATTGTTTCAGATTTTCCAATTGCAAAATGATTCGGTTTGATAAAGCAGACTTTTCAAATCGGACTACAATCTTCGAAACCATGTGGTTCATTTGTAACATTGATTTCCCCTAGTACCGTGCACTTTCATCAAATCGCTGTTAAGGGCCAGACCTAGCGAGAAAGAGGACAGCAGCAGGACAAATTCGTTAAAGATCAGTCAAAATACGCCTAAGCTTTGCAAACATGTTAAAGCCTACTCGTAACTAATGTATCGGTGGAAGATTCCGGCTGGTGCTACTGTATTGTACAAAGTAACGAATTAAACCACAAGATTTCGTCTATCTGGGTGTGGCCTTATACACCTGGGTACAAGTACTGTAAAAATGTGTAAACATTAAACCACGATAACAAGTATGTATATTAGTGTAAGCCAAAGGCAGATCTCAAAATGGACAAACCTGTAGGCTTTAATCATTAAGACATTGCTCGCTCTACTTATGTATCTCATTTGTGACGAAAGAGAAAACAAATCTCGAGATAAACATAACGCCTTACAATTTAATTATGGTAATCGTTTTAGTTTTATGTCATAACAGTCAAATAAAATTTGGTACACTGTTTTTAATGAATCCTGTTATTCAAATTTTAAATTAAATGAAAATAAATACAGTTGACTTAACATTTAAATATAAATCAAATATCCAAATACAATGTTATTGTTGTTAACATGGGATGAACAATTAATGCGCATATAAGAGTTAACAATGACAAAGGCATACGACAAGTGTTTTGGCTAGTGTGTCTGATCAACTGTCCATAAAAACCATTACCTTTCTGGAGCCTTCAGTAACAAACAATTTCTTCTCATAATTATCATACACGATTCCCATTGGGTTGTCTAATTGCTCTCTGTGTCCTAATACCACTGCAATTCTATCACCAGTACTTGAGATCTTATGAACATTATTGGATTCGCATCCTATTACATACAAGTTTCCTTCGTTATCCAAAGTAAGACCTTTAGGGATACTAAGATGACCGTCTGTGTACCTAAACAACTCTTTAATGGAAACCATGGTAGAATCTTGAAGATTTAAACAAATAACACAGTTTTGCACTCCATCAGAGACATATAACCTTGACCCTTCGTGGTCAACGGTTAAGTAGTCCGCGTAACCAAAAAGGTCCCTTCCATGGTCATCGTCCTTGAATATTTTCAACACCGAGCCAGCGTAATCCAGTATCTCCACGCGCCAGGAATGCTTTTCCACTCTCAGTCCCACTGCAATACCATCCTTAAAACTAGCGATACCATAGCAACGACCTTCAGTAGAAATATGCTTGACAAGGTCAAGGCGGTCGTCCTTAACCTTAAAGTGAAGAACTTTGTGTTCAAAAGGCATGGTGGCGTATAAATCCGATTCACAGAGTGAAGATGTGCATATTTCATACGGGGGAGTCGCAAGCTCCACGGAATAACTTGAGCATTTTCCAGTCATAGAATTTTACGTAATGACCGAGATAATCTGCTATAGCAATACGTCCATCTTTTAAGAACGTAATCCCGCTAAAACTACACGTGTCGTCTATGTGCTTGTAAACTTCAACGTCCAAAAACGGCACCATGTGTTTGGCACTCTTAGATTTATTTTTAACCTTCTTCGAATGTGTACCTCCCATGTTAAGTATATATTGTCACATGTTATATAGCAAGCTGAAAAAACGGCAACGTTTTAAGATGTTTTCCTGTTGTACATCTCATTAATAAATATGCTATATTGTGCTCTATTCCTATGTACTTGTAACAATGCAGTAGTACTCACTGATTTTCATAGTTCCAACTAACATCCAATATTCCTCTTACATTACTCGCGTTTGCAAATTATACGCAGATGAGAATAATGAATAATTTCCATTCAACTATAAACAATGAGGCTCAATAATAAACATAATTGGCGGCTTTAATGACATCGAGTTAACGTAGACATACTTATCTAGACAGATATATATCCATAGATAATCAAGAAATGAAAAACACTTCCGTTTCTATGCAACCGTTTTACAATCATAAACAAGTTAATCATATTATGTATTCATCAAAAAATGTCTTTTAGTAGTTTCTCCGCTATTATCCTCTGAATGCATGGCGTACATCATAATTCGCAGACTTTCCATGAAACTACATTAGCACCTTATATTCCTGTTATTTCCTAATGCGCCCCTGGTGGCTGCCTTAAGAAATAATGGAGATTCTCAATTTTCTCCATTTTATAATGTAAATTATGATAAACGCTCCTGGTTGTTTCCTATATATCCAACTGTGGTCTTCCTGCGTGATTGCTGACTATCAGTGGGCATAAATGTCTGTTTCAGCGATTGAATAATGTCTCCGAAACTTTATTTCCACTGTCTGTAATATCAAATTCGTGAATTGAAGTAACATGATCTCTGCGACCGTCAGTTTTCATATCCGTTTGTCTATAATGGTTATTTAATCGAAAGAAATAATTCCTCCAAGTCCTAAACTTAATTTTCTCTCGTTTAATGAGCGTACATTCTTTTGGTTTTAACTGTTTTACAAAGCAATCTGTAATCAGTTTTTCCTATATTTATGTGTTAACATGCTCCAATGATTTAAATATCGTAACGTAAATCACCTTACAAAAATATAGGAATACCATCGCTACACACTATAATCAAATAAATATAATTTGTTTTGTAGATAAAAATTATTTTCCTTTTAGCTTAAAATCTTTCTCAAAACAACATTGGCGGTAAAGGGACCCTTAGGTAAAGAAAGTTCACACTGTAGTGGTTTCACAGAATGAAACTAAGTCCGGTATTTTGTATGTGATTGTGACCGTATTTGGTTTGAAGATTACAGGTTGGTCTTAATCAATTAACATAGCTAAACATAGGTACGGTCTATCTATTAGGTTAAATAGCACTGAAATGCGGTCATAAATTACATGTTTTGCTGTGTTGTTTTGTAAGGTTTAAAAATTAAAAAAAGATAATATTCTGTGCATCGCCAATTACGTTTAGAAAATATCACAAAAGCGTATGCAAACAAACTGACAAACACTCCATTCTTCGAAATTTATAATTATCGCGTACAAAATAGGATAACATAATGTATTATAATTCAGTCAAGAATAAAAAAAACTTAATGATTTAAGCATTTGAATGTTGTAAACAAATAATAAATTATCTTTTTCTCAAGATGCTTTTTGTTCAAGACTGAAATACCAAACCCCATTTTGACAATAAAAGTTTTGATCGTTTTAAAGATGCACTTTTACTCCAAGATAGGATGTATCACTATTAATAGAAATGATTTAATTTACTGAAAATGAGATGAGACCTGGTCACAGTAAATATTTTAGGACCTACCAGTTATAAAATATATTTCCGTTTACAGCTACACGGTTACAATCTTTTATCATTATTTAATATTGGATTCCATAATTGTATTATTTAGTAGTAAAAGGTGTATCACTCAAAATGTATGTTTGATATATAATTATGTGTATGTAATTTACATACTAGCGTCACAAAAAAGTGGATATGTCTGACAGTCGCTTAATTTCAACATTTTGGTATCCTTTGAATTTCAAGCCACTTGTTTTTTCTTGCGCTGCTTTATATTACTACCCTATATTCATAATATAATCCTGCCATAAGTGATGATTGTACGAACCATGTACAAAATATACCAAATGGAGAACTTCTTTGAAACAAGTATTGTCCGATTAAAATTATACGCAATGCATTAAACACTTATTAAGGAGCAGTTTTACCGACATCGTCATTGTCACCGAGATTGTTTTTAGATTGCTTTATAAGTCGCGTGGTCGTTTGATGCTAACCCACTGACGGAACATAAAATCCTCTTTGACTCTTCCACCAATACGGTTTGTAGAGGGTTATAACAACACTGGACTAATCAACAAATACGCTCTGGTTGAGTGTAAAATCCACTTTGACATATCCATCAATACGTTCTAGATCAGATAGAATATACTATCCATGTTGACTAATTATTCCGAAACTTTCTGATAACGTACAAATTCCAATTTGATTAATCCACTAATTGGCTCTGAAAGAGTTCAAAAGCCACTTGGACTAAATCACCAATTCGCTTCATAACACATACCTATCCAAGTTGAAAATGGCCTGATATGAATCACATGACTAGAAGTCTGATCTCGATAAACAAATGTCAATAATTTGTGCAAGATAAAAGGAAGCAAATGCTGAAATTCTTCCGAAATCTCCGTAATTAGCTTGGATTATTGGCATACCCCGTCCCGTGGGATGAACGGATATTTGTTTCCTTGACAATATTATCCATCAATGCTTGCCTTAATAATTTACGTATACTTAAATAAATTTGACTGGATCAGTCACATGTTGTTGTGTTTTTTTCTTTGTCTCTCATCACATTTTGGCATACAGTCGAATCCCGTTGGCTCGAACTCGCTCGTTTGCTCAAAATGGATGTAGCAGACCGAGGATTTTTTCACTTAATGTCAGCATTCCCACTTGACTCGAATTTCCCGAGGCTCGAAGTATTTTTGCCGGTCCCTGAGAGTTCGAGCCACATTGGGTTTGACTGTAATTCAATTTAGAACGTTATTAAGGGCTTGATACAATGGATGGTAAAATTGCTTTAGCGGTTGTGGTCGTAAGTTTGGATTGAAACGCGCAGTGTGTAACAATTCCCCATACAGGATCATATATTAGAAATAGAGGAACTCTTCAACAGCAAGTAAGGCGTTTTAAAGGCATTTGTTGTATGATCTTACTGTGTGCCATTGCATATTTCATTTGATATTTGAATGACGCTGATTCGACACCCCTGTGATACTGCATAGTACATTCAAGCCGTAGCTGATGGACGTACGCCATTCAACTTGCAAAACATTCTCAACATGAATGATATGCTGCATATAATTTCACGACACTCCACGTTCAGCGTCCGACATATAATAACATCATAATTGTCTTCGCTTGCATGTCATGAATATCATGAAGACTTGACGTTAATCGTCCGACATTCAATATCTGCATACATGTCTTCGAGTGAATGTCATGCAGCATGACGTACGACATTGCACATTTGCGTTTCCGAACGGAGCACATACAAATCTGTTTTCATCGCAGCTTAACATAGCACTTGCATGTTACTACAATATTAAAATGAAAACTTCAGGGAAAAGACCCGTAATCAAAACATTCAAATTTAAACCCTGTTATGCGGCATATGGTAAGGACCAAACCGACACGTGACGACTCTTAACGAGATACACTAACGGTTTACGCACTTGTGCCAATACAACGCGCTACATGCCGAACGCCAGGCAAGGTTGCTACTAGTATCAAATAGTTTATACTATTGTGGTAAACCGTGGTCTGGATTTGAACCCGAGATCTTCCGCATCGAATCAACCACTGGGCTTTCGGGGCGGTAACTATAATTCAGAACTTTGTTCAAGTTATGCACGTGTTTACGGAATTCGTTGTTAATTATTAAATGTGAACAATTTGATGATGTGCTCATTAATTGAAACAAACTAATGTAAGGCTTGAACATTTGTCTCAAACTTGTAAGAAAAACTACGAATGAACTTTCAGAGCATTGAATATATTTAAAAGTTAACAATGATGACATTTACATCGTTGTTAACTTTAACAAATTTCTGAACTATCGGTGCAATATCTGTTTATTCCTGTTACTCATTCAGAGTAATGTGCAATTTGCACTTTACGGCGGTCGCTTAAAACGGTTTCTATTGGTTTGATAGATGTGTAGATGAATACTGACAGGATAAAGCTATTAACTTGGATTTATCTTTGAGTATTTGAGATGCTATCAATTTCTGATCACGTTAATGGCGCTTTGCTGCACAAATTTTGCTGGGGTTATGTGCTTAGAGAATTAAGTTTTTTACTTGCATAATATATTGCATATTATCCATGCAGTGTTAAAGAGACTCGCTCAAGTGTTTTGACCAAGAATGAGGTTTCCCTGTAAAGCATCTGAAAACTCGTATATTATAATAAGTTTACACTTTGAAGGCGAAATCGCAGAAAACAAGTATTAAAAGAAATCGTGGCTGTAATGGGCAGCGAATCCATGCTGGTGGTGTCAAGAAAAATAGAAGAAAAATGACATCTTAACCACTCGCTCACAAACTGATGGATATTTTAACCTTTATTGTGTACATTAGTAGCATCACGTGATAACGTCAATTAACCAATCACGATACAGCCTTTTGTTAAATCGTGTTATTAACGTTCAATTTCGAAATCGTCGACTTCAAAGGCAACAATTGCGCATTATATCAACATTTGTTGACGGGTTCCAGTCGTCAGTATCTTATTTGTAACACTCCTTATGTGTTTGCCACACTTTCGTTACAAAAATCCTTAAAAAACTAATTTTACAAACCTTGAAATAGTCTCTTTAAAGTGTAAAATTGAAGCCTCAGGCCAAATAAGCATCCATCTTTATGAGTACGCTTCGAAGTTTGGCTCGTTTATTTTCTTATCAGCTGTCAATGATAGAAATATTATGTGTTTAAACTTACATGGTACTGTTTTAGATGCAGTAATAGCTATTTAGTATAAGCAGTAAGCAGGGGAGGGGGGGGGGGGGGCACAGGAATGAAGATACAAAATGTTAAAAAAGAAGGGGTTGGGTTGGGGAAAGAGATACAGGGTGAGCGGACAGAGTTGTAACGTAAGAGAGAGAGAGAGATAGAGAGAGAAAGAGCAAGACAAGAAGAGGAAGATAGGGGTTTAGGAAAGGGAATAAAAGACAGATTAGAGGACAGGGGGTAAAAGAAGTTAGAAGTCTGATGATAAAGGAGAATGGCGGAAAAGGGGAACATGTAAAGATAATGGATTATAGGGGTACCTGTTGGTGGCGAAGGGAGAAAGATGGAAAATGAGCGGAAAAACGAGCAAAAAATAGGCCTGGTAATAATAAAGAAAGCTGACTGGGAAGTTCTCGTAACATGCACCACACGTACAAGTGGTGGCTCTGTGAGCCAGACTCGAAAACATTTACCGCTAATTCTTGAAATAAAATCTTAAATATGGAAAGACAATTCTGCAAATTGAGTTAATTATCATGATTAAGTGATTTGGCAATATTTCTCTGCCTTCTGTTTCTTCTTCAGTCTATTTGTATGTTATATGTATATTATTATAGCAAAACATAACATACATTTTATATAGACTTGAACAACCTAAATCTTCTACGTCTCATATATGATTCATATATTTTGTCAACGTGCATATTCAAAGGGATTAACATAAACAAACGTTGTTTCACAATTATATACGCAAAAATGTTCACATAATTAGAAAACAACAAAAATAAAAATTCTAAGCTACATTAATTGAAGCTTGAATTTAAAATTCAACTCCAGAATGTATCTCTAATTATAAGAAAATCTTAAACAAATAAATAAAGTTTAATTCTTTAATAACTGTCAATAATTGTATAATCTGTACACATAAGCATGCATGTGGTAACAACGTATTTAACATTTCATAACATGGACACATACAAATAAAAATGGTATTTTTGGCGGATCCTTAGTGGGGCTTAACTTAGGGACTCAACCTTTTGACATTTGCTCCTCAGAACGGTTATTCAAATTATTTAAAATATTGACATGTTTTTCCACAATATTTGTTTCGAACGGAACATAATTATTTCCTCTCCCGAGACACTTCAGATAATTAAGCGTCGAGTATCCACAATAAAACCAACATAATTATAAAGCTTAGATTTACACGAAAAATCAAAAGTTACATTTATATTTATGAAATAATTGATTTACTTAGACATAAATATGATAATTATTTAGTGATCTTTGATGTCACCCTTTTCCCATAATTAATTAATTTTCGATGCCTCAGAAGGAATAAGTCAATACCCACACCTTTGCCAGCTATGGCGTTCATAACCGCCTTAGCAACTTCCAGTATACAAGTGTCATCCTCTAAACATGTCAACACTTGTGTTGGCTTTACTGCATGAATCAATATTAGAGTTAACATTAAAATTTGCATTTAAAATATTACTAAACTCGTGCTTCAACGTATCAAGGACATCTTGAACATTGTTTGATATACTACCATCTTCTAAAACCATTTGCATTGGTATTAGCATAGAACGCTCAGAAGCGACGCCAAGTTTTCCAATATTTTTTCAGAAGTATGTGGCATCGTCCAACATTTTTTTCTGTGTTTTATACCAATATAAACGTTTACATCTCTGTACATTTCTATCAAATTTTCTTTGAATTGTTACATAAAAATGTCTTAGCTTCTGCTTTTCTGTTCTGCATTTGCTTGACAACCAATTCTTTTCAGCATATTGCAATTTTTTGCAAATTACTGTAAGCTCTTCACACCACCAAGCTTTACTCCTACTCTTATGATTTATACGCTTGTTAGTGTTTACAATTTTATATGGAGTCTTATCATACATATTAGTTTTAATGATATTACACCATTCCTCATACACAATATCGAACTCAGACTGCGCCCGCATACCTTGTTCAATAGTTGTGACAAAAGCATTCAATTGTTCAATAGTATCGCTGTCTAACATAAAATAATTTGGAATTGATTTTAAATCAAACTTATCAAACCGTTTTCTCTAATTAGAGTCTGTTAAAGTATAATCTGAAATACTAAAATCTATATTCCATGATATTACAAAGTGATCAGGAATATTGTTTGCAAACACCTTATCAATTTGAATGTTATCCATACGATTTGAAACATGTTGCACGTTACAATCTTTAAAAATATTAAGCGTGTCATGATTGACTAGACAGTTGTCTACCACTGAACAGCCTTTAATAGACACAGATGTAAAATCATTTGTTTTAAAATTTCGGCCATTAAGCATGCACATGTTGCTAACAATCAAAAACTGTATCAAACGATTTCCCTAGGCATTACATTTAAGTACATGGCGTTGAGTGATATTATCAACACTGAAAACAAAGTAATCATTTTAACCACAGCGACTATTGAAATCCCCACAAATCATCCAAACTACCTTATCTTGAAATATCATACACATTTTCTAGTAAAACATAAAAATTGAGTATATCGAGATGAATTTTCAGGTGGTAAATATCATACACAAGGACAGACAGTGCATTGATCAGTTTTGTGCTTCATAATAAACCATAAAATACCTTAATTACTATCATCTCAAACAGTTATATCAAATTGAAGTAAGAGATCGTGCTTAACAAGAAATCCAACACCACCTGAGCCATGCCTAGTATTTCTATGAATGTTTTTTTTTCTATTATTTCCAAACCATGCATAATTTTTTACATTTATTTTATTGAAATCAAAAAGATGAGTTTCTGCAATGCCAATAATATGACAATTTAAAAAGTGTATATAGTTTACTCTTAGCATATAATTATTACGTTCTTGTTGACATTCCAACCCCTCACGTTAAAAAAACGGCTAAGATCTAGCGTCTGCTACCACCAAACTGGTACTGTTGACGTCCACCATTTCGCACACCTGAAAAGGAATTTCTGTTTTTGCAATATTGGTCACCCCTGGCAATTCAGCGAATTTCAGACCCCCTAGCCTCCTCACTATACGAGCGACAAATATCATTCGGTCTCCAGCCACCAGCTGCGTCCCTTAAGTCCATAATAGTGGATGGATGGTAGATTTCCTGCCTAGGATCTCTCGCATTTCTGTCTCGGCATTCTGTGATAACCTGGTTGCCCTCCATCCTTACGTTACACCCCTTGTCATAAAGACACTCAACCAGAGTTCTCATGTTACTATTTAGAGCCCTTTCTTCCGCAGAGAAGTTTCTGTAGAGAAAGAATGACGTGAACCTTTCAGTCTACTGTTTGCACTTAGCACTAATTTCCTATCTTCTGCTGACTGGAGCGTTGCAAGAAGTAGCCCTGGCTGGGAAACACTGCCAGTTTCTGTCCGCAATGAATTTACTATACTCCTATGTTATGCAACCCTAAACCTTCTGTAAATAAAGAATTCACTTCTGCATTTAAGTTATACATGTTATTACTTATGGTGTAAAGATCGACTTGTAATTACAGTTGGTGTGAAGTTCATAGACAGATGACTTGTAATTTCTGCGGGTGCAAATATTGTGTGAGACCAATATGGTATGTTTCACAACAACTTTTTCTGCTAGTATATAACTAATGCAATATTACATGGTATCCAATGGTATGTATGGTTGTTTGTTATATTTCAGAAAAGGGGCTCATGTTGCTTTAAGCTTATAGTATTTCGGGATATTTTACGGCTTGGTGTTCCTGGTGAAATTATACAATATATTGGACATTGATCGTCCGACTTTTACTTAAGATAACTTAGATTATCTGTTGAGTCCGTTCTGATGTGTATTAAGGAGGATGCTATCTCATTAATATTGGGCCGTTTTGTTTGGCGTATTTTATAGATGCATGTATACAACATCTTTGTAAAATTCACTTTTGTTCGGCCAAAACTTATTAAACTATTATTTTGTTCCCTGGTTTTGTTTTTTTAATGTGCCAGCTTCAGTGATTTGAGTGTATAGATTAATAATATCTTTTTTGATGCAATTAACATGTATTTGTTCGACATCAACATAGTAGATGGATTGTTTTACTCGTGTGACGTATGCAAAGAATCATCTGTAAACATTTTAATTGTATGTATTTGTCCACGGCCTTCTGGACATTCTGTTTAAAAATATCTAAACCTCTAAAACTAATGAACAGCTGCAGGCGTTTCTTTTCTTGTTACCTGTTGTTGTTATTTTTCAAAAAAAATCTGTATTTTTAAAATAAAATTTGAAAGAAAATGTTTGATTAATGTTTCCTCCAGCTGTTTCCCTTAATTTGATTTTTTTATACCAAACTGGCATATCAGATTATAACTGAATATTGTTTAAATGCCTTGTGTTATTAAGATGTTGGTTTATTTAAAATTGACTATATAGCGCTTTAAAGTGGCTGAGGCGGGACTGTACCCTCACAATTTGAAGAGAAATGACGCCGACGAGAAAAATGTAGCGCCAAAGAAATGAAATGGTTGTTTAACATCGATGAATGACATCTTAAACGTTTCAAAATAAACAGCGACCAGTCTCGGTTTGAAATTGGCCGACCAGTCTCGGTTTAACTGATGCCGACCAAGGTATGTTTAAGGGGCCAAACAGTCTGGGTTTAAAAGAGGCCAACTAAGCTCGGTTTAAAAGAGGCCGACCAGTCTCGGTTTAAATGATGCCGACCAAACTCAGATTAAGGGGCCAAACAGTCTGGGTTTAAAAGAGGCCGACTTGTCTCGGTTTAAAAGAAGCCGACATGTCTCGGTTTAAAAGAAGCCGACCTGTCTCAGTTTAAAAGAGGCCGACCTGTCTCGGTTTAAAAGAGGCCGACCAAGCTCGGTTTAAAAGAGGCCGACCAAGCTCGGTTTAAAAGAGGCCGACCTGTTTTGGTTTAAAAGAGGCCGACCAAGCTCGGTTGTAAAGAGACCGACCTGTCTCGGTTTAAAAGAGGCCGACCAAGCTCGGTTTAAAAGAGGCCGACTTGTCTCAGTTTAAAAGAGGCCGACCAAGCTCGGTTTAAATGAAGCCGACCTGTCTTGGTTTAAAAGAGGCCGACCAATCTCGGTTTAAAAGAGACCGACCTGCCTCGGTTTAAAAGAGGCCGGCCAAGCTCGGTTAAAAAGAGGCCGACCTGTCACAGTTTAAAAGAGGCCGACCAAGCTCGGTTTAAAAGAAGCCGACCTGTCTTGGTTTAAAAAAGGCCGACCAAGCTCGGTTTAAAAGAGGCCGACCTGTCTTGGTTTAAAAGAGGCCGACCAAGCTCGGTGTAAAGAGGCCGACCTGTCTCGGTTTAAAAGAGGCCGACTTGTCTCGGTTTTAATGAGGCCGACCAAGCTCGGTTTAAAAAAGGCCGACCAAGCTCGGTTTAAAAGAGGCCGACCTGTCTTCGTCTAAAAGAGGCCGACCAAGTTCGGTTTAAAAGAGGCCGACCAAGCTCGGTTTAAAAACGGCCGACCAAGCTCGGTTTAAAAGAGGCCGCACAGTCTCGGTTTAAAAGAAGCCGACCAGTCTCGGTGTGCGTCGCCTTAATATGATACAATGAATCAATGCCAAAGGAGGCTCTAAGCCTCGAATCATCAGAGTTTGGATGGACGTCTAAGTTTTATCAGTCTTTTCTCGTGTTTTCTAGCTTTAAACTTGTGCTCTAACATTTCCCTGAAATAATAATCTCAATCTTTATCCCTATAGCGTTTTGCTGTAAGTATCTTTTTGTCAGATATATGCAATGTTTTGTTATTTAAGACAAATAATTTCCAGTTTATATGACTTCTAGTCAGTTATCTTCAATGTCATGTAACAATGTGCATTTATTCAGCTTTAATCAAGGTCTTAAAACATTTAGTCGGGTATCTTCATCGTCATACAACTATGTATCTTTAAGTCAGATATTTTCCAGGTAATGTGACTTCTAGTCAGATATTTTAAATGTTATGTGACCTTAGTCAGACATCCTTAAGGTTATGTAGATATGTATAGTTAAGTCATATATCGTCAAGTTCATGATACTTTTATCCAGATGTGACGTTTTATCATATGTTCAAGGGCATTATGTTATAAGCCAGATGGTTCATTATCTGGACTCATTTTCATCGCTGTTTTGCCGCACCATATCGTCATTTCTTTTCTGAATGTCGATCTATGGCTTTCGACGTGGAATGTCAAATATTCGAGCCTGCACGACATTCAAATTCAGACAGACAAATGTCGAACGAGCACAGCATGATATGGCTGAATGCCGTATATTGACTTATGAATGTCTTATGTCGAATATCCTATGTCGTCTTCTGAATGTTATAAGTTGTCGTCAGGATACCGTCTGTCGACTTCTGGTTGTCCATTTCTGGATATCGTATGTCGACTACTGATGTCATATGTCGACTTCTGGATGTCGTATTGCGTCTTCTTTACGATGTATGTCGACTTCTGGATGTCGTATTGAGACTTCTTTACGATGTATGTCGACTACTGGATGTCATATGTCGTCTCAATGCCGTATGTAGTCTTCTGATTGCAATATATCAACTTCTGATAAATGCCGTTTGTCGACTACTAAATGCCCTTAGTCGACTTCTTTCAATGTCAAACGTCGACTTCTGAATGTTGTTTGTCTACATCTGGATGTCGTATGTCGACTTTTGAATGTCGACTTCTGAATGCCCTTTGCCGTTAGTTTGGTCTGCACAACATTCAAATTTAAACATTTTGTATTGCAATTAAATGTCGACCCTCTGCACGACATATACATAGATATTTAAAGGATAAACCATGGATCTATTTAAATACCACTAAGAAAGAATTGAGATGTAGGCCTGTGTCTGATTGTATCGTGAAGGGGTCCGCATCTGCTCCACCGGCCGTTTCAATGTATTTGCAGGATAAGCAGTTCTGGACTGGCTGTAGACGTTTTCGGATTATTTTGGGGTACTCGATTACGCCTACTGGACTTTGTTTCGTGGGTTCCGGCGATAGGCCGTTTCATAATGTAATTTAATTCAGTAATCAGTTTTATCGAATGTACTTTTGTATTTATGAATTAAAAGCAAAACAGTCGATCCAGCTTATAATCCACTTTCAATGAATGAAAAATTTCATAGCACACGCATGGTTTCGGGATTATGTACAATAAGTTAATATATACCAAAAGAAAAATATTGGTGGTCATGTCACTTATCTTTAAGTTCATAATGGCTCCGACTTGGCGTATTGGTTTAGGTTAGCACTTGTTAAAGATTGGATCAATGTTATATTTAAGTATTCGAAAAACTGTTTAACCTCAGATGAAATCATAATGTGGTTTTACTAACTGTTACAAAGCGGCAATGTCAACTTTGATTCTTATTGATAGTGATGTTTAATTTATAGATTATGTATGATGTTTGTAATTTGGCTTTTATTAATTGTGCCACATAATAGTTTCATAAGGATTAGGTATACTTTAATTGCGTCAGTGGTATTTCAAAGCTTTACATTTGTTATTTTAATTGTGCCGGTTGTTCAGAACTTTGTTATGTTGTTAACGTCATCGTGGTTAACTTTCAAATCAAACCTGCTCTGGAAGTTTAATGGATAAACTTGTGATATGCAGTATTGCTTAAAAAGAGTTTAGCCATTCGTTTCAGCTGTACTCGTTTTATTTAGGATAAAACGCATATCATCAAATATTACACGTGTAAAAGTTAACAACGGCTTCGTTGATCACGTTGGTATCTGAATTGTCTGCCCAATATCTGTTTTAGCCATTTAAACGTTTAAATAAGTACTCGTAACTATACACTTAAGAAATAAGTTTTAAAGAGCCGTATTTTGGAAGTGACAATATCTTTACTTAAAGTAATTATATCGCTCGTTAAGAATAAAAAGCTTAGGAATTCTAGTCGCCTTATCGTTGTTAATTTCACAATCAGAAAAACTTTCACAATCTAATTTGGTTTCCCCAATAAATCTCGTTATATGCATAAACAATTGCTACGAAATTAGCATAAGTATTGTTTGACGGGTCTATCATAAAATATTTGAGATATTTACGTAGAATAGTCGAAGGCTAACGATTTGTATCGGTAATCACCTAAGATGCACGATACTAGCTGATTTAACCACAGCATTCGGAACACCTCGGCCATTTTTATCCAAAACAACCTCGCAGGGGCGTATCTGAAGCATTTTGACCCGTATCCCCGTACTCTAAAATGTTTTTCATTTGTTTGGTCTTCAAATGTTACTGGGTCGGGAACGGAAGGGGTTTCCCCTTAGGTAGAAAATATTTGATTTATATAAGAACTACTTTCAAGTATTCTTATGATTCTTAACGCCAACAATCAGTGAAATTAGGACAACTTTTAACCAGTACAAATATTCAAAATTATGCTTGTCCTAAGCCTGCGAGTGCGATTCCTGCAGCCAATTGTATAAACGTGGATAAGTCCTAACCAGCGGTTATCTTTTGGTTATCTCCCTGGTTTGGTCAAGTTATCCGTAAACCGATTGTATAAAAAATAAGTTATCCTAACCAGCGCGTGATTCGGCTAACTTTTGGACAATATTTAACCGACCACTGGGAGTATGGTTAACTGACTTATCCAAAACAAAGATGGCGGACCAGACATAAACAAGCTCGATTCCAAACTTATTTCAACGATTTTACAGACACATGGACTCTGCCTAAATAAAAAACAAATGGTATAACATCGATATCCATGACAGTGATGAATTTAGAGGTAAGAAAAAAAAACAATTTCTTATTTGTGACCCAATTTATGCATAAAACTTATCCAAGGAATCTTGAAACAAAAACAGTGACAACAAGCTGCATTTTGAGAACGATATTTACCTTGTTATTGTGTGCATATTATTCCATAATCTTACACTAGTCACGACTCTGGGTCGAGACCAACAATTGCTTGCAGGTCTCGCCCTTACTGTGTATAGATACACCCTCGCTTTAAACATATTTTGTTTCATTTCCACATATTTACAATCAAACTAAACCGCGTGTAAACATTGAGAAGTTGACAGCTATGACGTCATTTTCAAGGAATCTTACCCATTCTAAAGTCTATTTCTCCAACTTTCTTTCAATACACTCTGGTTGAGGCACACAGGAGGATAATTGCTACTGTTCAGTAGTATGTAATTATATTATTGGATTATACTAATTTATTTTAGCTCGATTGAGACGAAAGCTGATAGCTTATAAGATCACTCTCGAGTCCGTTTCCTGGGCAGAAACCAGTACTGTGTCCTTTTTGAGAGGCCATGAGAAAGTACCCCTAGTGGGGATCGAACCCACAACCTCTTGGATGAGAGGCGGACACCTGTACCACTAGACCACTCTCACAACACATAAAGAAGTGTGTGTGCATGTGTGTGTGGGTGGGTGCGTGCGTGCGTGCTTGCGTGCGTGATATAAATGACTAAATGTAAGCTATTTGTGATTGGAGACCTAACTGTATCCTGCAAATTACATGTTATAGATAAAAAGACAGATACATTATTTATCTCTTATTGTATATAATAAATGTATGTTTCAGTTGAGTGGTTTTACCATCCAAAATCAGAAGAACCAGTGTTGATAAGTTCTACACATGTCTGCTACAGCAGGGAATGGAACCAACACCAGATCTAATACTTCACGAGCAGTAAGGATATACATAGCATTATCAGGTTAGATTGTTAACAAAACTATATTGTGAAATTGAAAACATATTTCAGTAAATATAGCAGTATACTCAGTACAGTCATTTGAATAAAAGAAAATACATTTATATTTATATATAATAATTGGCTTCTTCATAATTCAACCTTCATTGATAACAATGAACATAAATATCATAAAATAAAGTGAGAGCAATACTTAATAGGAATTATTAAGAATGCCTACCCTATCACATGTTATGGGTAATATGTTGAATATCTGTTTGTAAGTCTGTTTGACTGCCTGATGTCAAATTGTCTTGAATACTCCACTTAAGGGAAAGTTTTACAGGAACATTCAAATGTAAAGCATGGATTTTTATACTTCTGCTTTATTGCTTATTAAATAGTTTAAATTTGAACATTTGAGTACTATAGAGACCAAATTGCATTCTGTTGCATTAAAATCATGTTTTGACATTCCAGTTCTTGTAACTTATATAGTTTAGTTTTCATGGTGTTTTAAAGGGGCGTTCCCTTCATTGGCAAAATATCATTCATCTACCTTTAAAATATGTTCAAATGCCTATTTAAACGCACATACAGGATTGTTATGATTTAAAATATTCATTTTACTATTCTTCAGAGTGTAGCGGTACTAGCCACTTGATGACCAAGTTCATCTGACAGACTCCTGTTTTAGGAAACACCACAAACAGGAACTTAAAAGTTCATGAGAGGAATAGAAAACGTTTCAAATTGCTGCTCCCAGAGGGCTTAATTGTCAACGTCCTATCTTGTATTGATAGGGTTAAATAAAAAATGATTATTGTTAATTATTATATTATCCATCAAATTTGATATCTTAGATCTTTTTCTTGCAATTCAAATTATCATACTAATGGGTAGTGTTATATAAAAGAAATAATAAATACCACTTGTCATGTTGAAACAATGTTTAGTTTGATTATTGTTTTTAATTGGAATGTACCAAAATAGTCATTTTATATTTAAATTTCACTCTTAATGATTTTCTTTGTAAACTATTCATTTGACAGTTAATGGCTGAATTGGAAAATAAACAACAGTATTTGACATTAATTATATTGACACAGGACTGCATTTACTGTAAAAATAGTTTTTACAAAAGATGTTTGTCAAACATTATGCCCCCCCCCTTGAGCGCCATGTTGTCAGGATTATATTGACAATTGTATGAAATTTGCATGGACCGAAATGACAGCTGATTTGTCACTGACATTGGATGCCGTTGAGGCAGTTTTAAGATTATGACCATTCAATGTTTGAGGATAGAGAGTGTTTTGACCATGACCTTTGACTCTACGACCTCAAAACCCATAGGAGTCATCAGCTGGTCACCAAAAATATAAATGTCAAGTTTAAGGACCATGGGTGCAGGCATTGACAAGTTATCACACAGACAAGCTTTTTTCGTTCAAGGTCACTGTAACCTTGACCTTTAACCCGATGACCCCTAAAATCATAAGGGGTCATCTACAGGTCAGACACAACTCCAAGACAAGTTTGAGGGCCATGGGTGCAGGCATTGTCGAATTATCATTTGAAACATTTTCACATTCAAAGTCACTGTGAACTTGATCTTTGACCCAATGACTCCTAAGATCAATAAGGGTTATCTCCTGGTCAGGCCCAGCTTCCATGTCAAGTTTGATGATCATAGATTCAGGCATTGTTGAGATTTCACTGGGAGAAGATTTGTTAACTTTTATGCGTTAAAGGTTACTGTGACCTTGACCTTGACCAGATGACCCCCAAAGTCAATAGGGGTCATCTACTGGTCAGACCCAACCTTCATGTCAAGTTTGATGACCATACGTCCAGATATTGTTGAGTTATCACTTGGACAAGCTTTGGTCTACCGACGGACCGACCGACCGACATGTGCAAAGCAATATACCCCTCTTCTTCGAAGGGGCGGGGGGGATAGTAACGAACATTTTGTATAAATGATGAATGGTTGGTTTTAAAAAAAATCTTATAACAAATATGATAAAATAAATACATTATTGCTAGAGTGTGGTTTTATTGACTTGTTGTTTGTAAAATAAATTTGCATGTCTCTTCAACACTAACATTAAAGATTTTATTAATCTTAAATACATGTGTGTGTTGTTACACACTGACTTTGAATTTATTTACATAGTTTTATGAAAATAAAGAAAATAAATTATATTTCATATCTGTTGATTTTGTGGTCCTGGTAAGTGGAAATGAATTCACGCAATGGTTTATCTAAGGCCATATAGAGAATAAGTTATTAATAATACATTGTATTATGCTGAGAGGGTTAAATTGTATACTAATAATTTCTCTGTACTGATACTGATACCAAAAGTCACTTATAATATAAATGAGTTTAAATTTGAATAATAATACTAATTTGAATAACATATAAAACTAAATGTTTTAATGTCAACTTTGAATAACATATAATGTCAACATATAAAAAACAAGATAAATATATTAAATTAGTATCAAAAGGAATGGTCCCATACAAAACTCATTTGATTTTTTCAAGGACAAAGTTGAAACTGACTATACATTCCGTAGATGGCATCTTCTACAAAAAACACACACTTAAATGGACGAAGCCATTGCATTTTAATGAAAGTGACACTTTTTATTTCGGGTTAGCAAATACAATTTATTGGCAACTGGTATTCACTTAAAACTTGTTACGGTATATTAAAGAAGATTATATGAATGATGTTTGCATGCTCAAGCATTTTTATTTGATGCAATATCAACAATATTGTGCACATTAAAAGTTAAATACCCCTGTTTCCGGAATGAGCTTATCCGTTGAGATGTTGCATGTGTAATATTTATCAAACTATTTTTGACAGAAGGAGCGTATACATTGTTGACAGTTTTTTCAGGTATTTGGTTGAATATTTACCATTTTAATATGCTGGGCAGATTTAATGAAGTTTGTCATTAAATCTGCCGATGCACAAAATTCTATAAAGAGGAAATATGCACTTGAAATAGGTAAGTGCGATTTTATTAAATTGGTACTAAGTTTACTGTACCATGATATATTAGATTTTCATTTGTCATTTTCATTTTCAAAGGTACACCATAAGCTCTATATATTGGTGTATATTAAAGTAATAGGTACATGTTTACGCTACTTAATGGATATTGGATGTGTAATGGATTTGATGGGTATTTTTTTTCATTAAAATTCAACAACCTTTTCGTAATGTCGTTGTATATGCCAAACAAGTCTATGATGTTAACAGAAAAATGCGGTAAACACGCACTGACCGGAACCTTGTTTACCAGTGCATTGTGGGTATTTTTATGAAGTTTTGGTTAGGTTAAAGTTGTCCAAGTTGGTTAACTTAGCCGCCGCATTTTCTGCCTTTATACAAACGGATAAACGGTTTGGATAAAATGGCCAACTTGGTTAAAGTCAACCGCTGGACAACTTTAACCAGCGGTTAAATCTAACCAACTTTTATACAATTGGCTGCTGATGTCCGAAAACCAAATTTAAATTGTACGCCCAAGCGTACTAAAGTATGCCTAGGTACGCCTCTGTTATGGGTATTTATGCATTTTGTATTTAGTCGATATAATGTCGATCTAGCTAAATTGGACTAACATCTGCTTAAAATCAGGTTAAGAACATTTAAATTGTTCGAAATTCTCCATGGTTAGTCTTGATTCTGGTTAAGGTCCGAGTTATTGTATAATTTCAATCACGACGTTTGTGGGTGACGTCACTGTTTTGTACCATGTTGGCAAGGACACCGTTCAATAAATAGTGTGCAGTATAAGTAAACAAAATGAAATTTATCCGCACGGTAGTTATAGAACGGCTATACAAATGCTCATTTTAATTGTTACCGCTCCAATATTTGAGTTTAGGATTAGACGAAAACAAACCATCAAACATGCTACAATGGAACTTCAGTAATTTGTCTACAGGGTAGCCCAGTACAAAATTCGCCTAACCTCACGAACTGCTTTAGACGGATATGTATGTTTCGAATAATGAATTTAGTAGTTATCAATACAATGTGTTTCTGTAGTGAACTAGTTTACCACCGCCCCTAAATGTTTGCAAGTGCATATCACTTATGTTATAACAAGGGCAGTAACTAGGAACAACCAAAAGGTTTGCCTGCTTGTATTACTTCCCGTTTATGTTATGGCAAGAGAGGTAACTAAACCCAAGCCATCGTTGTAAGCATTGCTCTCCCTGGTCTTGTAAGCGAAAGTGATTTATGATTTTTGTAACTTACAACAAACCCAAAATGCAAATGACTGACGACAAAGTCATATACATGTAGCAATCAAGTTAAAGGGATGGCTTTAAATCATATTGTAGTGATAGATATATGCATAAAAGTTCATAAAAGGTTCAACCACACTTGTCAATTATTTAACTAATGTTATCTAAACGGATATTCAAATTTTTAATATTAACAATCAATAACTACCTTTTTAAGAAAAGTTATATACCTTTCCTGCATTTTTCTGCATTCGTCAGGTCAAGGTCAATGGCATGTATACGTTGAAACAATTAACGATAATGTGCCACTATAATACGTATACAATGTGTTACATTATCATACGTATATGATGCGTATCCCTCCCACTAGCATCAGATGCGTACACCTAAAACATATACGATGAGTACCGCGTACCACTATCACACGAATATGATGCGTAAATCTATCACGCGTATACGATGCGTACAACTATCACACGTATACGATGCGAGCTACTATCACAAGTATAAATGCATACCACAATCACACGTATGCATGCGTACTACTATCACATGTATGCATACGTACCGCGTTACTCTATCTCACACGTTTTGATGCAAATCACTATCACGCGTATGGATGCGTACCACTACCACACGTACGGATGTGTACTACTATCACACGTATAGATGCAAACCACTATTACACGTACTCATGCGTACCACTATCACACGTATACGATGCGAACCGCCTTATTCTATCACACGTTTAGATGCAAATTACTATTACACGAATGCATGCGTACCACTATCAAACGAATGGATGCGTACTACATTCACACATATAGATGCGAACCACAATCACACGTATGCATGCGTACTACTATCACACGTATTCATGCGTACCACTATCACACGTATGCATGCGTACCACTATCACACGTATAGAAGCATACCACTATCACACGTATGCATGGGTACCACTATCACATGTGTGCATGCGTACCACTTACACACGTATGGATGCGTACCACTATCACAAGTATGCATGCGTATCACTAGCACACGTATGGATGCGTACCACTATCACATGTATGCATGCGTACCACTTACACACGTATGGATGCGTACCACTATCACAAGTATGCATGCGTACCACTAGCACGCGTATAGATGCATACCACTATCACAAGTATAGATGCGTATCACTGTCAAATGCATGCGTACCACTATCACACGTATAGATGTGTACCACTACCAAACGTATAGATGCGTATCACTGTCACACGTATACATGCGTACCCCTATCACACGTATGCATGCGTACCACTATCACACGTATGAATGCGTAGCACTATCACACTTAAAGATATGTTCCACTATCACACGTATAGATGCGAACTACTATCGGACGTATGGATGCGTACCACTATCACACGTATAAAATGCGTACCGCGTTACACTATCACAGGTTTACGATGTGAGCCACTATAACACGAAACTATGCGTACCGCGTTCCACTATCACACGTTTACGATGCGTCCCAATATCACACGATGAATACCGCGTTCCACTAACACCCGTTTACGATGAATACCGCGTTCCGCTATTACACGTATACGATGCGTACCACTATCACACGGATATGATGTGCATCCCTATCACACTTATACATACGTACCCCTATCACACGTATGCATGCGTACCACTATCACATGTATGAATGCGTAGCACTATCACACTTAAAGATATGTTCCACTATCACACGTATAGATGCGAACTACTATCGGACGTATGGATGCGAACCACTATCACACGTATAAAATGCGTACCGCGTTACACTATCACAGGTTTACGATGTGAGCCACTATAACACGAAACTATGCGTACCGCGTTCCACTATCACACGTTTACGATGCGTCCCAATATCACACGATGAATACCGCGTTCCACTAACACACGTTTACGATGAATACCGCGTTCCGCTATCACACGTTTACGATGCGTACCACTATCACACGGATATGATGTGCATCCCTATCACACGTATACAAAACGCAGCACTATTACACGTATATAATGCGTACCACTATCACAGGCATACAACGCGCTCTACTACCACACGTATACGATGCTCATCACTATCACACGTATACGCACGTATACGATGCCTACAGCTAACATACTTATACGATGCGTACCGCGTTCCGACACAACAGGTATACAGTACGTTCCACTATCACAAGTATACGATGCGTACTATTATCACACGTATACGATGCGTATCACTATCAGAAGTAAATGATACATACCACTTCCACACTTATGCCATGCGAACGATGCGTATGATAAGCAGCGCGTTCCTCTATCACACGTATACGATGCGTACCACTGTCATACATTTACGTTGCGCGATTCGTACAGTATCACCGTATACGATGCGCTGACATTGGGTGTTATTGAATTGTGGCGCTGTCTGTCTCATTTGGTGTATGCTGTACTGTAGCGTCAAATAGCCATCTTTGTTTTCTACTTTTCGGTGGTGTCATCATTATGTTGGAAAATGTGTGAGGTTGGTATCTAATAAACAAGGAAGTGAACAAGTATGTATGTCTCATCAGATGTATATTTTAATGCAGCGCTGTGTGTAGCATTGGGTGAACGCTGTATTGTGGGGCTGTGTGTCTCATTTGATGTATGGTGTATAATGGCGCTTTGTGTCTTGTTGAGTGTGTATTCTATTGTGGCAATATGTGTCTTATTTGGTGTATGTTGTGTTGTTGCGCTGTGTGTCCTATTTGGTGTATGTTGTATTGTTGCGCTGTGTTTCTTATTGAGTGTTTATTGTATTGTTGCGCAGTGTCTCATTGAGTGTATGTCGTATTTTGGCTTTGAGTGTCGCATTGGGTGTATGTTGTATTTTGGCGCTTGGTGTTTCATTATGTGAATGTTGTTTTATGTCGCTTTGTGTCTCATTGAGTGTATGTTGTATTGTGACATTATATGTCTCAATGAGTGTTTGTAGTATTGTGGCGTTGTGTGTCTCATTGGGTGTATGTTGTATCGTGGCATTGTGTGTCTCATTGGGTGTATGTTGTATTGTAGCGTTGTGTGTCTCATTGGGTGTATGTTGTATTGTGGCGTTGTGTGTCTCATTTGGTGTATGTTATATTGTGGTGTTGTGTGTCTCATTGGGTGTATGTTGTATTGTGGCGTTGTGTGTCTAATTGGGTGTATGTTGTATTGTGGCGTTGTGTGTCTCATTGGGTGTATGTTGCATTTTGGCGCTGTGTGTCTCATTGAGTGTATGTTGTATTGTGGCGTTGTGTGTCTAATTGAGTGTATGTTGTATTGTGGCGTTGTGTGTCTCATTGAGTGTATGTTGTATTGTGGCGCTGTGTGTCTCATTGAGTGTATGTTGTATTGTGGCGTTGTGTGTCTAATTGAGTGTATGTTGTATTGTGGCGCTGTGTGTCTCATTGAGTGTATGTTGCATTGTGGCGCTGTGTGTCTCATTGAGTGTATGTTGTATTGTGGCGCTGTGTGTCTCATTGAGTGTATGTTGTATTGTGGCGCTGTGTGTCTCATTGGGTGTATGTTGTATTGTGGCGCTGTGTGTCTAATTGAGTGTATGTTGTATTGTGGCACTGTGTGTCTCATTGAGTGTTTGTTGTATTGTGTCGTTGTGTGTCTCATTGGGTGTATGTTGTATCGTGGCATTGTGTGTCTCATTGGGTGTATGTTGTATTGTGGCGCTGTGTGTCTAATTGAGTGTATGTTGTATTGTGGTGCTGTGTGTCTCATTGAGTGTTTGTTGTATTGTGTCGTTGTGTGTCTCATTGGGTGTATGTTGTATCGTGGCATTGTGTGTCTCATTGGGTGTATGTTGTATTGTGGCGCTGTGTGTCTCATTGAGTGTATGTTGTATTGTGGTGCTGTGTGTCTCATTGAGTGTATGTTGTATTGTGGTGTTGTGTGTCTCATTGAGTGTTTGTTGTATTGTGGCGTTGTGTGTCTAATTGAGTGTATGTTTGATGTGGCATTGTGTGTCTCATTGGGTTTATGTTGTATTGTGGCGTTGTGTGTCTCATTGGGTGTATGTTGTATTGTGGCGCTGTGTGTCTTATTGAGTGTATGTTGTATTGTGGCGCTGTGTGTCTTATAGAGTGTATGTTGTATTGTGGCAATGTGTGTCTCATTGGGTGTATGTTGTATTGTGGTGCTGTGTGTCTAATTGAGTGTATGTTGTATTGTGGCGTTGTGTGTCTAATTGAGTGTATGTTGTATTGTGTGTCTCATTGGGTGTATGTTGTATTGTGGTGCTGTGTGTCTCACTGAGTGTATGTTGTATTGTGGAATTGTGTGTCTCATTGGGTGTATGTTGTATTGTGGCGTTGTGTGTCTCATTGGGTGTATGTTGTATTGTGGCGTTGTGTGTCTCATTGGGTGTATGTTGTATTTTGGCGTTGTGTGTCTAATTGGGTGTATGTTGTATTGTGGTGCTGTGTGTCTCACTGAGTGTATGTTGTATTGTGGAATTGTGTGTCTCATTGGGTGTATGTTGTATTGTGGCGTTGTGTGTCTCATTGGGTGTATGTTGTATTGTGGCGTTGTGTGTCTCATTGGGTGTATGTTGTATTGTAGCGTTGTGTGTCTCATTGGGTGTATGTTGTATTGTGGCGTTGTGTGTCTCATTGGGTGTATGTTGTATTGTGGCGTTGTGTGTCTCATTGGGTGTATGTTGTATTGTGGCGTTGTGTGTCTCATTGGGTGTATGTTGTATTGTAGCGTTGTGTGTCTCATTGGGTGTATGTTGTATTGTGGCATTGTGTGTCTCACTGAGTGTATGTTGTATTGTAGCGTTGTGTGTCTCATTGGGTGTATGTTGTATTGTAGCGTTGTGTGTCTCATTGGGTGTATGTTGTATTGTAGCGTTGTGTGTCTCATTGGGTGTATGTTGTATTGTAGCGTTGTGTGTCTCACTGAGTGTATGTTGTATTGTGGCATTGTGTGTCTCACTGAGTGTATGTTGTATTGTGGCGTTGTGTGTCTCATTGGGTGTATGTTGTATTGTAGCGTTGTGTGTCTCATTGGGTGTATGTTGTATTGTGGCATTGTGTGTCTCATTGGGTGTATGTTGTATTGTAGCGTTGTGTGTCTCACTGAGTGTATGTTGTATTGTGGAATTGTGTGTCTCATTGGGTGTATGTTGTATTGTGGCGTTGTGTGTCTCATTGGGTGTATGTTGTATCGTGGCATTGTGTGTCTCATTGGGTGTATGTTGTATTGTGGCATTGTGTGTCTCATTGGGTGTATATTTTATTGTGGCGTTGTGTGTCTCATTGGGTGTATGTTGTATTGTGGCGTTGTGTGTCTCATTGGGTGTATGTTGTATTGTGGCGTTGTGTGTCTCATTGAGTGTATGTTGTATTGTGGAATTGTGTGTCTCATTGGGTGTATGTTGTATTGTGGCGTTGTGTGTCTCATTGGGTGTATGTTGTATTGTAGCGTTGTGTGTCTAATTGGGTGTATGTTGTATCGTGGCATTATGTGTCTTATTGGGTGTATGTTGTATTGTGGCATTGTGTGTCTCATTGGGTGTATATTGTATTGTGGCGTTGTGTTTCTAATTGGGTGTATGTTGTAGTGTGTGTCTCATTGGGTGTATGTTGCATTGTGGCGTTGTGTGTCTAATTGAGTGTATGTTGTATTGTGTGTCTCATTGGGTGTATGTTGTATTGTGGCGTTGTGTGTCTAATTGGGTGTATGTTGTATCGTGGCATTGTGTGTCTCATTGGGTGTATGTTGTATTGTAGCATTGTGTGTCTCATTGGGTGTATATTGTATTGTGGCGTTGTGTGTCTAATTGGGTGTATATTGTATTGTGTGTCTCATTGGGTGTATGTTGTATTGTGGCGTTGTGTGTCTAATTGGGTGTATGTTGTATTGTGTGTCTCATTGGGTGTATGTTGTATTGTGGCGTTGTGTGTCTATTTGAGTGCATGTTGTATTGTGTGTCTCATTGGGTGTATGTTGTATTGTGGCGCTGTGTATCTTATTGGGTGTATGTTGTATTGTGGAATTGTGTGTCTCATTGGGTGTATGTTGTATTGTAGCGTTGTGTGTCTAATTGGGTGTATGTTGTATTGTGGCGTTGTGTGTCTCATTGGGTGTATGTTGTATTGTAGCGTTGTGTGTCTCATTGGGTGTATGTTGTATTGTAGCGTTGTGTGTCTCATTGGGTGTATGTTGTATTGTGGCGTTGTGTGTCTCATTGGGTGTATGTTGTATTGTGGCGTTGTGTGTCTCATTGGGTGTATGTTGTATTGTAGCGTTGTGTGTCTCATTGGGTGTATGTTGTATTGTGGCGTTGTGTGTCTCATTGGATGTATGTTGTATTGTAGCGTTGTGTGTCTCATTGGGTGTATGTTGTATTGTGGCGTTGTGTGTCTCATTGGGTGTATGTTGTATTGTAGCGTTGTGTGTCTCATTGGGTGTATGTTGTATTGTAGCGTTGTGTGTCTCATTGGGTGTATGTTGTATTGTGGCGCTGTGTGTCTAATTGGGTGTATGTTGTATTGTGGCATTGTGTGTCTCATTGGGTGTATGTTGTTTTGTAGCGTTGTGTGTCTAATTGGGTGTATGTTGTATTGTGGCGTTGTGTGTCTCATTGGGTGTATGTTGTATTGTAGCGTTGTGTGTCTAATTGGGTGTATGTTGTATCGTGGCATTGTGTGTCACATTGGGTGTATGTTGTATTGTGGCGTTGTGTGTCTCATTGGGTGTATGTTGTATTGTGGCATTGTGTGTCTCATTGGGTGTATGTTGTATTGTGGCGTTGTGTGTCTAATTGGGTGTATATTGTATTGTGGCGTTGTGTGTCTTATTGGGTGTATGTTGTTCTGTGGCTAAGTGTGTCTCATTGAGTATATGTTGTATTGTGGCGCAGACTTTGGGCGTTTTGTTGATACCAAACCCGTGTCAGTTTTTTTATGTGTTTCGCTGGTTCGAAAACCTGTTAAGAAAGTTTTGCTTGAGGTAATAAACTAATAATGCATGATATTGTGTATTGTTGCAACAGCATGATGTACATAATGCTACTTACAATCTTGCTGTTCAGAATGTATACGAGTATTCTTCATTTATTCTCTTTAAAGAACAAACCATTTTACATTGGTATGTCAACTATAAGAACCGTGCGCATCTGGGCTGGTAGTACAGCCGGGAAAACAGTTGATATTGTCATTGTATTCAGTGCTCTTTTCATCTTACTTTTTTTACAATTGTATGCACGAACATAATAAGAAACGGCCTTTGAATATATTTGTTCCAATATTGTTCCTATTTAAAACTATATGCTTTTATTTCCAAGTCACCAGCTCATGTTTTGATATGTATGTTTGTTCTTCATGTCGGAAAATATCTCATTGAGCTAATGTTTCTTATCATATACCCGGCCTAAAATAAAGATTCTTGTACCTTGTATATTTTATCGCTGGTGAATTAAGTAAGAGTAAATGTTGTTTTTTTTTCTGTCCTAAACGTTGAATTCGGCTTAGATATTAACTTACTTAGTGCATGCGCGAATATTCCTAGTACGCTCGTATGAGCGAAAGCTGTATACCTCATTCATTTTTAAGAGTTTGTCTGAATGATTAAATAAAAATTTCTGGCAATCCCTTTGGCGGGGCATGAGCGTCAACACTAAGAACGACAGCTGATGGAAAAGTGCAACATCTGGATACAAGTTTGTTGGTGAAAATAGCATACTGCTTCATCTGTTTCATTTTTCTAGGTTTGATTAATCAAACCAGAGATATGCGCAACGCAAGGTAGATGGAAAAGAGCTATTGATTTTTCATTGATTGATTAACATAGATCCGGTTCATCCATTAATTTACTCTTCGGATCACTAATTTGCTATAAAAATAGTTTATCGGATCACTGATCAATCGATACTGCTATTGTAGTTCTCCAATAATTCAGTAAAGTTGAGATACATGTACCATACTAAGTAATCAAACTCGAAAGTATTGGTGATGATTAGATGAAAAGTAGTTGTTGTATTTTTACGATCTAATTTAGTTTAACTTTTTTTTTAAATTTTGGATGTTCTAGTCACTGTTCCAAGAAAAGAAGAATCGATAGAAATTCAAATTAGATTTACAAAAAAGCATCGGCTTAATTTGGCCAAGATCCCTAGAATGCCTTATGGGCCCGATTAAGTGCCAGTTTAGTTATAAGCGCATGTGCATTTTCAGGGGCTAATTGAATATTTTATGGGTCTTCTGACAAGTTAACATTTCTTTTAATGAACGATTTAAGTGAAAATGAAAAATAACTTCGCCCTGAGTCACTTTTATCCTTCCCGCCTGTTGTTTGCAATTGTCGTCTGTTCGTAGTTTAATGCCAGACGACATCTTAAACGTCAATCATTTTACGAAAACGAGGCTGACACGCGCGAGATATTTCCGAATTAAAAATTCCGATGCTGTATTTTTTGCCTTAACAGGATTCCAGTTGTGCCAGATAATCAAAAAATTGACAAATCTGACACTTTCGCCCAACAAAAAACGATAAAATAATAGCCGCATGTGACGGTGACTCATTTCCGTTTGGTTATCTTTAATTCCGTTGGTTAATGAACAGTTGGCAGGCACAAAAAAGGCCAAATTGGTTTAACTAAGACCAGTGAATGCTCATCTTATGATAAGAGATGGAAATTTCACGACGCGATACGTCAAAATGATTCGGCGAAATAATGAAAGTGAATAAGCCGTTTCCACATTGGGTGAAATGCTTCGAATGATAAGACTAAAATAACAAACATTTACTAATAAATGTTTATTTTTCCTGTACATAACTATAAAATCGGCTAAAAATGGGCTTTCTTAGTGTTTGGTGAGATTGGCTCAAGATTTTCCATCGCGCATGCGCGAACAGCTGAATTTGATATGTTTAAAAACACACGATAGATGTTTGTTAGTTTTTAATATATTTTCACCCATATTGATTCTAAATTCACACCTTTTTTATGTTCATAATATAAAATTATTGATAGTAACGTTGTTTTTTGTTTGTTTTTCCAATGTGTGAAAGTAATTATATGTACATTGTATATGAATTTAATCATAAAGTACAAAGATACTAATTTGTAGCCATCGTTAACTTCTATAAATTACTAGCACGAAATGCTAATTGAAGTATCATTGTTAGAACTATAGAAAACTCATCTCCAACTTCGGCTCTGCTAACTAGGCATTAATAAGAACCAAATGTACTACGCCAGCAACTTAATTGCGAAACTTACCTTTGAAAACCAGACAGATTTTCGTGGTGCCTAAGAGGCGTTAGATTAAGCAACATTTTATAGCAAACTCGATAAAATATAATCAGCACCCAACGCTGGCCTTAATCACACAACTATAAAACAAGGCATAAAACCAATTAATAGTTAAATAGTTCATGACATAGCCGTGTTTTGTTCGTGTACGCCGATACAACAAGGGATTAAAACAAAGACCTTGACGCAGACGCGGTACTGTCGGTCAGCGCGGCGGCAGATCGGCGCATGAGTGTTTTATTCCGGGTTTATTACTGGACTCTCAAGCATCTACATGTTTATGCGGGTTTTATTGCGATGGAGGTGCCTCATTATCATATTTTGGCAGCGTGAGTACCAGGACTTTATCAGCTATCATCGCGGCGTGCCCTTCTTTGATAGTAACTTTATACTCGCAATGAACTTTTGGACTTGAGGATACAATATTGCTGAGTTTTGCAAACAACAATGGAACTGAATATTGCCAATATAAGAGTCTTTTACCAAACAATACGTTGAACTGGTGGCCCTACGGACTGACTTAGATACATGCATTCCCCGATTTATTCATTTTGTCTCTAGGGTAGGCAAAGCAATTTGAATTACATTTGGTTCACTTGATAAAAAAGCCATTAATCGATTATGATATAATGACAGAAACCATGACCGTCTTACGAACGCCTTTAAACAGTATAAGTTCGGCGCTCACACACCAAATACTTTGAAAGGATGACCTTATAGTGACACGTCCACTATTTCAGCAACATTATCAGAATGTTTTAAGACAAAGACTAAGACTACCATTGATAAGACCTTGAGGACGGTATGCAATGTTAATAACAAGGGAACAACGTCTCTGTCAAAATAAGCGTACAGTCTGGCTACCCCTTGGAATATTATAGAAGCGCTGGGAGTAAACAACATACAATGAGTCTGACACGAATACGCATACAGTCAGGCTACCTCTTGGAATATTGTAGAAGTGCTGGAGTTGCACAGCATGCAATGGTACCATGAGCCTTTCAAAGATTAGCCCAGTATCAAGGAAATAAGGACGACCCTGTCAACACGATGGTGTATATGCCGTAGAATTTATAAAGATAATGGTACATCCTGGTACCCAAGGGTATTATAAACTATAGGATATCATAGATTATGAATACGCTGGGGCCGAGGATGTTTAAATGATATTCTTTAAAATATCTTAACAAATTTGCTGTGTACGGAATGCGTATTATTAAAACATTTTTCGACTTTCAGGGCATAATACCGACTGAAAAGTTAAATTAACGCATATTCCGTGAACATCATGCTTTCAGAAAAATAAATCATGGATATTTATGAAAATGTACTTATTTTTTTCCTCAAAATTGAGCGCAGATGCTTTACAGCCTTTTGACGGACAGCGACATGGTACAAAAACAAGCAACTGGTGATTCTTTCTTCTTCATAGTTTTCATTTCAAAAATTGTTTTAGCATTCCATATAACTTTCTGTTTCACCAACACAACATACAACGATTTTCAAAGAAATTTTAATCAGGAATTCCAGAGAAACATGAGTACCTTCATAATCTGATACTTGACAAGAGCTAAGAAGAAAATCCGATTCTTTGAAATAACCTAATCTCCTTTTTTGCCTTTAATGACATTTACAAGGAAGAAGAAATAACTTTCATTTGTGGTTTTCATTTTCTTGTCGTGTCAGCAGATGTTTCTCTATAATTGCCTTTTTCCAGAAACTTGTATAGGTCATCTATTTGTCAGGCTGTGTCCATCTATAATTAGTATCCAGGGAGACCTGTCTCGCGGTTGTTAGGGAAACAAATTACCCGGATGTAATGTGATAAATGGCGCTGTCCATTCTGCTACTCTTCAAATGGCAACTGTAGGAGGTACGAAAATTGCGCTCTGTTGACGTTTCTGTTGCTTCGGACCGTATTCTTCTACATCTGAGAATAAGAATCAGAATAATGGATTTTCAAAATGTTACAAAGTATCTTTTGTATCTTTTTTACAAAGAACAAGTTTACAAAGAATTTAGGGTGTTCAACTTTGAGTATTGCGTGTTAAACTCATAAACAAAACGTTAGTAGTGAATATGACCAAGATATATAATTCAGTTCGCATTCATGATACGTCTGAGACAGTCAATTTAAATACATAATATATAATTAATTTTAACTATAAATATGCTTTTAAACCTGCTGTTTCTGATACAGTTATTTTCTGCTGAAGCCAAAAGTGGCCGAATTTATGAGGGATACAAATTACTCTCTATAGAGTAAAGTTGCGTTATTTCAAAAACGGTCAGGCGTATAAAAAAATGTTACCCATACATTATTAAAATGGCGCTTGTCGAAAATGTCAATTGCTTTTCTTTGGAAAGAACATAATGTCTGGCAAGAAGAAATACTTACTAAGTAAATAAAACGAAAATTTGCTTTCCCCGAAATTCACAAACCCGAAAGCAAAACTAAACAATGCAATTTATCCTCGTCTTCTTGCCATGTCTTGGGCAGTTGGACATCACTCTTAACAAGATTAGCCGCTTCGTTTCAATGTCCAAACGAATTTGTATCAGATTATTACGGAGGCCTGAAGCCCGACGTCGGCGTCCAGAACTATGGGCTCTAATCACATCAGACGATGTATTATTCCTGGAATTAACGTCCTCGATTGAATGCCTTACACTACACATAGCCTTAATCAAGTTTGTTGTGCTAATTTCATCAAACTCCGTATCCATCACTGGCTTTGCTCAATATTTGATGAATAAGGTTTTGTTTGGGTCGATGTACCGCTGGAACTTTAAGCTGATTATGCGAGATTCAAAGATGTTTTGGGGTTTTGATTAAAGGAAATGAATTTTATTGGAATTAAACGTGGCTTTCGGGCCACAGTTCTTACTGCAGCTTTAATTAAACACAATGTCGACACAACAAACTATAATCTTCGAAAGTTCGATCATTCTGACTTTTGGTAAGTTTTTGAAAAAAAAGTGTGTGAAAACTTAACAAGAAATAAATTGACGCATAGCAAGCAACGTGGAAAATATCAAAAACAAAAATCTGCAATTAATAAACGGGCCCCTAAGTTAAAGCTACATTTTGGACAATATAAAAAACAGCCGACAAATGATATACCCGCCCTTAGTTTATCTCTGAAACCTCATTTATGTTTTTTGCCACAGAAAAACATTCAAAATATATTTATACCATCATCTTCCCTATGCTTACCAAGGAAACATTGCTCTTAAGACCTCGTCATACAATAATCCCAATGTCTTTGATCTTTAAACATAGATTCTATCAGTGTATGCATTTATAATTTACAAGTGCATCGCATAGGGAATACGCGAATGTTCTTTCGATTAAAGTCTAACAAATTTCCTATGATAATGTGATTACTCTTGTAGAAAACTACGAAAGCAGATTTTGTCAGCTTGATTCAAGTACATCCGTGGAATGAAATAGAAATAACTTACGTAACAAATGCTGGAAACGTAGGTGCCTTGTTGTGCAACTGTTAAATTTCGTTCAAATTTGTTTGAAGTATGTGAATTCAAAGTCCAGCGATTTAATAGTTAAATAAACTGAATCAAGATAATAACAGATAATGCAAATAGCATAACACATTTGCACATCAATATGTTGACTTAATATTTGATTACAAAGGCAAAAAGACTTTAGGCCCACGAGCCTTCATCAATGATATACTCTGCTGGTTTAGAATTTTGCTGACTTCCGGTCTAATGCAATAAGAATTGCATGATACATTAACGGCGCTTAACTTCAAAGTGAGTGAATTTCCCTAGAATACTATGACATAGCTTTGTTATTTCTTAAATCAATTACATTTGGACTTAATGTTAGGGAAATGTATAGTTGTGATACATGTGAAACGCTGGAAATGGCGTTTTTTTTCTATTCTGAAGTTTGCCTATTAACATTGAAAGCATATGGAAAGTAATAGTAGTCTGTAACCTTTATAGTTCAGTTTAATTCCTACCAGTAGTTTCCAAATAATGCTTTGTACAAGGGAAAAACATTCTGCAACGATGTGAATACTAGGTAGTATTATCGCACACGTTGATTTTGCCCTCTATACTAACGAGTACATATTCTAAGTGTCAGCTAAACATGAGAAGTCAACTTTGCAAGAAAGTGCCCCAGAGTTGTAATTATTGCGAGGTGCACAACTTCAAACTTTCATCTATTTTCGGAGTTAAAGAAATTCCTGTACGAAGTATTAGAGTTCTGCTTAAAATTGTTTAAAGAATAATAATCAGAGGAACAATAATAAGACTGACTGGTAGAATTGTTGTTCATCGAAAACTGACGATTCTTGGATTTCAGCTAAAGAGTTATGGAAGGGATCTGCACATTGTCCATTTTAGTAGCAATCCTTAGCCCCCATGGAGACTAGTATGATCACCCTCCTGCCTTAATATAATTACCTGCTTAAATATTTATTTTATTAGAACATTTACTGTGAAATTCGTAAGATCCATTTTTTTCAAAGCCTGGCACAATGTGCCCTTTTCTACGGAATGCCGTTGGGGCCATCGCCTGTGAATGTGTTGATCTAAAACGCGACACTCAAAAGTACGATGATAAAAACGCGAAATCATGAAACCACGATGGTTAAAAGGCGACATTACGATGATGAAAACGCGACATTACGATAACAAAAACGCGATAATACGACAGTACGATGATGATAATGCGATAAACTATCATGTTTTCACCATCGTAAAACGCGAAAGTACGATGTTTGGATCAACACATTCATAGGCGATGGCCCTAACAGCATTCCGTATTTTTCTTCCTTTAAATCCTGTCCCATTTCTGCAGCACTTTGCCCATGATATAACCTGGCTAAATCCCGATGTAACTCATGAAAGCGCACGATGTAGGTTGATGCAAAAAAATTAGAAACAATGTGTTAACACATTTTACTTTATTGATAAAACCCCCAAATGCTTTTAAGTTAGATAAAACATACTAGTTTATTTAACTGCGAAGTTGTGGTCAAGTAGCTACTAATTCAAAACTAATTTATAAAGGCTAATATTATTTATCTGTACTTAAATCATATCAATGTTGTTTTTAAAGTCAATTGAGTTAAACATGATAATGCATTTCAATTTAAAACATAATTATTGTGTTGCATCACACTATATTGCCTGCCTTTAATGGGGGCATATTTGAAGATTTTTTTTATTTATTTTTCATCAATTACGATTTAAGATTGGACAACATTTTATTTCAATAAAATCAAAGTATAAAGGAAGATTACAAACGCGTGTCCAAGAGTTATACTCTCTGTACCGTCCACAACCTCACAAAGCTAGCTATCAATATCCCATGTTTCATTAAATTGCTTGTTTTTTTGCCCAGACCACAAAGTATAATCATAAGACAAAATAATGTGTCTACCTTTCAGAAAGTGGTAGACATAATAATGATTAAAGAGTATGTGTTCCTTCGTTGAAGAGTAGACAAAAGTAAAGCGGTGTAAGTCAATATTGCAGACGTTGCAGAAAATGGTGTCTGTCTTCTTTCTTATATAAATAATTATTAGCACTGAAAGGACATCTGTCAATATGTGTATTGTCTATAAGCGATGCACATATAATTTGGATCAAATTTGTCATTTTTTGTCGATACATTTCGAAATCATGTAGTAGAGTTATGAAAAGCGTGCAAGATGCGTAATTCATCTTTATTTCTAAATTTAGATAATAAAAACACTCAGCATAGGAAATTGTAGCATTAATGTGTGAATAAAAGTATGTCTGGACATACTTGGTCTAATTTTCTAATCAAATTAAACTGTGAATTAGTAATGAAGAATAATTGAAAAAACACCTCGTCCAGGTTGAAATGAACCTACAATTCCGAAGCAGTTTTCCCTGATAAAATACATTCTAAGACTATTGCATTGTCTTTACTGTCGCAAAGATGGCCGCTAAAACAATATTGATTGCTACCTGTCTGGAAAAACACTATTATAAAAATCTCGTTTGGTAGCAAAAAATAGACTAGCAGACGATTTTATAGATGGTAAACAACACGAAGCGATGTCACACACAGACGATCATTTCCCGTCTTTATTTGGGTTTAATGTCGTCTGATTTTGCAGAATTACCATAACTTCGCTCGTCTGCTTCTATCACTTTGGCCTCGCGTGGAATAGCGGGATACTGAGGTCATCGAAAGAGGACAATTTATTACAATTTCCAGTATCAAAATTGCCCAGTCGTCGCTTCTAATTGTCCCTTAATATGCATCTACAATGGATGTGGTCAGTTGATAAGACTCGTGTCCACTTAATTGCTCATCTGTGAGTCGTCTGCTTCAGCATCTGTCGATAATTTGATATCGCGGTCAAGGTCAAAGTTGAGCGCAAAGGGTTACCGTCGTTATGGTAATGAGTTTGAACCCGCAAATTAAAATGACCGTTTAGATGGTAATTACTGATATAGTAATTTAAATAATAGTATTTCAAGTCAACCTTTGAAATTGTATTCGCTTATTCCGGATGATAAGCTGTGATATTAATATATAAATACTTGTTTAAGCTTTTTACAAGTTATCATGCAGAATGTGATAAAAACTAACTGTTAGTTTCAAAAATAAATGATACAACATAATGATGCTATGCTTTGCATTGAATGCGTTGTAGCTATGTTATTAATAGATGGGTTTTCTCTTTGAGCATTACGTTAAAAAGAAAATCCACATTTATTAGGCAAAAGACCTAGCGACACTATTATTCAAAATGGATACATACTAATGCATAACAAACATCGCTTTTGATTGGTGAACCTTTAAATACTTACTAAATAATGTATTTATGGAAAATATTAATTACTGATAACAAAATTGTAACCGTGTATATAATAGCAGAAAGCGCAAAAATAGTAAATGATTGGTGAATGCTAAAAGATTTACTGTGGTCTACTACAGTCTCATAAGGTAGGAATACCGTGTTTCATGCTCATTTCTTTCAAATTAAACTCGGTGTCCTTCATAAGAATCAATGTTTTCAACATTTATTCATCTTTTTCGGAATATTAATACAATATTATTAATTGTGGTAAATCTTATTTGGGAGTAAAAGTGCATCTTTAATTAATGTAAATCAAATCAGTACTTATTTTATGTTTCTTATATTATGCCTCACCATAGTTCTTAATTTCTGTTAAATAATTTTATAGATACATTCATCTGAATTATGTTTCGGGTTTTTATTTCTACAAGTTAATCAATTATATGTGATGAACATAAACACCCTTTTAATGACGTTAATAAAGAATGTGTTAAACTTGTTAAAATATTAAACAAAACCATTTAAATTTTCTAATTAAATTAACAATTTGTTAGTCAGACTTCGTTTGAAAAGAACTATGAACAGGTCTTAAGAGTGTTCAGCTTGTCGAAATGATGTAAAAATGATTAAACAAATTACACTGAAAGGAATTAAGTCTCATTTCGGCCCCTAATTCTTCTCCAAAAATGACATTAGAAATTCGGTAGGATCTTCAAAATTAATTATTAAAGATGAGTCACCGGTCCTAGCATCACCCCCAAAATGCGTTTCCATGACGTCCTCGAAATTTAAGGGAAATCGGGAAAAAACTCATGCGGGGCTCTTCAGTCATGGGAGCGAATAAATCAAATCATCCAAAAGAAATGGAATGGAACCAAAAGAAACAGAGCTGGGGCTGCAAGGCTGAGCATTGTAATTAGTCTCTCAGTCAACCGCGGCTTTAGATATTCGTATTTTAAGCGTAAATTTTCATCAACTACTAATTATTTGCTGAACAGAGTCTCTTAATTGCTGCGGACTTTTTCAATGTTTAATCAATAGCCAGATTGATCGAGTGCAAGACAAGAATAAACCGCCTTTCACAAACTTACAGATGTCGTAAATTTCCATACATCCATATTTGGTGACAGAACAAGCCACGTGACTTTGACAGAAATTACAAGAACATATAGTGTCGTCTGTTCCGTATAATTGCAATGTGATATTTATTCTTGCTTACCAAAGCATGCTTCCTGGAGAGCGGTCAAAGCGTTCATATCCAACTGAAGCGAACACTTCTTGCTTTTCCATGACTGTAGTTGATATTTTATTGGCAGTTGGCATGGCATTCTTACTTCGGAGAGATGAGTAGATGCAATCGACAGGAAATATATGGAGGTAGACGGAAACAAGTATATTTAGCATCAAAGTTACATCTATTATGTATGGATCTGAGACCAGTCACAAGAACATGCTATATTTGGTATTGTCAAAAATAAAATGTTGACATAACGAAAAACACACACACACATGTATAACAAACATGAATTTTGTTTGATAAACCTTCAACTACTGAAAACAAGTTTAAAACCGTGTATTTAACAGGTGAAAACGCAAAAATATTAAATGACTGGTGAATGCTAGATATTTACTGTGGTCTACTATAGGTAGAAATACCGTGTTTTCCGCACCTTTAAAGGGCTGTGTACTCCGTATGATAAATTAGCGAGAGAAAAAAGAAAATTGTCGAAAACTGACATAAACTTGGCATCGATGTGTACAATGCATCGCAACTTATTAACTGAAGTACCACATAGTTTACAATTTATTTAAGTTTAGCAGTTAGTTCGTCTTTTCCATAAAAAAAAGATTACTGGGTATGTCTACCAGGTAGAATTTATGACTTATGCGTGATTGGCTAGTCGGTGTTATCACGTGATATTACCGAGGTAGGTGTACAGCTTAATTATGTCACCCAATTAAAGTAAGCCGTCGTAGCTCAGTGGATACGACGCTGGACTGTAATTTTGTCGACACGAGTTCGAACCCGGTCTCCGACAAAAATTTTTTTTACATTTTGGCATTTTTTTTACAAGTATGATATCAAGGCGTAAACACATTATATTAGATAACTGTCCTTAGATTCGTTACAGAAAAACACTTTTTTGGTGCCAATCTTGTGTACAGTCCCTTTAAGTCAAATAAAACACAGTGTCATTCATAAGAACCATTGTTTTCGACATTCATTAATCCTTTTTTGTAAATTAAAACAATTATATTAAATATGGTAAATCTTTTTTGAGAGTAATAGTGAATCTTAAGCAATTTTGATTTTGATGGTGAATAATCTAAAATTGTGGAAAAATACAAACGCGTACACATCATCGCTCAAGACTCTAGGGCGGTTCTATAATTCTATTTCGGCCTAAACCTCAAACGGAAATACAACTAAAAGGGAGCCATTACAACACTTATGAGTCAGAGTGAGTCTTTATTGATATTAATGACCATATTCGACAGTTTCCACAATTTAACATGCTGGAATCCTTCATGTTAGGGTACATTTGGGAGTTTTAAGAGTCATGTGCTAGTGACAGACTAATTCACCCTGTGGGTTTAGAGAGTTTAAAGTCGGGGAAATTATCCCAGCCTGTCTGATAAAGATGTAATGGTGAATTATGGGTAATTGTGGGAACGGGAATTATGGGTACTTGAGAGCATGGTAACGTAATTTATGGTGACCTCTTTTGGAGACAATTGTCGTGAAATTGTCGCAAAATGGTACGGGTCGGCTGTACCGTACGGTTTCCTTGATAGATAATATGTACGGGAGTGTTTTAGGAATGTCGATTAAGATAAATACGGGGTAATTTCTATCCTGTCGCTACTTATGTAAATCCTCTTTAGTTGGTAACTGCCATTTTCATCTTTCTCTTTTATGTTTCCTTCTTAGAACTGAACTATTCCAAAACACATGGTAATTGCTACACAGATGCAAACTGGAATTAAATATGCCCAGATAATTATTGTTTTCATTCTAATAATAGCTCAAATGTGAAGAAGGCATTCTCTTTTGTAAATAAACAATTCACAATCACCCTACAAATCCTGGCGTTCTATTGAAAATGCATTCGTGATAGTCCTAATTTTCGTTAACCCCTCATCAAAGGCATCAAAATGCATTTGTTTATTGCATGTCCTTAAGGGTTTACCATTTCAAGTCCCCTGAGCACGCGAAACATGCACTTTGGCTCTTAGTGTGCTTCCTAATAAAGGGGGGAAATGTCACTGTCATTAGACAGCATTGTCTGCTGTTTTTCGGCAAGACACATTGGCCCCTAGCGTTCCAAATCCAACCATTCATGTATACATGTCAACGTCACTGACAACGGAATTATCTTGAAACACGAAGATTTGCCATTCTTTTCATTCAAATTCACCAATATTAATTTAAAGATGCACCCCTACTCACTCCCAAATAAGATTTACCACAATTAATACAATTGTTTTAATAAACCAAAAAGGATGAATAAATGTCAAAAACAATGGTTCTTATGAAGGATGCCGAGTTTAAATTCAAAGAAACGTGCAGAAAACACGGTATTTCTTCCTTATGAGTCAATAGTAAATCACAGTTAATCTTTTAGCACTCCCCAATCATTTAATATTTTTGCGTTTTCAACTATTAAATACACGGTTACAATCTTGTTATCAGTAATTAGTATGTTCAATAAATGCATTATTTAGTAAGAAGTTAAGGGTTTCTCACTCAAAATTTATGTTTCTTATACATGTGTATGTATTGATTTTGAATACAAGTATCCCTTTAAAATATGGCGCGCATCGTACAATAATTACAAACACGTTTAAGGAATTCTTATGCTTGGTTGTTTTCGTGCTGCAGATAATAATTACAATCACACTAGCAGAAAAAGGAACTGTCTGTGCTTACGAATATATATCGACTCTCAGGAATATATATCGACTCAAAACTCCAGAAATAGCAACTTCTTAGATGATTTAAAACTGAAAAAATCCACATGCTCTGAGAAAAGCCATTGTATATACTAATTGTATTTGTATGTTCAATGATTAAAGATCACCGAACGTCTGTGGATCATATTTCGCACAAAATGTGTATCATAAACTGTAAGCTGTTACTGTTTCCACTAGAATTTCAAAGTATGTTAAACTGCATTTTGTTAAAAGCGGCTGATTCAAGTTTGAGCAACCTTCATATTATTTAAGCGTTATATACATAAACTTTCCTCAGATGTTTTCTGAAATCGTAAGACAATTGTCAGGGTTTTCTAAATATGAAAATGTAGGCGGTACCAAAGTACATTTAAATCTGCACTCTCACAGATTGAACGTTTCGACATCTTTTTTGTAATTTTTTGTCTTGGAACGAGCCAGATTTTGCGAAAATGCATGAACACTGCTGATATAAGACCGCTTAGAAACGCTTTTAGCCAAAAAGCATAAATTTTCGAACGGAAATATGGAAACTGCGATCTGATCTTTTGTCAGTAGTCTTACATCACTGGTTTTTAGATATCAAGGCAAGAATTGGCTAATACCAAGACAAAAAAAGTTATGTTTAAACGGTTAATCTGTGAGAGTGCAGCTTTAAGATTTGCCTGAAAATTTAACAGTCGTGTATTAGGAATCTTTATACACTTTCCTGAGCGCAGAACGAAATCTATTGCAATTACATTTTTAATCTTGTTGATTTATACGTTCCCAAAACGTAGAACTAGTTTTTTTTTTCTTAATAAGTTATTCAACGTACTTTCAGTCCCTTTATCAAATCCTATACTGGTATGCTGCAGTCAATGGTCTTGTTTGATGTATAGCCAAGCTGAGAAAAACTCGCCGTCGCCTCTATTAATCAAACAATCCCTAAGGAGGACGACAATGTATTATTATTTTCCCCTTTCCCAGAATTCATTACTCCAAAATTCATCAACATTGTTCATCGAGATATGAGGATGGAGAAATTCTGCAGTGCACGAGCGCGCATGCCTTGCCCTGCGTGAGGACGTGCAAAGTTCCTGGTGGTTAAACCGCTTTAATCTTAAGTCACAATGACAAAGCGGGAATAAAAGAAATTAATCTTGGTGTTGGTCAGCGTCAATCAAAGAAAGCCACGCGTCCCCCAGGGATTTCATAACGTTGGTCGGCACGAAATTGGTCCTGGACATTTGCATTTTAGGTCCAAGATGTTAAGCAAAGTAGACAAGGATCATAATAAGGTTTTGACAAAGGCGTTGACATCTTGTTTGAATGATATATTTTTGAGCTTAGACTGGGAATTGTTGACGGGGACATGGTAATTAGAATCGCATTAGACCAACGCCGAATTAGTCATATATATAAATGAAGAAAAAACCGTAGAAACTAAGTAAGAAACCAGCTAGTGCAAGACGTCTATTGAAACATTTGTATTAATTGTGGTAAATCTTATTTGGATGTAAGAGTGCACCTTTAAAAAGATCCTTAAATTCATATTTTGATATAATTTTTTAAAAAACCCTGATTTTTAAGAAGTTAAAATCAGGGCATTGCATCTATATGTGCACGTTTCACTAGAGCATTTTTTGTTAAAAGTTTGCAATTCTGCTGTAAATTTTAAAATTAGAATTTCATGAGCTTTCTAGAGACATAAATTTCTTAAGGATCGGTCTAAAAAAAACAACAACCTTAAAACATCGGTAATATTCTGAGCTATGATTGTTTACTGAAGATGGTTACTTTTTGCCAATCAGTAGGATGGTTAAACTGTCCATTTAGTCATATATATAAATGAAGAAAACCCCGTAGAAACTAAGTACGGAACCAGCTATTGTAAGACGTCCCCTTTATAACAATTATTTCGTAGTTCATCTTTAGTTTAAACCTTCTATATTTATAACGATTTAAAAAGTTTATATATTTTATACTAAGTCACTCTCGTTGGCACGTTGTTGCGCGAGAGTGTGGTCATTTGTTGCAGGGTGAAAAGGAATACCCGGAGAAAACACTCTTGTCCGGCATGGTGACCACTAACCCAACTCAAATGCACCAAGGAAGGGATTCGCACCCGGGTCGCCTTTGTAAGAAGCGAGTGCACTACCCGCTGCGCTCTAAGCGGACGATTTCATATATGGCAGGGCTGTACCTATATAAACCTTGCACTGACAGACATTAAACGAACAGATACCATGTTAACTTCATAACCCATAATCTGGAACATTCTAAGTATCTATATCTGAGAGTCTGAGGCCGTCCCAAACAAATAGAGAGTATGTTATTTACCTCGTTGTTTCATCATCACTATATCGGCATCTCCATTGTAGGTAAATGAAAAAAATGCATAATATAATATAGTAGTTAATTATATCATTTAACACGTCATTTTGTCAACCCAAAATGGAGTATCAGCTACAACATTATAAGCTACAACATTATAAGCTACAACATTATAAGCTACAACATTATAAGCTACAACATTATTAAGAAAACGCGATCCAAAACAAATACGCATTTAGCTCGTTATGCCATCAGCCCTAATATGTGCATACAATAAGACCCATTCTCATACAAGACCATTTGGGGATATGACGAAGTCAAGCCATAATGCAGCCATTATAGGGCGCGAGTAGACCATTATAAACTCTCACCAAAACAACATACAGGACCATGCTATTTAAAAAGATATTGCATAAACCCTGAAGTGGCGGCTCTGATACGGGGTAACTATAAAAAAATCCAATGAATATGTATGATGTTATATATTACCCACGACTTCACCAAAACTTAGATTGGTAGCCTCGTTATGTAGTTATCTTTCACAAATACAACATAAATTTGATACCATTAATACTGTAATACCTCAAGATAAAATATATATCTCGAAGACCTGTGAAAACCGTATGGAACAAAACATTAGAAAACAAATTGTTATTTAAATATCTTCATTTTCATACAACTATCTAAATATCTCGCCCAAAATAGTTTATGCAAATACGCAATCAACGATTCCCTACCGCTAAATCACATTGATACAAATTCTGCAATGCAACTAAAATAAATACAAATAACTCCCCATGTGTTCTTACATTGTTAGGTAGCTGAGTGCAATTACAACACATAAATCAAGAGATAAGGATACGCTCCTTAAAACATCGACGGATATTGTGGTTTTAGAGCCCACCATATGACGCAATGATGCACACGATATGTCGTTAGTGTTCCAAAATTAACAAAACAGCTGATGGATAAACAACTTTGCCGTTTTAAAATGGTTTATATGCTTACTGTAACATGTTCGCCCGGATTTTTTTATCATTTAAAGCTGCACTCTCATAGATTTACCGCTTCGACAACTTTTTTTTATTTAATGTCTTGGAATGAGCAAACTGTTGCGTAAATATCAGCAAACTACTGATATAAGACTGCTGACAAAAGATCAGATCGTAGAGTTCATATTTCCGTTCGAAAATTAATGTTTTATGGCTAAAAGCGCTACTAACGGTTTAAAAAAAAAATGAATAAATCATCCTTTTTTGGAATTAAATATGAAAATCTGCCATCTAATGTTTAGTCAGCAGTCTTATATAACTGATTTCCATGCTTTTGCGCATAATTGGCTCGTTCCAAGACAAAAAAACTAAAACACTTGTCAAAACGTTCAATCTGTGTGAGTGCAGCTTTAACATGTTCGCCAGGAATTGTTTTACTTTAAACGTTATCTAACTGTATGTTTTGGTATTTGAACTCAGACATAAAGCTATTCAGCACAGCAAGCAAGATTTCGCGATTGGTTTACGTATTTTTTTACGACATTCTACATATAGTTTACGACATCTCAAAATCCCTCTGGGAGTACGTTTATTAGCAGTTTGCCTAAAAAGATTAGTTGAAAGTCTGAGATTTCGGATCTAACAGTAGCATATAGAAATGGGAGCGGTGGTTTTCATTACATAACAGCAATGTTTAATGGTTTTATGTATTGTACAAAATAATAAAAACTCCACAGGACCCATGGGCCAAGATGTAGATACTTCACAGAACGACCTCAGACGGAAGAAATTACAAATACGACGGGGACAAAGATAAGATGTGATCTTTCCCTCTAACAGAAATACCCTTGAGGGTCTTTGGAATTTATTTCCCAACTCTGAATGTACATACAATTGCAGTGCTTAAGCCAGGATTTTGAAAATGGCAGAGAGCTAGGTAAGAAAGGGCACTTTTGACGCGCATTGAATGGGCCATAGACATATGCCTATGAGGCAGGGGTCAATGTCCAATTTTTTATTGTGTGTTGTAACTACTTTCAAAACTAAATGTTTGCTATGAATACCTTACCTGTCATCTTTACTTTTGTGTCAAAACTATGCAATCATGTGTATTTACTATTCTAAAAACTAAAAAAAAATACTTGACCACAATAATGTCCAACAAATATCAAATAAAGTTAAAAACTGTTAGAGAAATCAGGTTGTAGCAATTTTCATACAGGGCATAATAAAAAGTAAAAAGAAAGTGCTATTTAGGCCCAGCTGGAGTTGTTTCCTTAGTTTTAAACAGTGTTCACCTAAAACAGTTCAGTTTCAGTTTTTACCGTTTCAAGGTTCTCATTTCTGCTGCTCTATATGCTGAACATAAATATGATCACGGATATCATCCTCATTATTTTGGGTAGTTGAACCTCTGAAATTGCGCCCCCTCCTTAAAAACCGAAATATAAATGTTTTGAACATTAGTAGGGGGGTTCATCCTTCAAGAAAAGTTTGACTGGAAGGAGAGGGTTTGTCCTAAATTAGTATTCCAGTGCAATAATCTTGTACGTCCTTACAATACAATGATAAGCTCATAAGTAAAACAATCAACTATGACCTTTTTATGAGACAAAATGTTAGTTTATACTCCATTGTAACGAAAGCTAACGGTTTATAGAATCACACTCGAGCCGTTTCCTGGGTTGATACCAGTACTGGTTTTGAAGGGCCATGAGAGGGTACCTCTGATGGGGACCAACATCTTGGATTAATGGCGGACACCTTTTCCACAAGACCACCCTCACTCTGGGGATCTAACCAACAACATCGTTAGTGTGGATATCTACACCTATATAGACCATCATCACTCTGGTGAGGAACGAACCAACAGCCTCTTGGTCAAGAGGCGGAAACCTACTCCACTAGACCATTCTCACTCACAAAAGGCCCAGGCGACGTCACAAGATATGAGAATCAGCACAGATTATATTGAACATTGACATAAGTATCGTATTTATAAAGGTTATCACATTGGGAGCCATCGGTCTCTTTTACAACAATGCTTAGAGGCATAGCCAAGTTAGTTAAGATTGGTTTTTGCAAGAGCAAAATAGATTTTTAAGTAACATAATTGAAAATTACATTGTGGAGGTGTAAGTGTCTTCATGCTATTTTACCGTCCATAGCCACACACTTTGGGCTCACACTCCGTTTTAATGACTGCCAACCCCCGGGGTGTTACGCGTATTCTGAGACGCCTCAACATGCAAATTGCCTGGCAAAGTTGAGACGTCGTAAACTCTCCATAAACTCGAGTATATCAGCTTGTAGAAACCTCGTAGAAGTCCCGTAAAAAACTATACAACGAGAGAGGTAACATGTGTTCTTTAATTTGCAACACTTTAAGCTTTCATGCGGTATCATTATACATAATTTGATCAAGAAATATGCATTTCCGAACATGATACATTTAAATATATGCACTTTATGTAAACCTCTGAGACTATCTCTTCCGCTATGCCATAAAAAACGATAGACTGGAATAATTCCGCAGAAAGCTTAATGCTATAAATTTTGAAATAGCTCTCATTCAATCACGATGTTTGGAGTATAAAACATAAGCCTGATCAATAAATGAACGCTCTTCTAATAAATTAACTGCCATGCCGTTAATTAATCTGTCTTTAATTTAGCAGAAGTAAATGAGACATGTGGGTATCGTCCGAAAACCGTCTTTGATAAGGTCATGTAAAAAAATGAGAAAAAAATGAATGTCGTTGGACATTTGACAATCAAGCTGTCGAATGTCTTATGTCATGCCAGCACAATGTTCTATGTCGAAGGTTGAATGTTGTGTGTGGAGCTATCTTTACACAGCTCTTCGATAGTGTTACATTAAAGTTCCATTTACATAAATCGTTTTGAGTCCATGTATCATCGGCCTAACGACCTTGGTTACGTAAAGCTGCTTCATTTTTAAGTAGCCAGCAGCCACTTGTATAAAACTTAACTTTAAGGTAGCACACCCTTAATAAAAACCTCCAATTTAAAATCTTCAATTTTAATAATTTAGCCTATGTTGTTACGCACAAGACTAAACAACTTTTGAGGGTTTCAAGGTAGATGTTCGAATCCATCTAGAAGCACATAAATATTATGGTTTACTCTGGGGATTCGGAAATATTTATGCAATTATTCGCTTCACTGGCAATCAATTAAGACTAAGTAATACAAATTACACGTTTAAACACTACTATTAATTTATACTATTAAAACTTTACGAACTACTTTAACAGATGTACCGGCATACATCCGCGGTTGTTTTCGATAAAATATGGCCGAGGAGTTCCGAATGGCCAAACCAAATACTTAACCAATTTCATACAATTTGCTGCTGCATACTAAATTGCACGGCTTATCATGACCTTTCTGAATGTCCTGATACGCAAGGGCGGTCCCATTGAAAGCAGTAAATAGCATGTCGACAAAGTCAGTACAATACAGAACTATTTTGACAAGCATTGTGATACTGTACTACCATGTTTAAACGTTGCTTGTATCTTTGACGTGGAGCAAAAGTTTGAATTATCACTAGTGTTTCAATCGCAATAAAAATGTTTTGACATATTTCTCAACAAAATCGACGCAGGAACAGATAATAAATAATTGTATTAAATGAAAAAATATTATCCAACAGGTCCAAAAACATAGGGCCACACAAACACATGTACGCCACACAAACACATATACGCCACACAAACACGTATACGCCATACAAACACATATACGCCACAAAAACACATATACGCCACACAAACACATATACGCAACACAAACACGTATACGCCATACAAACACATATACGCCACAAAAACACATATACGCCACAAAACACATATACGCCACACAAACACACACACGCCACACAAACACATAAACGCCACATATATGCAACATAAACATATATATGACACACACACACACACACACACACACACACATAAACGCCACACAAACACATGTATGCCACACAAACACATATACACAACACAAACACAAGTACGGCACTAAAACACATATTTGCCTCGCAGACTTCTCAAAAACACATATAGGACACTCAATCACATACTGGCCTTACAAACACGTATATGCCTCGCAGACTTCTCAAAAAAACATATAGGACACTCAAACACGTACTGGCCTTACAAACACGTATATGCCTCGCAGACTTCTCAAAAACACATATAGGACACTCAATCACATACTGGCCTTACAAACACGTATATGCCTCGCAGACTTCTCAAAAACACATATAGGACACTCAATCACATACTGGCCTTACAAACACGTATATGCCTCGCAGACTTCTCAAAAAAACATATAGGACACTCAAACACGTACTGGCCTTACAAACACGTATATGCCTCGCAGACTTCTCAAAAAACATATAGGACACTCAATCACATACTGGCCTTACAAACACGTATATGCCTCGCAGACTTCTCAAACAAACATATAGGACACTCAAACACGTACTGGCCTTACAAACACGTATGTGTGCATGCCCTACAGGCACCTTACAAACGCTCAAGGCTGAAAAAGATCTTATAGGCCACAAAACCACGTACACACCTCAAACAGATTTCTATTCATCAACAACCTTGGAGGTTTCATAAAATAGTTCAATAGATTTTATAATTTGTTAGACATAGACTTAACAGAATTGACAATAACTTATTAGTTTTCTTATCGTAAAGTAGTTCTAGACCGGCAATCAGAATATGCGTTATCAGTAAAGGAGAGTTCGTGGGAGACTCCAATTTTTTATTCCTTTTTTGCCATAAAACATGCTGGGCCACACTGTGTCACATTCCATCAACTGATTATAAATCTTATCCCTCTCATGACAGGCCCCAAAATCTGAGAGTCTTGTGTCAACCAGAAATGATGAACGTTAATTTAAACCGGCAAATAGTGCAGATATCCATCGGACATAGTCAGATCATAGCGAAACAAACAGAAATAAATGTTAATTTAATGTGGCTGTACAAATCCTCAATTTTAGCAATCACGTGTTATTGATGCAAAGCTGTCACAAAATCTTGATAAAAAATATGACCGACACCCCGACCACACGGCATTGTAATTAATGAGAACGTATTAACATTTTATGGATAAATGAAACTACTAACAGATTATTTAAATCAAATACTGTAGATTTATAATTCGACTTGCAGGTCTTTGTGCAGCATTGGCGAATTGTAAATTGTTTATTTATAAGTGATAGCGTTCGGAACTCCTCGGATGTATGCTGGTATATCAGTAAAAGTAGTTCGTAAAGTTTTAAATACTAGTTATAATGTTCTGTAGTGTTTTTTACGTATAATATGTATAAGTAAGTTTAAATTGATTGCAATTGAAGTTAATACTGCATAAATAATTAAGATTCCCAAGAGAAACGTCATGAAGAAGCTTAACTTGTAAATTCAAATTACAACGCGATCTACTTGTAGCGTAGTTAAATATAAAGATTTCTTAAACTGTTAACCGTCCATATATATCCGAGATTGTTTTCGAAGGGGAATATATTTATATAGGTTTGTTTTCAATGCGACATCCCCAAATGTACCGTTTTATAGATTATAAGTATCTTCCATGGCCGAGACTGTAAGATAGGTTCATCCCGACCCAAGCGTAGGGTGTTTTTTTGGAAACGAAGTTTACAGAGTTTCCGCAAAACACCCTACGCTCGGGTCGTGATAAACCTTTCTCCCACCTCAGATAAGTAGATCCAATAATTTAACCATGCTAGATATTCTTATCATGCCCACGGGCGAAGATAAAATGCCCGTATGGAACTTCTTTTTAATGGTCACCACATTGTAGTTACCTCCCTTGTCGAAGACTGTCGTCAGTAGCATCAAGGAAATCTTGTCTTGTGGTAATATTTAGAACGCCAATTAATTATTTTTCGCTTCAAATGTCACCATAAAACATTTTTCACGCACCATTCAAGAAATAATGCTTCATTCTCCTTAGAACTATTTAAAAAGACCGATTTTGCTATTAACATAATCTGAATCAATGCGCGCATATCCATGACAACAACGAACGGAATATACTTATAATCTTACAGTTATGATTGCGTGTGGATATGCGATAATTCGTGGTTGTCATGGATATGCGCACACTGATTCAGATTATGTTAATAATCAAATCAGTCTTTAAATAGTTCTAGGAGAGAGAAACATTATTTCTTGAACGGTGCGTGGAAACTGTTTAATGGTGACATTTGAAGCGAGAAATAATTAATTAGCGTTCTAAATAATGCCACAAGATAAGGTTTCCATGATGCTACAGACGACAGTCTTCGACAAGGGAGGTAATTATAATGTGGTGACCATTAAAAAGGAGTTCCATACGGGCATTTTATCTTCGCCCGTAGGCAAGATAAGAATATCTAGCATGGTTAAATTATTGGATCTACTTATCTGAGGTGGAAGAAATGATGATCGCTTCTTGTATGCTTTTTCTGATCATGTCTAAATGTAAGAATCATGGTGTTTGTTATATACATGTCAATAAGCATTTTTCAAGTAATTATGAAGTCATTTTTTTCTTTTGATAAGTAAATACCTTATATCACAAAGTTACACTCTTTTTCAAAAACAATACATGTATAACAAACATAGGTTTTGAGTGATAAACCTTTAACTGTTTACTCAATAATGCATTTCAGAAAATATTAATGAATGAAAATACGAGTGTAACCGTGTATTAAATAGCTGAACACGCAAACTATTAAATGATTGGTGGTGCTAAAATATTTACTGTGTTCTACTGTCTCAGAAATACCGTGTTTTCTTCACCATTATTTCAAATTAAACACGGTTTTCTTCATTATATAAGAACCATTGTTTTCGACATTCATTCATCTGTTTTGGTATTTAAAACATTTGTATTAATTGTGGTAAATCTTAGAATGTCCTTAAATTCATATTTGGCATATGATTTAAAAAAACACCCTGATTTTAAGAAGTTAAATCATGGCAATGCAACTATATTGGCACGAATCACTGGTGCATTTTTTGTTTTTGTTAAAAGATTGCAATTCTGCTCTAAATTTCAAAATTAGAATTTTATGAGCTTTTTAGAGACATAAATTTCTTAAGGATCGGTCTAAAAAAAAAAACAACTTTAAACCATCGGAAATATTCTGCGGCTATAAATGTTTACTGAAGATGCTTACTGTTTTGCCAATCAGTAGGATGGTTAAACAGTAGCAGGTGTTCGTGGTGTCATCAATCAAGGTCCCTATAGAGGAAAGAATGGTTAAAATGAGAATCGCGATTGGGTCCCGATCGGAACATCTCGGCCATCTCCGCCAAACAACTAGCCTCGGATGTATGTTCGTGCTTTAGTAAAAGTAGTTCGTAATATTAAAATGGCGGCGACGCCTATGAAGATGGTGTCTTCCTGTGGGTGACAGGCAACTTCATTTGCACAATGCAGCTCAGAGTCATGTATATTCTTTAAGTGTATTACTACGCGATCTACATGCAGCGTAGTTAAATGTTAAGAATTCTGACATTGTAAACCGTCCATATACTTCCAATGTCGTTTCTAAGGAAAACGACCGAGGAGCTCCGATTGGGTGAAGTATTTTGTTTATCTCTGTTAAACAGGTATCGGGTACGTCAGTGACTGGAGGAAAAAAAACAAGCTTAACTCCAACGCAGTGACCCCCCTCTTCTTCTTTTGCAATGTACATATACACATGTAACAACATACCCAAGCAGGGCGAAAACAACATTTGAGTAGGACTTACTTTTAATATCATTTCTTCCTTCCTATGAAGTGTTGTTTACCGCAATATCGAAATTGGCAGATTGTTTACGTTTAACACAAAACCACCTACTTACTTTTCCCGAAATATATACTTAAATGCTGCGCTAACAAAAAACGACATCATCTATTTGGCTGCCTGCTACGATCGAAGATTCCAGCTTGGACAATAAACATTAAATTCGCGTTCGGAGGCCAAATTGTCTGTCAACCTGTCCTTCAATGTCGCTTATTATCCGAAATACCGGGCTATTATTCCATCAGGATTTTGCTTTAGTGTGCAAAACAGCCTACCACAAGTCTGAAATAGAATTATTCTGCCTGATGTTGGACTTTTTTTCCGAGGACGTTCCTAGATTTACGTGACATTAACAGCGTGGACCCTGATGTATTATTGCTGGTGTGTACTTTCTAGACATCATTCGTCTAGATGACGCTTATTTTATGTCCTACCACCTTGACACTATATCTTTATATCTCAGAATGATAAGCAATGGATTTAACAGTACAGTGCTCCAGCTAACCCTAAAAAGGAGCGTGTGACACCCCGCTGCACCTTTTCGGTCCCCTCCTGCCTTTTTACTACACCCTGCTTTGCCCTTTAGATTGACAGACAATAATCAGAAATAAGTATATAAATAATAAGTATACATAATTTTGACACGAGGGTAAAAATAACAGCTAAAATATTCATAACAAATTATTTTACATTTAACATCCTGTTGCTGTCGTGTGTAGCATTGTTCGTCTGCTCCACATTTAACATCATATTGCTGTCGTGTGTGTAGCATTGTTCTTCTGCTTGACACATTAAACATCATATTGTTGTCGTTCGTGTGTATCATTGTTCGTCTGCACGACACATTCAACATTTTATTGCTGTCTTTTGTGTGTAGAATTGTTCGTCTGCTCCACACATTTAACATCATATTGCTGTCGTTCGTGTGTATCATTGTTCGTCTGCTCGACACATTCAACATTTTATTGCTGTCTTTTGTGTGTAGAATTGTTCGTCTGCTCCACACATTTAACATCATATTGGTGCCGTTGGTGTGTATCATTGTTCGTCTGCTCGACACATTTAACATTTTATTGCTGTCTTTTGTGTGTAGAATTGTTCGTCTGCTCCACACATTTAACATCATATTGCTGTCGTTCGTGTGTATCATTGTTCGTCTGCTCGACACATTTAACATTTTATTGCTGTCTTTTGTGTGTAGAATTGTTCGTCTGCTCCACACATTTAACATCATATTGATGCCGTTGGTGTAGCATTGTTCGTCTACTTGACACATTTAACATCATATTGCTGTCGTTGGTGTAGCATTGTCCGTCTGCTTGATACATTTAACATCCTGGTGCTGTCGTGTGTAGCATTGTTCGCCTGCTTGACATTTCACATCATTTTGCTGTCGTAAGTGTAATATTGTCCATCTGAATGACACATTCAACATGATATTGCTGTCGTGTGTGTGTCATTGTCCGTTTGCTTGACACATTTAACACCATTTTGGTGTCTTGTGTGCAGCATTGTTCGTCTGCATGACATATTTAATACCATATTGCTGTCGTGTCTGAGCAATGTTCGTATGCATGACACATTTAACATCATTTCGTTGTAGTTTGTGTGTAGGATTGTTCGTCTGCTTGACACATTTAACATCATTTCGTTGTCGTTTGTGTGTAGGATTGTTCGTCTGCATGACACATTTAACATCATATTGCTGCCGTGTGTAGCATTTCTCGTCTGCATGACACAGTTAACATCTTAATGTTGTCGTTAGTGTGTAGCATTGTTCGTCTGCTTGACACATTTAACATAATTTTGCTGACGTTTGGGTGTAGAATTTGTCGTCTGTTTGACACGGTTAACATCATATTGCTGTCGTTTGTATTTAGCATTGTTCGTCTGCTCGACACATTTAACATTATATTGCTGTGTTGTGTGTGTATCTTCGTACGTCTGCTCGACAGATTTAACATCATATTGCTGTCTTGTGTCTATATTGTTCTTCATCTGTATTGAGTTCATTTATTGTCATCATTGTGCCTTATTGCAATGGTTTGGTCCGCCGGCCCCGGTAGTATCCCATCGCGTTATCAGGGCATTGGTTGTACTAGCAAACAAAACAACTGTGCGACCCTTATGTTGATTGTATTGGATTCGTTGTTTTTGTTTGTATACATGTATCATTTGTATTTTGCCTCTGAAGTTGTTGTTTTCGTTTAATACAGTCTTGAGGGTTTTCTAAACATCAATAGATATATATCATACGTACGCGTACAAACAAATCACATAAAAAAATGTGTTGAGCTTCCGGTTATAACAAAACACATGAATACTTGCAGTTTTTATTGCAGTGTTATATAGCTATTAAAATACATGTGTTTAAGTTCCGACATATTCATCAAAATTCGTTATGCGCCATTTGTACTTAGTATTCCTACCAAAATAATGCAAAACAAAATAACGCTCAACGTCATTCGGCATTGCCACTCATGATAATGATCTTGAGGAACTAAAACGCATATCAAATCATATCAACTTTCACCGGGACCCCATAAATCTCACATATATTATACGACAGATGCATGTAACAGGGCTCTCGGTTACACCACTTGTCTGCAACTCCTTAACTAAAGGGTTATTTTACTGCTTTTCAAGAGTCAGTAATGGAGGGACTTGCTCACTACTTAGCGTTTACTACTAAGATTCCCATGCACGTGAGTCTTTGTTTGAACTTCTAGAAGTATCTACCCTTTGATATCAAGAACAGTATAGTATCCGTATGTCAGTCTTCATAATGCAGATGTAAAAGTTTCACTGTGATATCCTTCATAGTATCCGTATGTCAGTCTTCATAATGCAGAAGTAAACGTTTCACTGTAATGTACATCATGGTATCCGTCTGCCGGTCTCATAATGCAGAAGTAAACGTTTCACTGTAATGTACATCATGGTATCCGTCTGCCGGTCTCATAATGCAGAAGTAAACGTTTCACTGTAATGTACATCATGGTATCCGTCTGCCGGTCTCATAATGCAGATGTAAACGTTTCACTGTAATGTACATCATGGTATCCGTCTGCCGGTCTCATAATGCAGAAGTAAACGTTTCACTGTAATGTACATCATGGTATCCGTCTGCCGGCCTCATAATACAGAAGTAAACGTTTCACTGTAATGTACATCATGGTATCCGTCTGCCGGCCTCATAATGCAGAAGTAAACGTTTCACTGTAATGTACATCATAGTATCCGTCTGCCACCCTCATAATGCAGAAGGAATAATTTCACTGTTATGTACATCATGGTATCCGTCTGCCGGCCTCATAATGCAGAAGGAAAAATTTCACTGTTCTGTACATCATGGTATCCGTCTGCCAGCCTCATAATGCAGAAGGAAAAAAATCACTGTTGTGTACATCATGGTATCCGTCTGCCAGCCTCATAATGCAGAAGGAAAAATTTCACTGTTATATACATCATGGTATCCGTCTGCCAGCCTCATAATGCAGAAGGAAAAATTTCACTGTTATGTACATCATGGTATCCGTCAGCCGGCCTCATAATACACAAAAGAAACATTGCACCGTATTGTACATCATGGTATCCGTCTGCCGGCCTCATAATACACAAAAGAAACATTGCACCGTATTGTACATCATGGTATCCGTCTTCCGGCCTCATAATACACAAAAGAAACATTGCACCGTATTGTACATCATGGTATCCGTCTGCCGGCCTCATAATACACAAAAGAAACATTGCACCGTATTGTACATCATGGTATCCGTTTGCCGGCCTCATAATACACAAAAGAAACATTGCACCGTATTGTACATCATGGTATCCGTCTTCCGGCCTCATAATACAGAAGGAAACGTTTCACCGTATTGTACATCATGGTACCCGTCTGCCGGCCTCATAATGCAGAAGGAAACGTTTCACTGTTATGTACATCATAGTATCCGTCTGTCAGTCTTCATAATGCAGATTTATACGTTTCACTGTAACGTTCATCATAGTATCCGTCTGCCGGCCTCTTAATGCAGATGTAAAAGTTTCAATGTAACGTTCATCATAGTATCCGTCTGCCGGTCTCATAATGCAGATGTAAAAGTTTCACTGTAACGTTCATCATAGTATCCGTCTGCCGGTCTCATAATGCAGATATAAAAGTTTCAATGTAACGTTCATCATGGTATCCGTCTGTCGGCCTCATAATGCAGATGTAAACGTTTCAATGTAACGTTCATCATGGTATCCGTCTGCCGGTCTCATAATGCAGATATAAAAGTTTCAATGTAACGTTCATCATAGTATCCGTCTGCCGGTCTCATAATGCAGATGTAAACGTTTCACTGTAACGTTCTTCATAGTATCCGTCCGCCAGCCTCATAATGCAGATATAAAAGTTTCAATGTAACGTTCATCATGGTATCCGTCTGCCGGCCTCATAATGCAGAAGGAAACGTTTCGCTGTTATGTACACAATAGTATCTGTCTGTCAGCCTTCATAATGCAGAAATTAACGTTTCAGTGTATTGCTTGACTGAGTTGTTGCCCTTTGATAGTTCCCTGCCATCAACAGTCTTGTTCTCGTCTGAAATCACGCTAGATCGACTTAATGATACTTACCCCTGTGAGCATGTTATTATTATCATGTCTGCGTGTTGCTCTTTCAAAACATGATCCCAGTTGTATTTCTCTTGCAAAACAGAGTTCAGCCTGGGATGTGATTCAATACGAAACTTAGATTGAACTTAAATTAAAGATCAGAAACTAAGTGTGTTTTGATTGGCATGTATATTTAGCTGACCAATAGGTTGAATAGAATGACTGAGGTATATTTGAATACTGGCCTTGCAGACCTATAGTAATAGTTTGACTTAAAAGTAGCATGAATATACATTGTTCCTTAGTTCCCAATCTTAATCTGATGGAAGTTATTGACTGTATTTTGATAGTGGTGTTCATTACGAGGCCCCAGACACGACCTCAACAGGAACAGTTACACGTGGTAATCATAGTAATGAAATAAAACGGACTATGAATACTATAAAATTATGGACTACTGGTAATATAGTTGTTACTAGTATTTCGTTTCTGGTCGCTTAAACTCTAAAGCTCTCTTCAGAAGCGAACTACAATATATGAGGCATACATCTTAATAGAAAGAAACTAATTAAAATTTAACTCGATTATTCTGGGGAGAATGAATTGTAATTGAAACTCATGTTAATTTTGGCATTATTGAACATTGCAGCCGAACCCAACACAGAAAAATACTTTTTATACGCAAATGAATTTAAATAAATACATTTTGAAAACAATGAAAACAACGCCAACATTCAGAGGACTAGGACATGTGGCATAAGTTGCATTCTGGTATGCTTAGGTAGGTCATGGGTTTGAAACAGTTCTGGCAGGAGCTGTACATATTAAGTAAATATTGATACCATTAACCAAATCATGATCATGAAGCCTTGACAAACAGGATATTGCAGTCTTATAAACATATATAACTGGTTTATATCTTAGAGTGCAATATGGTTTTACAGTCTGATTTAGTAAAAACATAAAGAACCATGCATTCTGAATGTATTTAAATATTTTAAAGCCAAATTTAACCACATTTCACCGTAAACCAGCATGTTACGTACATACGTATGCCCGTATTCAACCTCTCTCATCTACCTTACATTGGGTGTGTAGAATTGGTATCTCCTGTCGTAGATCATCGACAATCCAAAAAGTATTTAGAACTGATTGATCTCGGTCGAAGACTGTAGCGGTACCATCTAAACAATACAATAATAAATGTTTGACGTAGATCGTAGCTTGACCTCCTACAACACGCACTAAGAATTGGTTGACCTGTATCATAGATCGTAGCTTAACCTCCTATAAAAAGCACTAAAAATTGGTTGACCTGTATCATAGATCGTAACTTAACCTCCTACAACAAGCACTAAGAATTGGTTGAACTGTTTCATAGATCGTAGCTTGACCTCCTACAACAAACACTAAGAATTGGTTGACCTGTGCCGTAGATCCAAGCTCGATTATCTCAAACATTCATTAAAAAATGATAACTGGAATCGTAGATCGTAGCTCTCTACCATCTTAAAACTGCATTAAGAATTGGTTGACCTGGGTCGTATATCGTAGCTCCAACATCGAGAAAATATAGTAACAATGGGTTGACCTGGGTTGTAGACTGAGATGGTCCAGCTACAATCTATGACCCAATAATGCAATAAAAAGCCCAGTAGTCGAAATTCAAAAATATACCCTGTTTTTATACACAAAGCAAGGGCCAAACGGGCATTGAACTAGAGACGCAAACGTATGAATATCACATTCACAAAAAAAAAACACCACAAACAAACCACACACACACATCAAAATAACTAAACTGATAAATGAACGGATTACGCCCTAGGAACGGTCAGTTATACGAGTCTACTGGGAGCTTAGGCAAAACCTCGCACTTATCTAAACATTTATTAATAATTACAAAATTAAGATATCGTCAACCAATTCTTTACTGCATTTGAAATGGTCGATCTCAGACATTCGACCCACACGCCAACTTTACACACCTTATAACTATGGATGATATAATGGACAAATATGCAGTTGACAGGGCGATAACATGAACACAGCGTTTTTGAACTAAATATGCAATCAAATGTATGATTCATCAATAATTTAAATTTAACCCATGTTCCAGACGAAAAACGGCCAAACTTGCAGACACAATGTGACAAAGCACTGACTTGCACAATGCATTAAACACTGGCTGTAATTATAGCACTCCAAAATGTCTGTCACAAAGGCGTCGTGTAAAGGCGAGAATTTTTTTTTAAACCCGTTCATCAAAGCATTCAACGCGCCCAATCGCTGTCCCGTCTCCATAGTAACGGTTTCACGAAAACCGAAATGCACTAAAATGTTGTTAAATTTTAATTTTATACATGTCTTCCAACGCCAGATGTTAGTTCGTTGATTAGATTAACGAATTTTAGGGGGAAATGTGTACATAGCCGATTGCTATCAATAGTGCTTGTTTGGTGTCTGACAAAATTCTGTTTGAATGTGTAAATGTTGGTAAACAATTATTGTTCCGCGCAAATAGAAGCTAACGAAATGATTAATTTTCTTAATATCTTCATTTTGTTCTTTTGTAAAGCTGCGTGAAAAGTTGTTGCTGTTGTTGTTTTTCTTTTACTCCCGCTGAATTATACCAGTATATGAATCCGCTGATTACTACTAAAATGTTGTATGAACTATATCGTTTGACCGTAGACTGATTGTTTGTCATTGCCTTGCCTCGTCTTAACACTTAGATCAATGTCTTTGTTCGAACTATTTTCCTGCCTGCCTGTACATTTTAAAAGTCATATTGCAACGAATATGTTATCACATGTTTTGGACGTATTTTATTTCGGAATGAACATACGAAGTTTGCAAGTGACATGCAAAATATCAAAATATGTATTTGTAAGATTTGGTAGGAGGAAGATAAACAATTTATAAAAGGCCTTTTCCACCGTAGGCATATACAATATTTAGTAAAGCTCATCATGACTTTTCGAATGAATTAAAGCTGTAAGTTACAATAACCTATATCCATGCATTATGAATATGTATGTTAAAACATACAGTATAATTAGAGTAACAATAATTATAAAGTTATGATGGACAATGCTATACGCAAGCACAAGTACATGCATAATAAGTATGGATACCAAAGAACGATGAGCGTGTGGAGACATGTAAATAAATTATATATTTATATTACCGATTTCAGTTCCAGGTGAGTTTTTGGAGTTAAAAAAGACAAGGAGATCTGCACGGATTCTAACAGTATCTGCAACTGGGGACTTCACTTCGACCTGGCATAACTGATTTGGATTGTCCACAATGTTTGAGGGCAAAGTAGTCCAAAATTGAATGTTATTGGTCAAATGCTGTTTTCCTGGTACAAAAGACTGTGTGTTGCTGCTAAATAGATAAAAATGATTAAGAAAGATATCATACCAATTTCATGTGGTTTATAAATTGCTAAAACATTGAGGATACTGTGGAAAATGCTTTGGACTGTTTAACATATCATACATTTTTTACCTCAGTTACACCAGCGGTCGGTTCCCATGCGCATGGCTACAAAAACTTTTTTTTTCTTCAGATGGAGTTTTTCTATATAGCATTTTTTTAAGTGTAAACAGCTAAATTGAAAGGCTATGTATGGTTTTAATGGTCATTCATCACCCTGTCGGCATGAACCTAGCCTACCTAAATTCTATTTTAAGTATCGGGGGCTATGGAAACGTGAATTAGTGGTCTCTAGCCCGTAGCGATGTTATAATTTGCTTACTCACATCCAACCATTCTGCATATTTAAAATGAATTTAAGCTATCAAAATTATGTTTACAATTGCAGAGGAAGTCCTTAGTTCAAAATATGTAACATTACCTAACCACCGTCATAAATCATACACTAGCTTTGAAGAAATTTGCAATAAACGAAATAAGCGGCAATACAAACGAGTATAAAATTTCTGAATCGCTGCATGATCTAGTTATACCTTCTTTTTACGTCGTCGAATGTATGAAAGTACAGCAATTAATGCTTCAGTAATGATTCTCAGTTTCTCAGACGGCCAGGTGAAATGAATGAAAATAAAAATTCTAGCCAACATGCTTTATATAAAAGTTCTGAGCAGTTGGATCACCTTAAAGGCTTTATATCGGGGGGCAAAAGCGAAAACGTTTTAAGTTGCATTATTTGTTGAATGAAATAGAACTTTTTAGCTTTTATAACTCAAACTCTGCCTTCTCACGGGCTATAACGCATACCGGGGTAGGTTCTAAGTTTCATACGGAACAATAAATTCTGCAAACTGTCAATAAAACGTAACTTGATACATCTGGCATGTAGGTTCAAACAGTTTTATAGTTTTTCTCATTCGTACGTAATAAGCGCCGTTTAGAGTCGTAAAATGGGGCATTATTTATCTAAAGTCACAGATGCTTAAACTTAACGAATCGTAACGAAATGTGTATATATAATTGCAATGCATCTGACTTTTATCACTCAATGTATGATTTTATTTATATTGACTTGAGGCATATTATTCCGGATCCGTGGTCTAGTGGTAACATACTTGACAGTGGTCGCAGGTTCGATTCCCCGACGCACCACTAAACCAATATTAACCGTCTTCCGGGAGGGACGTTAAATGGGGGTCTATAAACTGGTGCACGCTAAAGAATCAGGGTAGCTCTAACCAGGGTTACAATTCCATCTGTACACTATGCTCCAAAACAAAAACATAAAATGACTAACACTCTTATCGGAGCACTCGCCGAATGGACAAGACCCGAGTGCGAGTATAAATGAGCTTACACACCACCACCTATTTCTTGTCCACTCGATTAAGTAGACAACTACAAGCCAATACGAGTAGGCATTTTGGAGAGGTCAAGAGCAACTTGAACTACTCGGCCTTTTTCCATCGAAAACAACCTCGTATGAATATGGACGGTGTACAATGTCATAAATCTTTATATGTAACTACGCTGCAAGTAGTCCGCGTAGTAATTTAGAAGTTACACTTAATGACTTTACTCTTTTGAAACTTAACTATTAATGCAATTATACGTTTCACTGACAACCAATTTAAACTTAAATATACGAAAAACGTGTTTAACACTAAAATTAATTAATTCTAGTATTTAAAATTTTACGAACTGCCTCTACTGTTGTACCGGCTTACATCCGAGGTTATTTTCGAAGGAAAATGGCCGAGAAGTTCAGAATGAGGTCATGAGATCGTTAAATAGTGTTTCGAATTGGCAGCATGTTCTTTTACCTATATTGCCACGTCACTACCAGGAAGAAATATACTCGTACGAGCCGCTGTTAAAATCCCGCGGTTTTGCTATAGTACTGTCGCCTGCGAGTGATTCGTCTTCCGCCCTCTATGTTTGTAACCTTCTATTCATTGCCTTTTGAAATATTAATGTACAAAAACAAAAAGGTCCATTAGTCAGGTATTTCCAGGATGTTTTGCAATTATAGCGGTGGTTGTGTATTGTATCTCTTGCCATTTTCATTGAAATTAATCTACATATTCTTTATAAGTGTTCATAAAGCTTTTAATGGAGAAAGGGACTTAGATAAAGGCTACTGGGCTCGATTGCATATGAAATAGTAAAACCATCTATCGTTAAACCAACTATTGACTTTATTAATTACTTCCCTTACGACATCAACCTGTGATTCTCATCAGTACCGTTACACAAGAATCAAAGCGCTTAAAACATTGAAAGGCTTTCGATCTGTTACGTTTTGTGAGTACAGTCATGTAATAAGGCGGAAGGCATCTTAAACACTCTTTAGAAACGTATAAAAGAATATCGGTCAGATTGCATTCAACGATTTCTTCGAAGTCAATCAATATACAACTATCTTTTTGAAAATCTTTTTACATGAATTACATGCTTTTTAGACAGACTATGGATGTCAAAGCACATTGCTTAATGTTGTAATTTGTCCATACGCAGCCATTCTGGGGGATCGTTGGAAGGTATTTGAATGTTTACCTCATAATCTGTTAACATCAAATGTGAGATATTATGATGTCTCAGATTCAGTCATAGACCTACTCAAAATATGCTTTCCCCGTAGGAAAAAATGTGTCAAAATTGGAGGTTGTGTTAGCGAAATGAGGGAGGTATATAAGGCCTATATATCATGAACAACCTCTTGTCTTGTCTGAACTGAAATCAATATTTAAATATTGTGTGTTATGTTACCGGAAAGGAGATATATTTTGATTGCTTTTAACAATTGTACATGTATTACGCATTATTCTAAACGAAAGTCATTGTATGATTTGTAAGAAAGGACATTGATTATGCATGAAAGAAACTGAATGTATTTTTATTTGTTTTCTATTTAGCTCTCGGGTACTTTTTTGCATTCTCTTTAAAACAATAAAGGATGTTATTTTTTCAGTAAAATACAAAGGTGGACGCACTTGTAACAAGTACAAAAAAAACTTATTAATAATTATTTAATTAATTAATTAAGAACAATTCTATGCTGTTGTTTGAAAATAAATTGATTTTGAGATTGAGAAATTACTTAGGCATTATCGTGATATACGGGTCACATGCATCCAACTTATAAGTATTGCGAATGACAAACTAAAGAACAAAATATTTTTAAGTTAAGCTATTATCATGCTTGGCATTTCTGTGGAAAACAACAGACTAAAATAATAACAGAAATACTATTATCAGAAACATTTTTGCGTTTTGTGTTAATGGTTTTGTTTATGATTACAATTTCCTGTCTTAATTTGCAAAGACAACTAACGCTCTGGAGACTTTAAGCATTTTTAATAAAGCTGTGGTGTTTCAACTTATTGGTTTGGGTACACGAGGGGAGACCACGAGACATGGCATAAAATCTCCATTTCAATGCACAATCTATGAGAATAGAGCAGTTTTAATCATTTTAAAAGTATGCTGCAGGCCTTTGACGGATGTGCATGTGGCTGATGTTTTCGCAAGCTTTCATCTTTTACTGTTTGATTGCCTGATAGTGTGTCTGTGTGCCTTATCTGTCTAACATTTTATATTATGTATGTTTGCTTTAATTATAGTTATATTCATAGGTACTGAATTATGCATTCATGTATTTGTGACTGCTTGTTTCTAAATTGATATTGAAGTGATGTGTCTAGTTTTATATTTGTATACGTATGCCACGTTGTTCTATATATTTGATCACGGGTCAAGTTGGCCAATTTCAAATATATAGTGTGTGTGTTTTATGTCCTTGTATAAAATCTCTTCTATGCATCCCTTTATTATCAGATTTATTGTATTTGTACTTAATTAATGAGTAACGTGTGGTAATAGTATTTGTTTTCATATGTTTATTTGTAATGCAGCTTGCATGCGTGAAATGCGCTCAAGTTTTCTTCACTATTTGAGTATTGCTTGTTACATCTCTATTTTTAATTGTTTATCTATGTGGTTTAATTACGGCGGTGATAATAGCAATGAACATTCGGAAATCCTAGTTTATTTCCATCGGAAACAATCTCAGATGTTTATGGACGGTTGACAGTGTCAGAAATCCTAAAATTTAACTATGCTGCAAGTAGATCGCGTTTTAATTTCATTTGGGCAGTTAAACTTAATGGTTTTACTCTTTGGAATCATAATTATTCATGCAATACACTACACTTCAATGGCAATCAATTTAGACTTAGTAATACACAATAAAAGTTAAATCACTACGCTTGATTAATACTGTGATTTAAATTTTGCGAACTACTTCTACTGATGTACCGGCATACATCCGAGGTTGTTTTCGATTGAAAATGGCCGAGGAGTTCCGAATGAGCAATGAACAGTATGAAACTATCATGAGCACGTATCCAATCAGTAACACAGATATTACACTGATGTTCCCACTGCAAAGTTTATTTGATCTATATATTGTATTGTCTTTTGACGCACGTGGCCCCACTTTTACAATCAACAAGGCGCATTATTTTGTATACAGTACAATCACGTTGAGGATTCAACCAACTATAGTCTATATTATATAGTACGCCAAATAAAACGGCGATCAGTATGAAAATGAACGTCCAATGTTTTGAAAAATACTGCCCTCCCATTGGTTCAACAACAAAAGCAACCATCGTATTTTTTCTTCTATATTAAGAATATTCGGCAGTGTCTCATGATTCAAAGAGCGGCTAGGTCAATGTCAGTAATGCAGGTCACGCGCCCCTGCTACAAACAAGGTTGTTTTTTAAGTTAGCAAAAACTATAGTTGTATGTATGTTATGCATTTAAGGCGGCACGATCTCCCTAAAATTCTCTCAGAATCTTGTGAAAAGTTGTCGGGCTCTTAACGCTCAAGATCTGTAAAAAAACATCCCTACCTTTGTAGGTTGTGCTTCTACAGCATTATACAACAAACGAAAAGCTGTTTAGTGTTTAATGAAGCAATAATATATAAAACTCAGACAATAAGATTACGAGGGTGAATACCTACAAGCGTATTTCAAATATATACTTACCTCAGCAACATTAAAAAACTTCTGATATTGTTCAATAAAACAGGTATATATCATAACTTCGTGTTTTATTGCGATATTTTATTTCAGACGCAGTCGTAAACTTAGTATCATTCAGGTACATCGTAAGAAAAAGACCGGTAAACAAGGTATGAAAGAAAAATAATATACTTAATCACGTTTTAGATTCACAAGATAGTTCAAAGAGTAATAAAAAAAACTTATTTAATTCCAGATTGGTAATCTGCCAATGTTGTTCCCGCATATATTCGTAATGAGCATTAACAAAAACATAAAAATGCCTTTTTTATACGATTTTAATATTTTGTGTATGTTGTTTCTAAAACAAAGACTTGTGTTCAGTCGTAACAAGATTATGTAACACATGTGTCAATAAACTAAAAACTCCTTAATGTTCAACCTCTGTGTTTCCTTGAATTGTATGCAATAGTTTAAGGTTATTAGTATGCATTTAACAACATAAATAGGTCTTGAGCTTCGCAGATGTTCGGCCCATTTATTCAGTGAATACATACCAAAAACCCTTTCAACAGCTTAGGGTTTTGTCTATTTTTGCCCAGCATCATAACACATTGTAATGCATAACTTGTAAGTACTAAGCAACAAAAACAACAACAATAACAACAACAACAACAATTCTTAAATCCGCATTCTCACAGATTTAACGTTTTGACAACTTTTTTGTCTTGGAATGAGCCAATTTTTGCGTAAATATCTGGACACCAGTGTTATCACCACCTCATATAAGACAGCAAAAGATCAGATTACAGATGTTCATATTTCCGTCCGAAAATTGATGTTGTATGGCTAAAAGCGTTAATGTGCATAAAAATCATTTTTTGAACTTAAATATTAGAATCTGCGATCAGATATTTTTTGTCAGCAGGTTTAATGTATTGGCGATATTAACCGCAATAGCATAGAGCACACAAAAGGTAATACATGTGATAGTATCGTATATAATTTCCAGTATCTTAAATTTTATTAAAAATCTAGGTGGGGTAATGTTATGACATTTATATGACATTATAAAAAATCAAATTAATAAAACATTTGTTGAAAGGAAATGTCATACAGTGATTTAATAAATTTAGAATTGAAGATAAAGCAAAGAGTGTTAAGATTATGAACAGCTGTATCCGGCCGATATTTTTCAACAGATCTGGTCGGGTACATTGCTTTCCTCGAATCGTAATTTCAAGTCGGGTATTAATGATAACACATAAGATTTCTCTAAAACGTTATAGCAATTGTATACTGTACAAGTTTAAATGTGTGTACAGCATCATATTAACACCTCAACGTCAATTCCATCAATGAACAGCCATTCGGCAATTTCGAATATTTTCCGATAAAGCAACATCTTCGGATATATTCGGATCGCGAATCAACCGGTATTAATATAAAAAGCATACATTTATTTGTATTGAGTCAGTAGGCTACGAATTTTTGAACATGTTGAAAAAATAATAAATCATGGTTTTTAGAATGTATTGTTGCCATTAGCGTTTTAATTTTACGTTAAATGTGACCTTTTTTGGGACTATTTTAACCGTATAAAGCGTAAAATGAGTTATCCGTTTGATTCGTTCAGTTTGGGTGAGAACAAATTACAGTCAGCTTTTCTTTAATGAAATTAAGTATTTTATGAACAAATCTGGAAAGAAATAATGAACTATTGGTGTAAATATAAGTAATGATTGTTGTATTTTTCGGAGGTATGAACGTTGTTGGGTTGGTTATAGTATGCGTGGAGTCCTTTGGAATCCATACACTTCAACCAGCCCAACTGCGTTCATATCCCGATAATCATCAATCATGATATTTGTTCCTTTAATAAACTCACCAACAAATGTGTTAAGTTCTTTTCTTTTACATTTTCGGAACATTTTCTAGCAAGTTCATGCAAGTACGTATAAATATAATCATTAACCATTCAAACAACTAAATCACTACCAGATCTCTACATGGGTGAAAATTTGCTAAACATGACAAGATTTAACTTCCAACAACTCATTAACAAAAGCGCTGGTGGCTCTTCTAAAATGGATGTTTTGAACTACTTTTAGATATTTTAAATTCTTTAAACGTCCAATTTTATGTGTGAATGACGTCTGTCCAGATGCTTTCCGAAATTAGGTGTCGTTTCAGTATTGTACTTAAAGCATTTTTGCAGAATTTGCACCCAGCCGTGGCTGGATTGTATACTAGTATGACATTGCCATACAGTGGTTATCGAACAATGGCCAAAGTACAGATTCTAGTGCTGTTTGGATGTCTATTATTGGCAGTTGTGTAACGTTCAACCAATTATATCATTCTAATAATAAAAGGTCACTTTTATCTTACTTTGTTAAATGTTAAGTACACGTGGAAGTTTCTCTCCATATACAGTATGGTGTTAGGTGTTGTTAAGCATTAGAAATCAGTATTATTTCGCGTGCAAATGGTCAATTGTGTGTAGAATATATAGGAAAATTATCAAATAGTCTGTGACCTATACATTTTTGGGGAAAATGTTTGATAATTTTACAAAGATTTAATATGAATAACATTTATTCTGCGGCTGTCATTTTATTTTCTACGAAATTGGAACATTTTGGCAATTATTTAGATTTAGAAACTTGATGATTTGAGACTTTCTGAAATTGCTGACACTTTGGTTAATTTGAGACACGCTACCAAAATATTTCAAGAAGTTGTAATTTTATTTCACCTAATAAAATAACTTGAAATGTTCGAGCCGCATTCTTTCTGCAAACTGACGACACCACCTAACAGCTGTGGCGCAACAGTATTGTTTGATATTTGACTTTTTCAAACATTTAAATGTTACGTTGAAGCCGCGATTCAGTTTTTATTGAACAAATATATTTGAAGATCTTCAATTTGTCTTGTTTGTAATCATGCCATTACATGACATCACGTGATCTCTGACAAAACGAGTACGTTGCCTTTATAGTGTAAGGAAATACAACAAAAATAAGGCCTTTTGTTCAGAACATTGTTAATGTTAATAACGTTGTTGACGGCATCATTGTGAACTTTAAATTGTGAAATAGTTTAATTGCTGATGAATTTAAGTAAAACAAGTAATTAGCAGTCTAATATGTGTACTGAATATCACTTGTGTGTCCATGGTAAATACAGATTTGAAAGTTAACAATGATACCGTGTACAACGTTGTTAACGGCATCATTATTGACTTTGAGATGAGAAATCGTTTAATATGTGCTGATGAACTTAAGAAAAACGTGAATAGCTGAATTAGCTGTCTCAATGTCTGCAGATCATTTATGTGTCCATGAGAACTTAAGATGTGGAAAATTGTAATGATCCAGTTAACAACGTTGGTAACTTTTAACAATATTCTGAACAAACGGCCTCTATAGTGTATGTAATCTTGTATGAACAAATATAACATGACAATCAACTAATTGATTTCCATCAGGTTTTTGATATGTCAGTTCGAAAAAAGGCTTATAATTCGCGAGCTTCTGAGATCTTAAATTCATTACACTTGAAAAGCAGAAAATAACATATCCGACAAAAATATGAGCCGGACAATTTAATGTCGTTATGATTTATTTTCATTAAATTTTAAAGTAAGAAATCAAATTTTGTCATAAAGATCTCTTATCAAGTGTCGCCATCTTTAATTGATGTCCTATCGTTCGCACCTCCTGATATAACCGAGAACATTAGCTGATGATCAACATATCAACACATTGATTTATGGGTCGCTTTAATAATTAGCGGTGCAGAATCAAATGCATATTAGTGCAACATATTGAAACCGCTATCAAGGGACTACTTCCTTCGCCCGCGAGGGAACATTAACCTATTTGGACACATACCTTATGTGGCAGAGGGCTCGCAAATTCGTCACACGTCACACAAATATGAGCGTCATGTGTCTACAACCTGCATGATTTACGGTAACAGAATGATAATACGGGCAACAGCTATAACAACACACTCGATAGGTGATCTATTTAGCATACTAATCACCTAATTGCGCAGTAATATCGTAAATCAGCCTCGTTCTACCATTTTCACTTCACAGGTGTTATTTAACGTCAACTCACAGCGGTTAATGACTAGAAATGTCTTTCTTTTGTGTTTTCTTTCATATCTTCAGAGGTATGTCAACTAGCGAAACCATTGGCCGTACAGTCGGGAAAACTAGCTGATGTAATCGCTGTATGTAATGCTCTAATCCATGTTAATTTTTGTAATTGTCTACATGAAAGTAAACGGTTTTCGTAGATACTTTTCCCCATCTGTAACCTATTAAAAACTATGTGTTTTTATTTTTAGGTCATCAATTTTCATTGTTATTTAGTGTTATGTTATGTATGTTTTGTTATTCATGTCGCAAAATAACTCATTGAGCTAGTGGGGGTTTTCTGTTATCATACATCCGTCTTTCATAAAGATTCTTGTATCTTATATATTGTATCTTGTATGTCTTCCGTTTTGATAAATAATCTCGGATTATTTTTGGCTTGTTATAATGAGTGTAAGTACCCAACATTTATTTATTCTTTTAGAGTTATTGCTATCAATGTATCCCTCTCATGCCCCGTTTCCTCTGCCTATTCATTCTTAGCATAACTAAAAAGACGGTAGAATTTATGTGTCCAAAAATATCATTTAGATGTTTGCAAACACGTTATACTGTTTTGGAAAATAACTTATCTTCTAAGCGGGATTGTAAATATCTTATCAAACTGAGGTAATAACCCTTTTTACCCTCACTGTCAACACATTTCGATACAACAACTGAAACAAATATGTATTTTTGGTTTTTTTTTACGTGTTTAACTTCTAAAACAGTATTGTTCTTTTCGCTTTGTCATCTATTCAACCGATTTTCCTTAAGTAAACTATTGTTAAAGCAAAATGGAAATGCCTTTTTTATCAAACAAATATTAAGGATGACACATTTATTTTACATGTAAACAAATTAGCTGACTTGCAAATGTAACCCCATCTTGATTCATCTAAATAAACACTTTACACCAACCACCAGAGGCTACCGAGATAAAGATCAAACACCAGTGTATATGTGTTTATGTGCTTGAATTTAAATAACCAGCGCAACACGTTATGGGGATTATTTATATTTGTTAAAAAGTCAAACCAACCCCTGGCTAGTCTTAATAACCCACTGTTTGTGTGCACAAGATGTGTTTATTTACAAAGAGCAGGAAATGGAGTTGTCAAAACGATTCTCGTGAGATCGTTTAGTATCTGTTGACCGCCTAGGGCTTATCATATAAGCCTTTCACTTGACCACTGGGAATTAGATATAATCCTTTTTCCCAATAGGTATTTCAACACCTGTTTCGCCTGTCCTAAGTGGTTATCTTGATGTTAGAAAGGCGTTCAGTCCATGTTGATCCTTGTTTGAAGCAATGAAAGTCAGGGTTGATGGCCTTTAGGTCGAGAATTGCAACGTTATTTTGAAAGTGCTGGATTTAACCAGTGGATGGAATTCAAAACATCATAAGCGCCAACAAAGTATCATAATTCACTGAACTTTTCAACCTGACAACATGAATGAACGTGATGAGATGAGAACAAACGTCAGAAATAACATAGTTTAGCATATATTATGTCCAGTTTAAAATGTTAAAGCTACATTCTCACAGATTTACCGTTTTTACAATTTTTTACCTTTTATCTTGGAATGAGCAAAGTTTTGCGTAAATATCTGCAAACCAGTGATAAAAGACTGCTGACAAAATATTAGACCGCATAATTTACATATTTCAGTTCGAAAACTAATGTTTTATGGCTTAAAGCGTTACATACGGTTTAAAAAAATCACAAAACATCAGTTATTGAACTTAAATAGAACGATCTATATTATATGAATAGTTTACATGCATTTTCGAATAAATTGGCTCTTTCCAAAACAAACAAAAAATGTCAAAATGTTCAATCTGTGAGAATGCAGCTTTAAACACTGTTGAAATTAAAATAATCGTCTTTGTGTGACCTTATCATCCTGAGTTCCCAGCCATTCGTGTGGTCACTTCATCTTATCTTCATCAACAAACATGATACTGAAAGTTGGCAGATCCCTTATCTAAGATGCGATCAGACATCTCATGGACCAATACTTCTTTTTCACGTGTCTTTTTATTCAGAACTGTACTTACATTGGACAGTAATGTTTCTAAGTAAAACGTGTATTTTTCCTTTGGCAATATCGACAACAACAACAACAACAACAACAACAACAGCATCCTTGAATACTTTCCTTTGGCAACAACAACAAAATCATCATCAACAACAAAATCATCATCAACAACAACAACATCATTATCAACAACAACAACAACAACAACAACAACATCAACAACAACGGCATCCTTGAACGCATTGGCGATATACATAACAACATCATGTCATGACAATTCAGGCAGTAAAATAAGCATTTGAGGGAACCAAAATTATCAAATATAGTTATGGTATGTACTTTTGGAAAACCTTGGCGGTTACAATGAAAATACATTTACAAAGATATTATTTTTAAACAGCGGCCATTTAGTAGGTTGAACTCGCATAATATATAATTAAATTATTTATTATTATATCTATAAAACGGATGGATAGTTTTGACCCTTGGTTGCATATGGGGCACATGGACCTCCATCTATGCACCTTTCACAGTCTGACAAGCCCTCACATGCTAGTTTGGTTGTAAAAGAATGTCCGTTGCTATATCTTACAAGAAATCAGCTATTAGCTAAATACCAGCTCTCTCAGGGCCACCTGTCCATCTTTCACTGCAATTCAGGAACAAGTACATTGGACGGTAAGTATTTTCTCTCATCTGCGGTGTCCGCCAAGGAGCGATGTTATCTCCCCTCGTCTTTCTATACAATTATCGAACAGCGATATCAGGACGAAGAATCTGGCCCGTCTAATAACGACATTGCTAACAGGACTGGCGGATCGGTCGCAAAGATCGCTGATATATACATAGACACGGGTTCATCTTGGGAAACTCCGTTTACACGATGATTAGATTGAATTTTGCAAATTACCTCTGAATGCAAAATTGACTGGGTCTGTCGTGGGAGGGCTACGTTTGCCAATCGGCCATATAATTGAGAATTTACCGCACTTGTACTTGTTCCATTTATATGGCTTTATTAAGTTGTAATTAACAATCCAGTAAATAGTTATTCATTGAAATGGAAATTCTGTTATTTATGTTATTATTTCGAATTACCGTGGAATAACTGTGATTTAATGAATGAATATAAATTGGATTCTTTAATTCAAGGAAATGAATATGTTATAAGTAATTGCAATAATAATCGTCTCGATATTAAACTAATCTTATTAAAGGACAGCAAATAAAATGGAAATGGATAGACGTTGCTCATTTAAAGGAGAAATGGGGAATGATATCGCATAATTCCAGAGAATCTAATTTGCATAATTGGCACGTGATTTATGCGCGTGCGCATCCAATGTATGGGAATGCAGACGACAATTGTAGAAGATTGATTTCGAGAAATATTGCCTCGTGAGCAAATTCTCTTGTTAATTTTTCAAACCGATGGCATTATTTGAACACTAATTAATCATGTTTTCAACAGATTTATGTGAGAAATTTAGCATTTTATGAAACCCTGTATGGAAATGACATTCCGATTGTTTGGAAATGACATTCCAAATTTTTCTGGCATTCTTAATTGGATACTTGGATTGAAAAGCTGACTGGTAGATTAAATGATTAAATCTAACTAATTTAACAAAACCACGTTGACATGCAATTACAGTTTGGCGTTACAGATGTGTAATTGTTAGAAAAGATGGCGTCTTTGGTAGGAATGTCTTCGGTTTCATTTTTTGTAATATTTGTTTTATGAATATTATGACCTCCAACGCATTTTATTTGCGGTGTTACAATCAGCCAAACAAAAAGAACCTTTAATGTCAATTAGAACAGATATTTCAGATTGACAATAACACCCTGAGGACAGAACAGACATTGTATCCAGTCATATTGCGTCAATGATGTTTTCTTCCGGTAAGAGTAAAGAATTTTAGTATGAATCCTGAAATCACAATTGAGATATTTCAATTGCAGACTAATCATAGTGGGGCTAATACCATAACGTACCAAAACCTTCCAACTTAATGTCGCTTAGCATATTCTGGCATAAATCCCATATAAGATAAAAAAAAATCTATAATGTTTTATTTCTAGGAAAAAGGATAAATGACTGAAAAACAAGTCTCTTACAGCTGCTCTCTCAGAGATTGACCGTTTTTACAACTTTTTTTGTCTTGTTTTGCGTAAATGTCTAAAACTACTACTTGTGATACAAGACTGATGACAGAAGATCAGATCGCAGTTGTTCATCTTTACATTCGACGAAAATTGATGTTTATGGCTAAACTAAAACTAACGCTTTAAGAAAATAAACTTTTTTCGGCAGTCTTCCAATCAATTGAGACCTGATCTATTGTGAATATTCTTATACGATTACATTGATATTATAAATACCAAAATCAGCTGAATCCCAGACAAAAACTAAAAAAAAGAGTCAAATATGTCAATCTGTGAGAGTGCAGCTTTAATCCTGCTGTTTTGGCCTGAATTCCTCATACATCTGCTAATTCTTCAGGACCCCTGTACTATAACATCACGCGTCGGCGCCATAATTGAAGTTAATCTGCAGTGTCAGTATCATCCCCAAACTTCAAGACTGCTGACATCCAATGCTAAATATCTCAAGCCTGTGTCACATACCTACATCTTTGCATTTTCTGACCATCCAATTAATATCCACTTGTTGGCTATTATTAAAACCACCCCGAACCCGACCTAGATATCATCAGATCTCCTTAGTTAATATGCAAAACTCGGATATCATTACCCCAGATCTGCCTGTGTAATTAAGTACCTGTCGTCGTCGGTACTTTAGTTCTATGATTTTGTTAAATGGTTGATTAGTATCGTGGAAAACTATTACATGAATTAGCCGAAACGGCGAATATGTACCAAAGTTAAAAAGGGTAGACTTGGTTTTGGAATTTGATGAACCTAGATAATATAATAGGTATTAGATGACAAAGTCTGACAAAATCCGCCGTACATAATACGACAGTTGTTTGTATATGATTCACGATTCATGTACTGGACTGGAAATTCGATATTTCGAACTCTCTTATCTCGATGTTCTTGTTATGTCGATTTTTTGTTTTCGAATTTTTTCGTTCATTAGTATCGTGGAAAACTAGTACATGAATTAGCCGAAACGGCGAATATGTACTAAAGTTAATATATTTAGTTTAGGAAATTGATGAACCTATAGGTAATAGATGACAAAGTCTGACAAAATCCGCGGCGCATAAAACGACAGCTGTTTGTATATGATTCAATATTCATGTCCTGGACTGGAAACAGGATATGTCGAACTTTCTTAACTCGATGTTCTTTTACGTTGATTTATATTTTCAATTTTTTCCGTTTAAGTTCTTCACGTTTTGTATTTCGGTTATATCGAATGATCGTTATTTCGAAGTATTTCCCTTGGTCCTAACGACTTCGACATAGTGGGTTTTGACTGTGTGTTTAAAACGCCAGCTGTTTGTACATGGTACAATATACATGTAGTAGAAATGTACGTTTGTTTGACCTGTCAGTGGCTAAAATTGTCAGCCCAACCTTGGTAACATATGGTGTCTTGAATGTTTCTGTCCCTGCTTTACTTGACATGCACTTAATTTGTTTCTGTGGTCAGCTACAGTCGAACCCCGTTGGCTCGAATTAGAATCACGTATTGTTTTTCTATGTTTCTCTCTTAAATGCGTTTCAGAACAAAAAATGGCAGATAAAATTTATACTGATAACAAAGCTTTCGTTTGCGGTTTACAAAATAGTTGATGTGAACTTGCGTCTATAATACCATGATACGTCTTAAAACAGATTTTGTTTTAATTGAAACACTGTGTGTTAATACAATTAAAGATAATTGTGGGTAGTATGATTGCAATATACACTATACATGGATTCCAGTGAATATTGCTGAAAACTGCTGGGTAATCACATCCTGAAAATGTTTTAAATCTCCTAGTGTAGGTCGAGATCAACCCCCTCGGACAATAACACCCCCACCCCCATATTATGGCAAAGGCAGACGATTTTCCCCTTTTAATAAGCTTGATTTATTTAAAGTTGTTAAATTTTCCATTTTGTAGACTTTATACAAACTTCGGAAATGGCAATACAAGTTAAGTATCACATAGGGGATTTTTGTCCAAATCTCGGTGTGTCGCGGGGGGGGGGGGATATGCTGTCTGGAGATATTTTTCCTGTCTCCTTTTTCCACCCACAATAAGAAACGTACATGTAGATGTATAATTCTTCTAAGTTCATAACTTAAGAACGCTTATCAGACAAAGAAATCAACTTATTTAACAAAGGCAGTCAATTTCATTGTGATGCAATATCTCAAAATTGCAACTTAACGCACATCATGGGACTAATGAATTCCACTGGCTAGCACCTCACTGTTAATTATATGCAAATGAGATGCAAATCATTAAAATCTTATCGATAATTATTCCGATATGCAAATGAGGTCATGACGTGTCACAGGTCAGCTGTGATTGTTTTCTTATTTTGTCATGTTTTGACGAAATGTTACAAAATATCTAGATTATATTTGTCAGATATCGGAGGAAAAGAATATTACTATTTGAGGATAATTTAATAGCGTATATATATGCATTTAACATTATCAGATATCGTTATGCAAATACGATACTTTGCAATACGTCTTAATGACTCTAGCTTAGAAACTTTATTCAATTTTAATTACATAAGAATATATTACATATCATTATTTCCTTTGATGTGCATCATTAGTTTAGTGTATAATTTGCATTTTGTTAATGCTTCAAAAATCTCATTTTAAAGGCGACATTATTACAAAACATTGGCATAAATTATAAACAAAATCTTTTGTATTGGGGAAATAATAAATTTACCGAGTCTCTTCGATAAAATATAAAGCCAAGAAAAATTCTCACAATAGCGCTTCTCGGAGACTTTTGGTCGATACCAATTTAATCAAGGGGCGGCTAGTACAGAGGAAGGCAGTGAACTTGGTTAAAAATCCGATACAGCAGACGCTCCTCCCCTTTAGATAAAATGTACTCGCCCATCAAGCCATAATGACAGCTAGTGTAGGAAACAACCACTCGATACTCGCCGTTGAAAGAGGAAGGATGCGCTCGATTTATAAACATTGATAAACCGGGTATATTCGATTATTTTTTTGAAAAAAAAAATGTAAAAGTAAAAATTATTTGTTATGAAATTGGATTAAGTATACAAATACAGTTATATGCTATAGGCGAACACCGTGAACTGATTTTGGATTTTTTTGTGTGCTGTAATAAGAGGGAGTTTAAAAATAACAACTTTTGTAGTGACTTTAATTATTTATCTTTATGTTTGAACCAGGCGGAATACCACAAACATTAAGTGAATGGAACTTTTAAGTGAATGTGGTTGAATGTGTCTAAGTTTAAATCTATATTTGTGTTTTGTGATTTATATAGCAACACAGGAGTACTTGCAATTAATAATAAATGAGGTTTCTGAACAAATACATGAAAAAGCGTTACCTTGGGGACACGAAATGGCGAGTGCATGAGTATCTATTGTTGTTTGGATTTTTATAAACTACACTCTTGATTATTGAGACTAGAAGTTTTCTGTAATAAAAGGAAAATATTGTGGACGGATAATTAAAATGATAACATCTTCATGACTTAGTGCGTTGTGTGTTAAAACGTTAAAGTGAATTAGATCCCAATTTCGACTCAGATATTAGAAGCCGTACTTTTAGATGTAATGTTTAATTTTGAGATGATTGGAGTAAAATATGGGTAAATTTAAGTACAAAGCGAATCTAAACGTCATTTTACCATTAAGCGATCTTTGATATTTATTTTGATCTACAAGCGACTGTGATAACAATAAACATGGACAAAATGACAACGTGGAAGGTTGTGCTGGTTTTGGTGGTGCTGATTATTGTGGATTTACCTGCAACAACAGCAGCCTTGGATTTGGGTGAGTTATGATAATATGCATTATTAAATCATCATCGTCGTCGTCGACAACATCATCATCATCACCACCACCACCACCACCACCACCATCATCATCATCATCATCATCATCATCATCATCATCATCATCATCATCATCATCAATATAGTTTGTTATTATAGTTTGTTATTATAGTTATGTTTGTTTTAAATATGTACGTTCCACAATTAACTTGTATGGACAATACAGAAACATGTTTGAATTACAGATACAATTACATATCGCACAACATAATCAATCACTGCTAATTAATACTTAAAACATCATTTGCATATGCACTTTATTACTAAAATCGTAGGTATGGTGTCCTGAATTCTCACAAAAATTGACAGCTTAGTATAATAATTATGCTCTAATAACTTTATTACTTGAGGACGAGAGATGGGTACTTAGTAATCAAATTCGGTAATATCATAAATATTGAAATAAACAAAAAAAGATGAAAATTGTAATAAATCTAGTTGTATATAATCGCGTTGTAATCATGGGAACATCAGAGTTCAAAGATTCCGTTTATGTCACATTGACAAGATATGTTGTAAATCAGCGCTAGTTTCAAACAAAATACCCGACACCCCGTTTGACAAATGGCCTCCAATAAAATATTGTTTCGACGTTTTTCGAATTACCGACCCTCCAATAAATTATATTTCAAGCACTGTGCATGTCGTATACGGGATTTTGCGTTTTGTATATTTACACATGCATTAGAATAAATTATGTAACATTTGCGTAAACATAATTTATTTTGTAAATTAAAACGTTATATTCCTAAAAACAATATGACATTGGCAGTTTTCAAATTATTTATTCTTAATGGTTTAACGGATTAAACAAACATATGTTTTATTAAATTTGATAAGTTTTAAAAAAAATCAAACACTCCTTAAGCATTTTTCAATATGTCATATTTTGACAGTTTAAAAAAATCTTATTGAAAAACATAGAATCAGCATTATTTTAATAATTGATTTCTTTGATTCTAAAACATTTAAAAATACTGCATCAGCAGTTTTCAGTATTTTACAAGCTTTGTAACAAATTGCCAATGTATTTCAAAATTTAAGACAAATTCATGGTTAAATCCTTCGGGAAAAAGTTGAGAGACAACATTTATTTCAAATTTAATTCATTTTGTCATCATGTTTGGAAACAGCTGAATAATTGCTAGGAATTGTTCACAGCCTCATTGATTTGATACACAACGGTGTTGATATGTAGGAAACATCCATCCAAAGATTTTGCGAAATGCAAACAGATTGAAACAAAATTAACTATTTTCAACATGTATATAATGTGTACATAACTGTATATATATTTCGTTTTATTTTGACAAAGGTTCAAAACAGTTCTTGGAGACAAGTTAAGTTTAAAATAAGTTCATAAGAGTCAGTGTATATAAGAACATTAAATTCTCTAAAGAAACTGCACATGTAAATTTTCATTAATTCATACTACGCACGTTAATGTGAAAATAGAAGGATGAAAGCAAAACGCTTCTATGTGCCTCTTTCTTTAATTCCACTTAGAACATTAACGCTCCCACCCCTCGAATGTCTATTGTCTGGCGTATTGTCTTACAGTTCTAGAAGCCTCTCGGAATCTATTACAATATTTTCCTCCTTTTATGATACGATATTATCACGGATCATAAAATATTATGTGGAAAATAGTTTATGCCCTCAGACATTGGAGTCAATATTTATTCCATACATTATGCCTGGGCCCAATTTCCCGTAACTTCTTAAGTCCCTTATAACAGGATTAAGCTAAGCTCACTATTTTTGTTTTTCAATAATTTGCATAACATTAACTTATTGAAGTCAGAGTTCTTATACTTTTGATAGAAATAATGTTGATGATAATTACAATAAACCATTTTTCATTTATCCAAATTCGATTGCAGTTTGTATTTCGGCTAATCGAAATAAGCTACTTAAGCCTGTTAAGCTTAAAAATTTTCGAGAAATTGGGGCCAGCTCTACAAAAATATAGTTTAGATATATTTATATTATATAATTCTTGAGTTTCGGAATTTAAGAAAGGAATATTTTTGAGTGTTTGCAATAAATACCCACAATGCTCCTAGTCACGTGATATAGGTGCGCACTTTTGGCACTATGCGTTGTATATTATGACCAAAATCAAGATACATGACTGCGTTCCTGAAATTGTTCTTTATTGCCGAATCAGACAGTTATTCAAGATCTCCAAATGGAACATAATACTGTCATGTCTAAACACATTATAGCCATCGCCTATAGATAATCATATCCACCCAAGAGAGACACATATACTTCAAATTTATCAACACTACGAAATACCGGGTTTTCCCTCTGGACGTTTCGTGTTCCGTGGTTTATACAGAACCCGATATTTCGCCCCATCTATGAGAACAAATCTCGGAACAAATCTCTTCCCAAATAAATTGTCATGATGTGAGAAATGTGTGAATTATGTATTTGGTCATAGCACGGCCTAAAGTTCTGCACTTATAGGGGAAATGCCCAATAGTTCCAAATTATTATTTTCAAGGTTTTTTCAAGGATCTGCGGTACCTTTTCCCAATTGATAACATTGAAATACTTGGATGAGTAATAATTGTCAAATAACGGAGTAATTATTATCAAACAACGAACTATTATGGCAAGGTCGGTTTTGTGGTCTCTGGAATTTGTAAAATGTGCATTATACATATGCTATATATATATTGTTACTATAAATGGTAATTTTATTTTATTCAGGCGTTTTAATTATGTATGAAGTATTTAGTTGATTCAGTTATTTTAGTACTCCAATTGGCTAATGGAAAAATATAATACTAGCATGTTCTCTGGACAATGATATATTGCAGGAGGCTAAAGTAAATATATCTGAATTATTATACAATTATGACAAAAATGGTTTAATCCCAAATCGTGTTTATTGTCGGCTGCAATTTATTTTCGTGGTTGAATTCTTGTTTTCTCAGCTAAAATAATGAGCACTTCGTGCGGAATCAATAGCGTACAAGGAACGGGGAGTTTGCGCTGAATTCTAATCGAGCTTTGTGACAGGTTTACAGTCATCTTCCTGGGAGACAAAGCTTCCAAATATCTCCTAAATACGCTGATTGTGCTGATTTCGACCTCGCAGACGTCTTTTGTGTCTTCCACGCCCATTGCTTTCCGTAGAAAATACGACACAAAGACGTGCAGTGTTGCAGTATTTTCTTATTACTGTCAGGGTGGAGAAAAAACACGTAGTGGCTTTCCGAAGGAGAACCCAGTTTTGCCAGAAATTTGGTAAAATTGGAAACGTAGGAAGAAATCGATACGAATAAAGCTGAAATTTTAGATTTTCTTGAATATTTGTCATCGAATTCTAAATTTAATTGGTATTGTCACAGAGATTACGGGAGTTTCCAAGCCCTTGAAATGATTTTTTGTCGTTCAGCGAAATGTCTTAGGAATTAAATTAATCAAACTCGAGTACCTCTCCAAACTCTTTAAATGGAGTTTCACTGTTTATGTAATCCATTCGGGTTTAAGTTTTAACGAATATATCGTCTCAAAATATGCTTAGTTTTCAAAAAGACATTTATGAGGCTTAGAAATAGAAATATGATACTAAAGTCTTTAGAAACAAAAAAAAAACTGTTTGTAATCATGATATTTATAATGCTACTCCAACGCTATAAATCCCTTAGTTTTTTAATTTAACATTCAAATGATCCCAAAACTGTATAATGACATATGCACTTTATAATCAAATAAAGAACCATAATAAAAATATATCCAACTACAAAACTTTAATTTCATGAAGATTAGAATTCCATTAACTTTAATTTTATTTGTATTATTAAGTAGACTTGAATTTAATCAAATAAAGCACCATAATAATGATATATTCAACTACATAACTTTTAATTTCATGAAGAATATAATTCTATTATATTTCATTCTTTAATTTCATTGAAATCCGACTTTTCTGAGGCAACATTTTACCATTATTTACTGGAATAACAAGTTAAAGTCTCTGTATGAAAGCCATCTGTTTATTATGTTCAATCCCTGCTATAAATTCTAAAAGTAACACAAATTTCAGACACTCCTGAACTCAAATAACTTCCGCGAAAACTTGGCAGCGTTAATTTTTTTTAATGATATTTCAACAAATCAGAGATATACACGAAGTAAAAGAAAATGACTTGATAACAACACAACAAAATTCCATAGACGTTTGTTTTCTTAGATAGATGATATCTTTGTAAACTAGACTTGTTTTTATTAGATTGGTGATAATTCTGACTATTTCAACAGTATTTTGATTTCTCAAATTAACAGTCACACAGAAGAAGGAGAAATTGTGTTGTTTTATTTAGTCTAGTATTGTATAAAATGTCAGAATGGCCACACTTCAGGCAAAAAGGGATAAATAATTGGCCAGGTATTAAAAACAGATAATTCTGAAATTTGCAAATACACGACAAATTTCTTGTGTTACATGTTATCGTGATTGCTGATTAGACTTGACATTCTTGTTGTTATTAATGATGTAATACATTTGGGCTGTACAGATCGAATTAATTATTGTTATCATAATTTTCTGCCAGCCTACAAATAGATGTTATCGCGTATAATGGGGGTTATCGGATCATAGGAATAAATAAACAGACTTGAAAGATCGCCACGCATAGGGAACTAAAGTCGACATTACGACCATGGTCCACCAGTATCTTAAGCCAGTTTAATACAATGACTGATGGACACTTTCTCAAAGTGTTCACATAAGCCTGGATCACCTTTAACAAAGGATAGACAAATATACAGTGGACTTATGACCGACTCTCTTATCGTAATCCTATTATTGCTTTAAAAAGCTTCTGACACTTTCACACAATGAAACAGAGAAACTTTGAGCGGCAAAATACTCTTAAAGTTGAATGAATTTCGGATCGATGTATCAAATATTGAGCCCTTAAGGTTCCTTAGAGATAATAGGTCAAGAGTTTAATATGTCAATGGGATCGCTGGATGAATTCTGATTTAATTATTTAAAAAAGCTTCTGACGAAAACGACCGCCATAGTTCCACGTATAAAGAGTCATTGGAATTATGAAGTAGGTTATTCAGCGGTTCGCGCATGCGCGCTGGCTAGTATGGAGACATTGGTTCCAACACTGAGGACTATATTGTATTTTTGCGGTACTTTACAATTAAACAGGCACCCGGGCCTGGCCGGGTTTTTTTCTGCTAACAGAAGTAGCCATAACTTAATACGATCTCAAATGAAACTTCAGCTTCTATATTCGGGGGACCCTGCCAGATTTTTTAAAGAATATGTCAATGTAGAAGGCGCCTATATAGATGTTTCCTGATATAATCAGAAAAGAAAAATGTTTTTGTAAAATCAATGTTAAAAGGAATGATAACATTGGTCTCAATATGCGCTAAATAAATATGTCTTTTTCAATTAATGTCAGAATGCCATTCATATAAACATTTTTAGATTTATGAAAATCAAATACAGGAATATTATTGACGGTATGCCATCTCAACGACGTTGTGTCATAACCAGTCATAAAATACTTAGTCATTTATTCGCTCTTCATTAAAGTGTTTTATCGCAATGTTATGCCCGTGTGACAACAAGAAGTAAACATGCTCCTGTTTTGAAGTGGCCGGGGTGCGACGTTTATTACCTACCGAGTGAAATTTGTCACATTTCTAATCGTCGTAAGCCCAAGTTTTTAAGCCCACACGGGTTCCTGATTGCTCTACTTGAGAGCCCATGAAAATAACTGGAAATTGGGCTCAAGAGGATAAAATCTAACCCCTGTGGTGAAAAATTGACCCATGTGAGGGGAGCGGTAGATGTTCAGAAAGGCATTTTAAGCATTTCCTGTCGTAAATTCACTACATTTCAAAACTCTTCTCCCCTCCCCCCTCGTAAATACTTCTGTAAGTATAATAAGTACCATGTCATAAGGCACTTTAAAGATCAATATGGATATACTAAATTCTGATAGGCCTATTGAAGCTGTCATGTCAATTTCTAGAAAAAGAACAACATACTTAGTAAAATAAAAGTGTTGATGTAACATGTCGATATTTAAGCGGTAGAGTTCTAGCCAAATTTTAAGAAGGGCATGAGGCTAAGGGTAAAAAGGGCTCATTGTATCGGGCTGTGAAGAATGGAAGGGATTGTGATTAAGTCAAGTACTGTTAGGTTTCAAGTCCCACAAATGTCAAGTTGGTATGTATTTATAATAATAGCATAATTTTCATCAAGAATTAAAACTCATTTGTCAGTCTTATGCATTTAATCATATGAAGGCAGAAGGTCTCCATGAGGGCAGTTGCTACCGTAAAATAACAGGTACAGCACACTCCCTGGCCTGGTGTTCAATATTGGTTTAAATTGGACCTAAGATCGATGTAGCTAATCGGATTACTAATCATTTTAAACCGACCAATAGAGTGCATGAAATCAAATATGTATGACCCTAAGGTTAACTTTAGTTTCATATTGAATACCACCCCAGAACTCATCAACTTAAACCAAGCTAAAGGTTCCAGCATGTTACACAATGCTTTTATTTGATACTAATAATGAACATGTATTCTATTGTGCTACGTATGAGGTATATGCACACTCGTTTGCGTCATTTTAACTTCAATGCTAGAGGTGTTTAAACAAATTAAAGCTGAACAACCCCCTGGGTTTTTAAAACTTTCTTACTTGACTTAATTATTCTTCCTTAGTTCACCCTTATCAAGATTTATTTCAATGTAATTGGCATAAATGAGGTTAGGTTGAGCAATAAAACCAAATGAAATTTCTCATCCATTTTAATATTCTCCGAGTATGTCAAAACAAAACTTTCGCCTATACGGCGTGTATGAAAGACGGGATAATCTTATTACCTTACACGGCGCTTTCTATATGAACAGGAGAAGTGATTTATGCTATCAGCGTTTTATTATTGAACAAGCATGTCTTATCTTCAATTTGTCGAGTTTGACACTTTGATATGGAGCTCATAAAGTTTAATTTGATATGTCCGAGAGCGCAGGCCTTTACTGAAATCCATATGAAGAATAGATGGGACCTTTAACCCACTTCTGAAAATGATAATATACTGATATTGCCCGCACTTGTCATATCTGAGGACAAATATTGAAATCCTTTTCTTATGTAAGAAGTCCGTTATATTGGCACTTAAAGCAGGCCACTGAAGCCACCGTTTGAGATAAATGAACCTTTGGAATTTCAATTGACCTTATGAATGAGTCTTACTTAGATGTCCTATAGCCATACTATGGAAGTGTTTATCGGACATCCCATGTAGACTGTCCGACTTTATTTATTTCAATTTCAATTTGAAAAGTTACAAACCGCATGTTGTCAAAATAATGTTTACTGGATATGTTAACATAGATTTTGTCGACAAACACGTTAATAATAAAGTGGCCGTTATTATGTCGATAGAAAATGATCGTCATTATTAAGTGGACAAATCGATATAACTTTGACAAATTATAAAGAAGACAAACCTATACATGCTTAGTGTACTTAATGAAAATAGAAAAAGAAAAGTGTGGATCTTGGCATCATCTCCTCTATGACCATCCGCTTCTATAGTTTGCAGTGGGTTCATTCATTTACTGGCGACAGAGCCCTAAGTTCAAAGGGAATGGCCATTAGCCGTCGTTTTTATGGACTCAAATATGAGGCTGAAACAACATAATCCAATCAACATATTAAAAAATCAATCACCAGGCGCCTTCAGTGTTTGATCTTTGGCTGGAGTATTTTTATATATACACTCTCTGAGTCTATTAAAGAGATCCTTCACGTACTAGCTAAGACAAACTAATTTCCCAATACAGCAATGATTACTACTGTTGCCATGGCAACTGTTTTATGTTCTTTAGCGTTAGTGAAAGATCATTTATACATGGCTTGTGTATTAAAGTACTAATATATCATTCCACGGCGGACTGCATCGCACTAAAATTGATAAACAACAGCCTTCTTTGAGTTAAGTCTAGTTTAAACGTCATTTATTTTACAACGGTTGTGAAGGAAGATGTAATTACTTGTGCTAAGTCACTCTCGTTGGCACGATTTTGCGCGAGAGCGTGATCTTCCGTTGAGAGGGAAACCGCATTCTCCGGCTGGTAAAAAACCCACTTGTACAGCTTGGTGACCATCAATCAAACTTAGATACGCACAGGCTGGGAATCGAACCGAACATTTTATATCAAGAATATGAATCAACAACTTCATTCGCGACCTTCTGTTCATTATAAAATCGAGTCTGACATTAATAATTATTGACTTCAAATTGTCGCTGTCTTTAACATGTTTCGTATTTCTGACTTTGTGTTTTGTAACAACTGAATTATTAAAATGGTTTGATAGAAATGTAGAATACAGGTAGAGCGAAAACTGAATTGAAAATTAATAATATTTTGTGGTTATGATTAGGAATTCAAACGTATTAACCTGGGGTGTAATTTCATAGTTTTCTGTGATTCTACGGCTGTATAACCATGTATCAAACATGAGAAACTCGTGTTATAGATTTCTTAATGAGGATGGATAATATTCCATCCATCACTCGGCTTTTTACATGTAAGTTCAAATATTGATTGATCGGGTATCTTAATTGGTATACAGCGCAACCTTAATGCTATCGATAGAAGCACTGTCCAGCATCTCTGACTTTACTCAGGAAATTCCAATATATCTCTTATACGAAGCCATTTTATTTTGCTGATCATTGAAATCATTGTTCATCGATTGTGCTGCTCCTATCAAATATCAATCATTTATGTATACATGAATGACTTTTAATTTTCTGAGGAGTCAGAGATGCGCAGCCATTGCAGCACAAATCGAGTCTCAATTATCTTAGAAGTCGACCGTAGCAAACACTTAAAGCTGCACTCTCACAGATTTAACGTTTTGACTTTTTTGTCTTGGAATGAGACAATTTTTGCGTACATATCTGAAAACTAGTGATATCTAAAAGCGTTACTAACGGTTTAATACAAATGCACAAAACATCAATTTTTGAACTTAAATAGAAAATTCTGCGATCTAATATTTTGTCGTATATCACTGGTCTCCATGCATTTTCGCATAAATTGGCTCGTTCCAAGACGGACAATAAAAAAGTTGTCAAAGCGTTCAATCTGTGGGAGTGCCGCTTTAAACATTGGATTTCTATCTTGGTTGAATCATAGCATTAATGAGTGTTTGTTTATTAGATGTTATGTTAAACCCTTTTTCCTCTTTTGCGAAATGGAATTTTCAGTGTATTTGTTTTTCTAGCCATCGTCCGTAATGCGTAAGTTTATACATGTATAAGAGAAAATATACAAATATTAAGAACCACGCCGAGACGCCGTATGTTCTATATAAGATGTCCGAGTATTTATGGGGGGGGGGGGGGGTTATTTCATGTTTCCTTTGAACTAACTACCTAGCCGAATATGTAGGCATGAATTATCGTCGTAAATTCTTGACTTTTCATAATAACATTCCATCGTTTTTAGTACCACGCAGTTACAAAATAAATGACAGTAAAAATAGTTTTACATCCAAAAGAATGTATTTCTCCATTTCTGAATGATACTATCACCTATGGTTTGCACAAATAATTTTACAGTGATTCATTTTCACCGCGCATCCCGCATCCTATACCCATTATTTTCCGACCGAGGTCCCTTTATTCCTAAATATGTGCAGACTGGTGGTACACTGTTTTAAGTATTTTATGTGCACAGAGTAATGATTTAGACTATCAGATCTTTGCTGTGAAATATGCGAGTACAAGGGGATGTGCACTTAAGCAGATTTGAAAATGAATCATTGAACCAATGATGTATATACATGTATATATATATGATTCATGCACTTTTAAACACAATGTTTTTTATGTTTATTACGCTGATATTTAATGGGTGCAATGTTATTATGAATGATAAAATGCTCATTTTTACGCATGAATTATTTTCATAAACATGTTTCACTCATTCTCATTCATCAGAGGTTTAATAATGATAAATCTCGCACACATAACATTTTCACTCTGGGGTTCGAGAAAGAATTTGCTCGAAACATTGATGTAAGCATTATACATACCATGGGCCGATTGTTGAGAACTTTGTTAAAGCTAACAACATGATTTAAGAAATCATTGTTAACTTAAATAAGTGTTAACTTAAATCATTGTTAACTTAAATCATTGTTAACTTTTAAACGTGAACTTCTTCATGATGTGCTCATATATTTAAACGAAATAAGTACAGCTGAAACAGTTGTCTCAAATCTTGATATAAATACTGCACATCACTTAGTGAATCCCTTAAAAATTCAGAACAGTAAAGATCTGAAAGTTAACAACGATTACGTTAACAACGTTATTAACTTTAATAAAGTTCTGGACAACCAGCCTAATCAATTTTGAGTGATAAACCTTTAACTACATACTAAATAATGCATTTGTGGGAAACATTAATAACTGATAACAATATTGTAAACGTGTATTTTATAACTGAGAACGCAAAACTATTGAATGATTGGTGAGTGCTAAAAGCTTTACTGTGATCTACTATAGCCTCATTAATTGATATACCATGTTTTTCTGCACTTTTCTTTCAAATTAAACTCGGTATCCTCCATATGAACAAAATCGACATTTATTCATCCTTTTAGGTATACCAAAACATTTGTCTTAATTGTGGTAAATCTTATTTGTGGGTAAGAGTGTATCTTTAAGTATTCAGTAGACGTATTCTTGATTGTATTCATGCAAGTTGTACGGAACGTGGCACCAGATTAGGGCATATGGCAATGTCAAAAAGATCGCCAGATTTCATGCAATACAAATAACAATGTTCCAACAATGCAAATTACGATGACTCTTGTGTCTCCAATTTCTGCGATTTCTATCGATTGTTCCTTTTGTCAAGTTTAAACTCGTTTAATGATGGTGTAAAGATTTCTATCGTTTCGTTATTCTAATTTACACACTGTTTTGTTATGTCATGATTATTATAACGCTTGAACACTTAAAAACTGTGCTCTACTATCAGAAATCTTTGCTGACAGGTTTTGGTTATTTGTCGCTGATTTCTATTAATTCGCCATTGGGCAAAGTTTGTGAGTTTTTTCCCAAATGATAGTCGGACTGACTCGCTTAAGATGTTATGGAGATATTGTGATATCTAGCGATATTCTGAAAGATATAGAAGTTAACATTTTACGACTTCGCTTATCGTAAATTTTTACGACATCTGATAATACGATATGCTCATATATTATGAAAATATGAGTTTTCGCTCATGTTCAAAGGCTGTTAAGATTTTTATGAAAATATGTTATTTGAGAGAAGTTCATATTTATATTTTCCACACAAGAAAACCATTCATTAAATCTTAAGCCCATCTTTTCTTATAAATCTTTGAATCAGTTGTCAGAGGTCGACCACTTAATTGAAGGTTCTTGCAGACTTGTTTAACATTTAGAGAGTATTTCTCATCTACGATCTTTTATTTGATACTTATCTTTTATTAAACTGAAATTCAAATCGAAGCAACTATTAAATGCAACTACAACAGCTCATTCTCATAACATTTTAGGTCTTATAATTGCTAATATAAAGCATTGCATCCATAAAATAAGCGTGTTGTTTTTAGCTCATTAATCATACCGTTAAATGGCGAACATATGTTAAATGAATTCAATATCGTTTGAAATCAATTTTAGCTGATACAGATCACGTTAGACAAATAATTTAATTAAAATACAGTTTTTAGTCATATCTATGAAGCATAGTTACAAAAGCAACATCCAACAATCTAGTGTTAGATTTCAACCTACTGACATTTTCAGCAAATGAAATTGCAGATAGGCAATCATTAAGTATTTACTAGGCTTATTTATTAAGATCTTAACTTTTGCGTGTTTCAAAGTCCACCTATGGATATGCAACCTATACACACTCCCAGGGTCAGATTTGGTGTTGACGATGTGTCAGCCAAATGCGGTTGTTTGTATTTTAAGTTAGCCAGATGACTTCTTAATCATTAAGATTTTACTTCATGTCATCTCTCCATTACTTAATAGATCCTTAAAATGCTATGACGTTAACCAACCTCGATCAAAGCTCATACAAGGTACCTCCTGCTAATACATACGTTAATTATATTCATGGAACTGTTGTAATTTAAACCACAACCAGGCACCAACCATTTGTTATTGATTTACGAGGGTGTTACCTTAAGTGACACCCTTTTCACCTGTCGAGTCTCACCTTATCATGGTGAATGAAGTTTGTGACTGTTTTGGTATTCTTTATGATATAATTTATTGCATAAAACTTGATTTACATTGATGTATTTCCGCGAGTCGTGCCCATACATTGCTTTGATGTGAAATTGCGTCCTTGACATTCTTAAGACATAATCATACTGCAGAATTTACTTCGAATGGCGTAAAATATTTATCTTTTTAACACCAATACTTAAGTGTTTAGTGTTTTAGTGTTTTTAATTATATTTTGTCCAACGGGATGGTAGTATTTTTCAAATATGCTGTTCATTCATTTTGGTAAATCAGCATTCAGCCATTATTGATTATAATTAAATCAGTCGGGGCTGAAACAGTAGGCACAACATAATGTCAAACACTAAAACAGTTAAAGGTAATTAGTATGTACATTTACTAAGAGTTAAATTAAACCATTCATTTTTGTAAAAAAGAACACGCACAAATACAAAATGATTGGTGAGTACTAAAAGCTTAACTGTGATCTACTATCGTCTCATAAGATAGATTTACCGATTTTCTCCACCGTGATTTCAAATTAAACTCGGTATCCTAAATGCGAACCATTGTTTTCGACATTTATTCATCCTTTTTGGTATATTAAAACATTTGTATTAAATGTGGTAAATCTTATATTGGAGTAAGAGTGCATCTTTAACTATTACGTCATACGTGTATGCAATGTTTATTGTCGCATGAAATGATTAAGCTTGTAAGCTCAATTGCATTTAAACATTGAGTTGCAATTAATGCACGCATTAACACGTCCTTGGGCAATAAATATGATCCGTTTAACTTCATTCGACAATGACTTCTTACATCCCCATTAGTCTAATCGCTGTGAGCAAAGACCGTGAAACAGTATAGTGGGTTTTGTTTGCGGTGAAAGTACTCTCAGTGGGAACATTTATGGATGCTTAAAACATGATTTCCGTAAAATATTAAACAAAAAAATCAATTCTCATAATACGGTTTGTGATTTCGAAACTGCTTGAACATACTCGAAGAATAAACTTGAAACAGTCTGACCAATCGACTGTTTAAATATAATAATAAAAACTCATGGGGTTGGGTAGCGGATCCCTGCTGTCGCATTTTGCGACATCGCCGCTGAACGGGCTTTAGGGGCACTGTGTCAAATCGATAAGTGCCGATCGGAATGTACTTTTGCGCATGCGTCAATTTGCCTTGTGCATTAACTGAAATCAAATGTATTTGATACCAAGCTTTAACGGACGTGACCTTAAGCCATATAAACCTTAAACGATCAATTCCTTTTTACAAATTTCTTTTTTTTAAATTTTGATATTTAATTGAGATCAATGCAGATTTTCTGTGATCTGAGGTCTAGACCTAAGTATCATACCCTTGATCTACCGCCTGACGGGTAATTTTTACATGGCATTAATGCACAAATGCCTTAAGTCCAAATCCAAAAAACTTCAAGTCACTTCACTTTTGCACAGCCAGATTCAAATCTGCCATAGACTGAAAAACAGAGTGGCTGTCAATCAAGGCACGACAACGTGCGATTTTAGGCCTTTTTGTGGCAGATAATATCTCAGACATTTTTGCTTTTATTGAATATGAATTTGACTATTATTTGCTGTGGGCACACTACGGGGTATGAACAGAAGGCTGTTTAAAGGTTAACTTGCCACCGGTATCAGATATACAAGATATGAACCACCTCTTGTGGTCTTGTAATTGAATAGGGTAACTTTTAAATTGCTAATTTGACAAGTATTAATGGGTAAATTTAGAGAAATGTTTTGCAATTATGAGCTAGTGACTGCTTTAATTGGTTTCAAATTGCTCTTGAAACTTTGACTGATGGCGTTTGAAAGGATGTTGAGATAAAAGTTTGAAGACGCGTGGTATATTTTTCTGAAGATAAGATTTACAATGTCATTCATGTCATTGCTCAAAGCGGTTACAAATTTTAGTTTTGAAGTAATTTCATCGCTTTTATAAAATTGAATTGAGCCATCACGTAGAGAGTGAGATAGAATTTGTGCCTATATGGTTTCTAGTGGTCAACATTTTATTTTGTCCAATGGGAAGGCAGTAATTGAGAGTTTCCCAATACATATTCTAATAGTTCAGTAAATCAGCGATCGGCCATTATTGATTTTAATCAGGTGAAGTAGTAGACTTAAATAGTGGCTGGCACTGTTAAGGGTAGTTTACACACTATAATGAAGACCACTAAAAACTTCATTTTTTTGTAAGTACATACAATGTACTAACAATTTGTAGATATAACATAATATACGTACATACGTATTCTTTACTTCACACTGATTTCACAGTACGCATACTGAGGTCGAACAAAATGAATTCAAACATGATTCAGTCAATGTCAAGGTCACACATAGCAGCAACGGCTGGTCAGACGAGAATGAAGCCATTAGCAGATACATTAATGATACATGGAGGGATTTATAGAATCAACATGCTAAAATATTCATCCAAATGTTCCTTGAAAATCACTCTAGACGCATTTAGTTTCTTCATCAGCTTGCTATAGTTCTATAAGGCAAGCCATATGCGCTGTGGGATTTAATTATTTATACTTAATAGAAATACGTACCGTTTCATGGAACTTTTTAATGTTCTCAAAGACCTTTATCTTGATTTCTTTTAGTGTTTTTCAAAGAGAAATCAATTTAGAAATAAAACGCAGTGTGCTGAAGGGCAGTTTCGATTGACTACTGTATCATGGTAACGCAAAGATGATTTACCAACAAACAACTGGACTGCAACATGATGATTTAGGTGTTTAATGTTTATTTCCGCAAGGGTTTATCCATTTTCAAGTAAAGTCATAAACGACACCCGAAAGTTCAGTTCAACTGATGGAATTTTCCTGTTGAATTTTATCAACCACACACAAATGTTCAAACTCTTTGAACACGTAGGATTGCCTATAGATAGAACAAACAGAAATTCGAATTGATCGTCAGTATACAGGGCACCGTATTTGACACCAGGGGTGTTGCATCTTAAAACCTTCAAGTGTAAACTACTAAATCTATGTCAAACTCCAATTCGACCTGTCATTTTCCGAACACTTGAACGTTTGCCTCCTGGCCTGCAATTTACAAGTTCGCCATGAACTCAATGATTTATTAGTCGATCGTCAGTATAACAACGATGCAAGGAATAAGAGCGTACATTTTCATTGCCATTCTCATGAACATGCAAAATTTTGCCTGACACCGGTTAATGTGTGGGGTCTATTTCGTTTTGTCGTCCGACCCAAACTCATCACCAGACGACAACTTAATCAATGGCGCGAAACAGCGAGAAAACGCGAAAAGTGGTTCTGAACCCTCGGGCAGACGATAAATTAGTCCAACAAGATTATTAATTGTATTTTTACGACTTTACCTGTTTAGATATTTTACTTCACCCCTTGTTGACAAACTTAAAAGAAGCGTCTAAATGATACAGATGATGGGAACACTTGACGGTAACACCTTTGGTGTCGTAAAAATGTATTGTCTAAGTTTTACGACATCAGTTACTCTTGTTGTTATGATAATTTTATCATCTTATCATCATCTTTACGTTTTAATTGACATTATAACTAGACATTTGTGGGGTTTTCAATTCCTCCTTAAAAATCACGACGCCACGATTATAGAAATCACACAGAATTCCTTTTCATCAATCTTCATTTAAGAATTTTCTTTAAATTGCAAAAATACCAATATCTGTGTCTGTTTTCTGACATTTTCTTTCTTTTTCTCCCACTGAAATATCTATTTCCATGAAGTATATTCCTCTTATTAAATAACGCAGAATGATACGTCTAGAGAAAATATATTAAGCGTTTTCAATCAATCCGTCTGTCAGATTTCCCCAAATTTGTCATTTAAAAGGCGTATTTTCGCCGCCTTAAATCCAGTTGAAAACTTATTTAAGCTTTGCGTTTCCAAGATTATCTTGGCAAATCAAATTAAACCCTCGTTATTAATTGGAAAGGTTCGACACTTTAGAGACAGCTCGCATAAATATCATGAAATTTCGGGAAAAAAAACATTCTAAGAAATTGATTTAAAGGAATGCCCCAACCTACTAATAGGATTAAATCTGTTGGAAAAGTAATTCGGTCTTTTACGAAATCCCTCTATTTCGAATGCAATCTATTCTAATTGAAAGAAGGAAATATGGAGAAGCCATGGGAAAATGATGTAAGATTCGCAGAATGAATAAAGTATGCTTGAGAAAAAACAAGCAATAACAATCGAATAGAGGAAGGGGGAACATCAAAACTTGTCTGTGCACTTGAAATCGAATTTTGACGTTTTCTCTCTTTCAGAATAATGATAATTGTATTATAAAGAAGAGTATTATTTAAATTTTCCCATATTACATTCCGTGCAACTGGTGCTGTATAACTGGATTATTTTCATACAAGTATATAGGCACTACTTTGTGCTTCAGAATTGCGACGTATTGGCACTAAGCGGTAATGAGGCTCATTATATGAAAATTGTTGCAACGTAATGATCAGGTTGTTATGTTTTGATGTGGTATTATATACATATATTAGCTTGGCATTATAACGTATTTGAACTAATACATTTGAACCAAACGACACGGCCGCAAGAATATTCGTATTTACATATTCGGGGGATTGTTGTTTGTTCATCGTTTGGTACTCTTTTGATTTTTACCACTTTTTTTAAAATCAGTTTTTAATCATTTATCCAATTTTACAAATTGTATCTTACAATTATTTTCACCCACAGGTTTAATGGATGCTCGAACGTAAGACAATAAGACAAACAGTTTCTCAAAACTTGCAATTGATATTCACTGTAAACGGACAACTGCACACACATGCACAATATATCTTCACTGACTTGAGAAGTGTTCCCGGTTAATCTCAAGCCAAACACTTCCCCGAACTCAGAGACATTTCCTGGGAATCGATCCCCGACACCTTCTTTCAGCCAAGCCCCGGGATTATTTCAGATAATTGTCTGGCTAGACCCGCAAACGTGATGAGAATTAGATTGTGTGGACTCGCCTTTCAATAACATCGTGCACGCAAGACTTGATTTAGCTTGCAACCTTGATGTATAGACAGTATAGCGCATACATTGTAGTCTACAATTTGTACTGTTGAAATTACCATACGTGTCTATGATTATTTGTATCATGAACCGGTGCCAGAAATTATGTTTGGATCATTTCCTTTTTATCATTTGCAAAAATAATGTTGTCTGGTTGTTGCTTTACTTAAAGATGTGACGATTTTTTTTCGGCCAGTCAAATACAAAATATGGAAGACTTTGTTTTAAGTTTCAACTTATTTAATTTTTACAACTATTGTGCAACAAGTTATTTCAACTTATATTTATCACTCTCGTTGGCACGATGTTGCATCCGGTTGTGGTCTTGTGTTGTGGGGGAAACCGGAGTACACGGTGAAAACCCACATATCTGGCTTGGTGACCACAAACCAAACTCACATGCGCCCAGGCCGATGTGAAAGATTTGAAACCAAAGTGTTAAGTAACATTCACCTCTTATTCCATTCCTTGCGGTGAATCAAGATGTTCCTACGACTTGTAACCTGTACTTATTGATCAGCAGAAATTTTACTGGCATAAAGCTTCCCTTAAATACGATTACCAGCGGATTGTCAGGTATGTTTACCCTTCGATTAACGTATCATCCCTTTAATCCCCTCTATAGCTCGCAAACTGATAAAACTAATACAAAATGTCCTCAAAACCATGTTCCCCGGACTATTTACTATCGGAACTACATTATTCCAGAAGATAAATGTATTAATACGCGCGCTCTTATCTTGCTGAGTTAAGAAACTTCTCGCCGACAAAGAGGGCTGTTAATCAGAAATACTTCAAAATGCATTACCTCTCAAGAGCCTGCTAAGAATAGGTAGTTGTCAAAAGAAAAACTGGTTAATATTCGAGAGATATTAATTGCATTTAGAGCCAGATTCTTCGGTCTTTATGACATGTTTTCCTAAACAGATGCATTTGTGCAGATAATTATGTCACATCTTACCAAACATGTCACTTTATGACAACTTTATCCAGGGTTTAGTTAATGCATTAAAAGACGATGTTGAAAGTTAACCATGTCATTTTACAAACACTTTTCGTATGTTATCTGACAGGCCGATGTTATTGCACAGTGCATGCTTCTCTCACATTTGTATTTTTTACGAAATGAATGTGACAGCAACCTAAAACGGTCTTATTTTTTATGCATTCGCTGGGTATTAAACAAACTTAACCGACAGTACACACTGCATAATCACACGGTTTTCGGCTAACTGCGTTCTCGGGAGTTTTTGTAAGGTCCAATATTAGGAATATCAACAATAACTTAATTGAACAATCAATACTTCGAACCATCGATAAACCGAACCATCGATATTTGGAGACACCAGTTTCACTTGTTGCGTCGCTTTATTGGCCAATAACTCAGATTAAGTGCAAGTTATATGCTCCAACCTGCACTTCATAATGAACAAAATGTATTAAACGATGCTGGTCGATTCACCCGGAACTTATAAATCTTGAGACACTTCCAGGAATTCTTCTGCATTATCTCACGCCCTATTGTGATTGATCATTGTTATGAAAAGCTTGCTTCGAGTCACAACACTGTACCCAAGTGATAAATGATGGGTTTCCATGCAGAAAAAACACCATGCATAAGAGACATAGCTCGCATGCTGTGCTTGAATGTTGTTGCTTTGGCATAGACAAATATTAATAATTAATGCTTGGTACCAGGAAACCTTACTTTTGCTATCATTATGGTGGTTGAAAGCGAATATGTTCTATCTTTTTCTTTAGTCAATGGCACTTAGACCATTTTCACTCACTCTCATTGACAGACCAGGAAATAGTTGATTTTAAAAAAATCGCTATTTATTATACTAGTACATGGGTTAACATCCGCATGGTTTTGCCTTGTTCAGCCCCCAATTTTGCCGGTCAAATTCGTCATAAAATACAAATAAAACAAGAAATTTATTCGAATCAATATGGCGACGTTGCATGATGGTTTTTGATTACGTGTTAGATAAAGGTGCTTCATCAATCGCTATTTAATTAGTGAAACTTAAAGTTACAGTCACGAACTGTTTTATTCTAAATGACAAAGTCTAGTAAAGCAGACAATTGCTTTTAAGAACACCTTCCCCAAAGAACCATTTAAGCACAAAGACTTGTATGCGTCATATGCATACGTTGCTATGAAACGACATACAAGAAGTCGCTGTCTTGTCATGATCATGATTTTCCCAAGGCACTGTCTGTCGTTGGAAGTGCATATGCTATTTTTGGCCAGGGGAATAAAATAATACGTACAGATATAACTTTGAGGAACTGTCTACAAAATCCTAATTGACTGTCATTCAGACAAAGAACTACGTCACCACAATGTAAAAATGCTTCCATATGTATTGTTGACGTCACCATTAAGCTTTAAGTGTTGATGACGTCATAAAGATAATTGACCGATTTCTTGATCGATATCTTGCAGACATTAAACATGATTTACTTGTACAAGTGAAAGAGGTTGATATTTGCATTTAAAATAGTTACAAATGAAGAAGTAAATGACGGATCGGTAGAGATGTACACATATATCGTCTGCAATGCCTGGTCATGATTCGTGATTTCTTCCATTATGTCATTAGAGATATATCGTCTGCAATGCCTGGTCACATATATCGTCTGCAATGCCTGGTCACATATATCGTCTGCAATGCCTGGTCACATATATCGTCTGCAATGCCTGGTCATGATTCGTGATTTCTTCCGTTATGTCATTAGAGATAATAAAGAACATAAATTCCTTGACAGTCGTGTAAGCGGCACCGGAAAACATCTTAGATATAAATCACGTGACAAATTTAACGGCCTTCTGCAGCCGCAAATTGGGAGTGGACCATTTCCGCCGGAAACTAATGTTTCTTTTGCGTGAGATCGACTCGTTTTGTGACGTTGTGTAATATCGCGAATGGGCTATATTTTGCTTTCTTAAATTAAAATATATTGATTTGCGTGTTTAAACTGTTATTTGAGGATTTATCTGAATGTGAAGTGTTTTGTGTCCCAGAAGTATATTATAAAGATGAAAAATGACAGTGCCTATCTTTAGGGAATCTTGTACTGCACCGCTTTTCCACAGACTAATTCTCAAAGTTTGAAGTTAACGTAGATGCACTGCACCTTGTTTTTGCATTGTAATAGTAATTTATATTTTTATTATAGTCTAGACAAGTATCATTTCTTTAAATATCTTTTCTGAAGGGCGCACTTTAAAATTTAAATTATAAACAGTACTTTCTTACGAACTTTACGATACACAACACTCTAAAATCGAACGATAAGAGCTATGTATGGCGTGTTTATTCTTACTTTTTCAACTTCTAATTACTTTTAAACAATAAACGCTGTTCGGCTCCGGTTTGCAGTTATTCTGTCTTAACTAAAATCTGAGTAATATCCCAGGAATTTAGACGCAATTAGATGCATTATCTTCAGAAACAGGGAGATTTTATGAAATGCATTTTTGTCTTATTTGACATTTAAATATGCAGCAGTTCAGACCCATTTCGCAGTTTAGCACACTTAAAGTTTTTCCCAGACATTTGCGAAAAACATGAGCAATAATTGATAGTTCTAAAAGCGAAATATTTAAGTGATTTATACTTTACATTCTGTAAGGAACAAAATGCACTCCAAGTATTTGTGACACAACTGAAATGGCGATCGAGTCTGTTGAAATAATGACTAGAAGGATAAAGAAAAGTAAAAAAAGAAAACTTCTGGAATTTGTTTGACATGTGTTGACAGGGCTTGACCTGGCTACTCCTTACGGAACCTTGACATCTTTATAACAGAAGGTCTGAAAAATCCATTCCAAATTCTCAAACCATTGAACCAGACTTTTGAATAAGAGAACGTCTGAAAAATCCATTCCAATTTCCGACACCCTTTGGTCAGAGTTTGATTCTTTTTGAGTCAAAGGCTAATTACATCATTAGCAATATTCACATCACAGAATCACGCTTTCAAAAAGATTTTCATCATGCATTATGCGCTGTAAAATAATTTACATCATAAATATCGCACAGTCAAAATATTTTTCATCAATTAAACAGACTTTGAGTCATGTGATCAAATATGATAAACCTGGATCTGCAGAAATACTGCAAGAATTGTATGTTTTTCCTATAAGTTAATTGATAATTAAATTTGAACACGCCGCATTTACCATTCGTCCATATTCTCCAAGAAACTTGTGAAAGAAGAAAGCTTTTAATCAGCAAAGAAGCTAATCAGATTTGGAACGTTGCTTCCCTCAGAAAGGGAATTCTGTCGTTTGATGTATGAGGCTACATGCAGCGCCACCCTGCGGTCCGATGTTTTTACCGGGGACCAGCCCAGCGTGGGTCGCTATGTATTGAGGGAGAAAAACGGTTCCACAGAGGCATGGCTGTTACTACTTTGAGAATGGGCCAGAAGTGGGTGGGGAAGTGGCTATGGTCATGGGTTTGTCTGCAGCTATTTCGATTACATTCCTGAACTGCTGCATTGCGGCTATTATATCAGTTGAAGAAGCTTATGTGGTTGTGGTGTGTGGGGTACATGCAAATAAGAATACCCTTTGGGAGAGGCGGATGAGTGATGTATGAGTCTTCGGGTTGCCCGATGATATCTGTATACAGTCAAACACCTTTGGCTCGAACTCGTTTGGCTCGATTTCCTCGTTGGCTCGAACTAAATGGTATGGACCTATTTCTTATAACTGAATGTAAGCATTCCCGCTTGTCTCGAATTCCCCGAGGCTCGAGGTATTTTCGCCGGTCCCTGTGAGCTCGAGCCATCGGGGTTTGACTGTACATGTATCATGTTCACATGTTCTAGTTAACGTTGCATCTGTTCCATGTGGAGTATAAGGCTATTGAGGCCGTTTGGTAAACAAAGCTGCCCACCTGGCTTGTGGAACTCCTTGTCCCTCTCCTAGTTAATATTACGAAGATTGACGTAGTTAAACGACTGGTTACGAATGAATACATGTATCCTGTTTACAATTCCATTTTCGTAGAGGCTACGTTAACGATTGAAATAGCGTCAGATTAATTGTTCGCGTTAAGGCCCCCCAAAGTGAAATGATATTGAATTGTTTTCATCGTCACCGATTTTCCATATTGCAAAATGTTTAGAATTTAAGATAATGAAATGTTCTTCAAAAAACTACGAACATCACTCAACGGACCCTGTGGGGTACGCAGAAAACTTGCTGAAGGGATATAAACTTCTGCAGATGTAAATTAATTAAATTTGCACCACACAGTTAGAATTGAATCTGGCGCATTTACGTGCCATTTTATGTTTCCATGCATGATTACGCTAAATGGGGCATGGTTTCATTTTTGCGAAATGAGGTTAGGGCTGCTGATATTCTGTTTAGATTAATTGTACTATTCTAATGTCTAAAGGCAAAACTTCAATTACTTATAAATCTTTATCCTTAAGTGTTATTCGCTGCTCTTTTTCCTTTGTTCTTATGTATTTCGGAGATAAATTAAGTAATGTATTGTCGTCGGTTATCCTTCGCTACTATGTAATGTTTTTAAATAAATGTTAACTTTCTTAATGTTTAACGCGAAATGCCTCTATACGATCACGCGATCCTATTGGCGGAGGCATGAGCCTTTACACTTATATGTAAAGAAAGGTTTTCGCCGCTAGTTGGAATTGCATATGTAATCGAATACTTGACATGATAGAAACGTCTCATAATTGTATCCAATTAATACACCATTAACACCCAGGCGCAGGAAAATTGCTTGAGTTATGACTTTTTACCAGGAGGAACCCGAAAGAAGTTGAAGTTTGTGACTTAAGTGTCATGTGACTTCAACAGCTAATAAATAAAATTGCGTAAATCAGAAAGGTACCTCATCATAGTGATATTCTTTGAAGTGTTTAACTAAATGCATTAATTTCCCGTCGAATTCCAGTGTACATGTTGTTTAGTAGAAAGGAACGCGCAACTGTCTGTGACAGAGAAATGCTTTCATATAATTACTTGTGTTTGAAAAATTACATAATAATGTAATGAGAATTTTTATGTATAAATAATCAAGTGGTTTAGTACCTAAAATGGCCGCCGGGTTCGTTTTCTACCTGTGTGGCTTTTTAATTTCCATGGTTTATTAAGGTACCCTCGTCAATTTAATAGATCAAATTGCTAGCTACATTTCGCAGAAAGTTATAAAATCTATCCTCCTCGCAGCTGAAGGCAAATGTTAAAAAGTTGGATACCAGAAGTAATTGAATGGTGGAAAATAAACAGAAATTAATATGTGAAAGTGATCTACACTTAATTACCCAGACCTCTGAGTATGTTACCAGTAATTTTAAGACTCATGCGGCTTTCGTTTCAGTCATGCCATAAAATGCAACCTTTTACCAAATTTGACCTAAACATGGTAGTAATTTGTGAGGTTTGATGCATTTAAACTACTGTCGAACCCCGTTGGCTCGAATTCACTTGGCTCGAATTCATCGTTGGCTCGAACTTGATGTAAAGGACCGATTTCTTTATAATGTATGTAAGCATTTCGAATTGGCTCGAATTTTTCGAGGCTGGAGGTATACTCACTCGTCACATTGATAGAGAACTATTCTGATTTCGGTTTCATTCTCACTGCAGGAATCATACATTATGCAGGGAGGGTTAATCTCATCGCACTGAATAAAATACCAGGGCAATAAACCTAGGGGTTATTACATACATCCAGACTTATTTCATGATCGGAGAGTTTAGAAATGTTAGATTATATAGTAACAATATCCTCGGGCTATTAACAATCCTGATATGAATTCAGATATTTCTGGAAAAGCACCGAAATAACACCGTGAATACGATGTTTTATAACTGGCAATTGATACTAGCAATGATTTCAGCTCCCCAGTGGATTTACCTCAATGGAGAGTTATTCACCAGTCTTGTCAACCGGCTCCTATGAGGGGAATAACAAACAAAGAGCCAGTACGGTCACGTTGCCGGCGCTTACGTTAATTCCTATTAAGAGTTGAATGCCCTTAAGTGTCTGTTAATCACTTGAAATAATTGAATTGGAACTTCCCAGAACAATTTGGCCTTCATGTATATCTATTGTTTTATGTGTCTAGAGAGGCTCGTCCTCGGGACAAAGGCATTGTTTGGTCTGTCGCAGACGATTTAAGATCAGGTTCAGTCCACTTGTTCTCTGAATCACAAATTAATTCATTAGTGTCTGCGAAAAGGGATATCACTTGAAACAAATTTGTAATGTAAATATTGTCCTGACCGTCATTAGGATGCACGCGAGTGGTTCGGTACGACCTTTTTCCGCGTGGAATAATACAATTATTGGAACTTCTTTTTATGGCGTAATCGGATCCGGTCAACGGCAGATGTTTTATTTACGCCTTCTGATTGGATGAAATTAAAAGTGGACAATATCTGCCTTTCTGTGGTCATTAATTGCACTATTTGGCGACTGACCGGACATACAGTAATTGAACAATAATTTAACAAATTAAACTCTGACCACTTGATACTGTTTAGTAAACAAATTCGATTTTAAGTCAATTTGATTCTCAAATGATTGCGCGGGAGTTAAACGACTTTTGGAGAGGAAATTAATTTCTTCTGGGCCAGACTGCCTGAATAATATAACAAATGAAACTTTCTTCTTATTTCCCAGGGTAGCTGTTGGGCTGATACATGACCTGTCTAGGTGAAGATATGAAAAAATAGAAGAATATTTGTATAGCTATCGAAACGCTGTCAAATATGTCGTGTATTATTAAGTGCGACATCTATCAAAATTGTGTAAAATGAATTAAGATTTATGCGCACTTGTCAATTGCAAATTGTTACTTGGCCTAAACAGGTGTGATCGAGCGTTTTATCATGATTACAAATGTCAATATGTCGTAATCATTATCTGCTTTACGGTAATAAATGCATCTTTGGAGTTCAGTTGTCATTTATACGGTTCAATAACAATATTGAATTATTCGGCTATAAAATGTTATGATTATTGATATTAGCGTTCCAATAAAATTATTTTTGTCTGAAAATTAAAAACTCAGTATTATTACAAAAACGTTTCAGTCAAACATAATTGCTTTGTTTCCTAATTCATAACATTTGAATTGGTCCCTAGTAACTCCTTCGCGTTTTGTTTTATGTATAACGTTTATATTATTCATATTATTCAAATTAACAGCTGCATACTAAATACAAATATGCAAATACAATGGTGTATATTACTTTTACAAATTGCTTGATCTTATTTGATGGAAAAGATGCAGATTTGTTTTATTCAGAATGATAAATTGAACAAATGTTTTTTGTTATTTACAGTGATGATCAACCATAGTCAAGTATGCAAAATTAACTATCAAAAGAACATAGATATATAGATACTTTTTTATTTCTTCTGTATTATCAATGGACAACATCCAAGTATTTTACCGAAAGCATGGTTTTGATGATACCAAAAAAAACCAACATTATTCGTTTGAAGTATAAACTATGGTTGATGATAGAGGTATGAAATATAGGGAAAGAAGTTAATGACCTCGCCGAAATATTTTAAAAAGATTCCTTCAGTGTATGGTTAACATCAAGAATGTTGAAATAAAGGCGCTGTGTGGAGAATTCCTCCTGAAAAAAATAATCCCAAATGAAATAAATCCCATCGTTTAATGAATTATCAATCGCTTTTGATATTTGTTCAGTAAATAAGAAAACCTTATAACCCTATGCAGTGTCACTTAAAGCGACCTTCAACAAACACGCTGGGTTGCTCCGTCGATTAAATAAAGGACATCATTTTTTTGGAAAGGGTGACATTAAGTGTCACTTGAAACTACATAATGTAATCTTTGTTAACGTCAAGTTTATGGTGAGTTTTTTCTTCACTTTGCGAACATGAAGAGGCAAACTTGTGAGAATTTAAGAAGCCTTTAACTTTGAGGATGAAAAGTCTAGGGCTCTTAATGAGTTTAAAAGGAATAATCAGTTGAATTTTGGGGTGTAGTAATTGCACCAACCACTGTGAAAAAGTGGATTAAAATGCCTGGTCAGATTAGGTTCTCTTATATACATCTTGTGTGGTTCCATTTTGTCCAGTGACCGCTTTGACCACACACTGTCATTGTTGATTTGCTTGTCAAGATTTGAGGGTTTGACATGCGTCCGTGGGGTGTTGTTTTAATTTACATTTTAGTAAGCAAAGAAGTCTTGCCTCAGCCTAATCAGTGTCAATCTCAGTAAAAATGTCTAGTTTCATCTGTTTGGATCCTGTGGTCTAGGGTGTAACCGAAACTCTGAATGTCTGTCTAGTACAGCCTGCTTGTTCCTAATTTAAAGGTCAACACCAACATGTTATCTGATTCAGGCGTTATAGTTTGTGTAGTAACTACATATTATAGTGCGTTGCGGGGTGACTAGTATGGCTTTATATATTAAAGCTGCAGTCTCACACATATACCATTTTTACAACTTTTTTTATTTTTTTTGTATTGGAAAGAGTAAATTTTTGCGTAAAGATCTGCAAACTAATGATAAAAGATTGCTGACAAAAGTTCAGATCGCAGATTTGCATATTTCCGTTCGAAAATTAATGTTTAATGGCTTAAAACGTCACTAACAGTTTAAGAAAAATGCATAAAACATCAATTTTTGAACTTAAATATAAAAAAAACTGCGATCTAATTTATTGTCAGCAGTCTTATATAACTCAAACTGGTTTCCATGGATTTTCGCAAAAAATGCTCGTTCCAAGACAAAAAAATAAAACAGTCAAAACGTTCAATCTGTGAGAGTGCGGCTTTAATGAGATATCATTTGAAATAAAGAGCAAATATACAAACTGCAATACGTTATTTTTGCCATGTATTCTACATATTGGTAATCAACAACCAATTACCTTTTAATCGATAAAAAAGTATATGGAGTCACCAAGCATTAACGTTAATGGTGCTATCAGAAAGAGAACATATTTTTGTGGGTCAGATTCATTAAAACATAATGAAGACCCTCATCATGTCATAAGAAAATCTTACATAATCCAGAGTCTGAAAATCTGTAACTCATTATTCACTTGCCAGGAACTTTTATCATCGAAACGAGATGGAAACTGTGCAGTTGCGGTGCTAATGCCGGGGTGATAACTTGACAGGTGATGCCTTAGGTTTCCAATTTAACAAAAACCTTGCAGTCGGTTGATACCCACTCTCTTAGGCACTCCGAGGTGTTTTCTTGTAATTAGGAAATTGTCAGTCAGACGTCTGAATCCTCCAGTTTTCTTACGTAAATATTTCCGACCTGTTGGTCTCTTCACGAATATTTTAGTGTTGTCTGCATAGGATCATCGTCGGATACGCCCGATACACTACTACTACGCTGTGTTTAGTTTTGTACAGTGGATGATTTGGCAAGGAAAATCTCGAAATCATGCATAATTAATGAGGCATTTTCATTGGTTCCGCAAGGTACCAAATGCGGAAATATGCTTTGAACCCGGTCCGCATTTTCACTATAACATTTTTGACAACAGTGTAGACCACTCGCCTATGGAGGCTACTGACAATACAGGGTAATTGACGAGTATTTAATTGTTACATGCGAATTCATTGGAAGAAGAGTTGTCACCCCTGCCTGATACGTGTTGATTAAAAAGAGATTTTGGCATCCAGTTGTCCCACGGTATTTATGAAGTGTAACAGAATAAATTACTGAGGTTGGCGACGATGTTTAACATGCGAGTTTGAATTGAATTATATTCTTTATCATTTTGAGAGAATTTAAGTGGTTGCATTAATGCTTTGGTTGAACATTAACTTTTCAAACCAGCTGACCTTGACATTAGAGACGTTGTTAAAAGTACAGTTGCATAGTTTTATAAGGTGAACTTTAAATCATAATTACTTGGTGCATGAAGCTAACTTCTAAGTACCCGTATACGCAGAAATGTTGTTGACAACTTCGAAGGAAACGTTCAAAATTTCTGAAACATAACTGTTAATGTTTTTTATAATCACTTGAAAACAATTTCAAAACCACTAGGGTAATTTATTATTTGTGGCATTCATTTTAATGTGTAAGACATTCCTGCAAGTATTTACACAGGTGAAGACGAGTCTCTGACTTAATGACAAGATAAATGGACCTTGTATCTGGCCGTTTGGTTAATTTTCATTAATAGGAATTGTGCACTTGTATTAAACTTGGGTGGTATTTGATCCAAGTACGATTTGGTAATAGCTGTGCAGGTGCATTGTAGTTTTTACTCAACTCAACTCAACTCCACTCAACTTTAAGCCGTTTTATTACCAATACAGTTTAAACATTCTCCTTCACCAAAGCGATGGTGCTATGCGTACACGTTAGTTTTATCATTATCAAACCTCGGATAAAGGAGAATGAGTTTATATAGATATGCAACATCATGGATATAATGAGTATTGGTTCTCGATAACTCATCGATCGGGTTTGATCAACTCTGATTGATTCAAGGACCAAGGTCATGTCATTTTCCTCCGTGGTGTCCCTTGAGGGTAGGGGATTTTGTGCCTGCTTTGGCTCGAACCCACGACATCTACACAACCTCATCCTTCCAGGTGCATTTTCGAAAGTTACACCAACCGTCCTTTGTAAAAGACCCGTGAATTTACTTGTATGATTAGCAGAAACATCTGTACAAGCCATGAACTATGTCCAAAAGTACTGAATATATTACCCAAACATCTTTAAGGTATGGAACATTAGAGATATAACAACATCTTGGCATTCTTCTTTGCGTTAACTCTGTTTTCTGTTGTTTCTATGTTTGACTATTATCAAGACACATCACAGGAACAATCCTGATTTATGATTAATATTTAGGCTAGTTTTGTTTTATGAATCCGCCTTACCCAAGAATGAACATTCTCTCACGTAACAGTTTCCATAAATTTCTGGTGCTGCAAATTTCTTGATAATTGTATATCGGAAACATAACTATTCCTTATCTTGTCAAAATATTAACAAGTTTATTACAATTTTATTCTCTCTAGGGGAAGTTGTTATTGTTTCTGAGGCATTACAAGAGAAAGGTCTGGTAACTGGCACTAACTGAGGCCAATTATCGAGATAAGAACTGGCTAATAGACATCATGGTCTTGGTTGGAAACCCTGGACGTCAGTCAATGAACCTACATTGTGGTTGTAAATAAAATATACAGTCGAACCCCGTTGGCTCGAACTCCCGGGACCGGCAAAAATACATCGAGCCTCGGTAAATTCGAGCCAAGCGGTAATTTTTTACATTCATTAGAAAAATGGCCCTTAACATCCCGTTCGAGCCAGAGGATATCGAGTCAACAAAGTTCGAGCCAACGGGATTCGACTGTATGGGTTTTAAAATGATTTCATATGATTGTCAGTGCTGCCATTGGACAATACTTGATTACATAACCGGATATCGAGTCCACTGTGGTCTTGGTTTAAACCCTGGGCGTCAGTCTTTAAACTCTGATTGTGGTTGTAAATTAAATATACGTGTTTTAAAATGATTTTAAAGGTTTATCAGTGCTGCCATTGGTTAATACTAGATTACGTAACCTAACTTCGTGTCTAAATTAACTTTTACGTCTTGAGTCCGAAATAAGCAAATTATTAAATATTCGCAAAGTTTTTTATCATTCTTATATATGAACCATTTTAAAACATGTCATTCTTATCAAACCGGACAATTGCCTTCAATTGGGAATATGTTGGCTAATAGAAGGCTAAAAATGATTTAAAGCTAAACCTTTTACATACTAATTACGGACCTTAATCTCAAAAACCTGACATGCTTTACTTAAGAAAAAAATGTAAATTTAACTAATTTTAGTAAGTTTGTTTGGTTCAAAGCCATTTAAACACTATTTTTCACCATATTTGCCGACTGTGTCACATGGGTTTATTGACATATAATTAATCTTCTACAACTTAGGATAGATCCGTGTGCACTGTCGTCCAGACAGTATAATTTATACCCCTCAAATTGCAATAAGCCGAAGGACCATCCTAGCAGAAAACACGAAGCATTCGTGTGCCTCTAAGCAACTTTGGACTAGATTAATTAATAATACCCAAGAGTTCATCGAGGCTGAAACAGTTACATAATATCACAATTGGTATTTATTTTGACAACGTGCTTTATCTTTTACGAGGACAGGCCAGGTATTATTTTCAACTTGTTTGCTTATCAAAACAATGCCGATTGGCAAACATGGCGCAGACACCTTAATAAGTCCTACTTCAAACGGAAAGTGTTTGAGATTAGCATAAATATATCTGGAAAGTGAGATATCCGTGTAAAATTTAATACGAAATGCAAATTTGCAAATCGAATGTCTGTTTGTTCGAATGAAATTTCCGTATTAGATTACAACTAAGTTGCGGAAATAAGATGCTTCTAATACTAGGTGATCCTGACATTGTTTGTTTTAACTGACTTGAACTACTGCTAAGCATAGCCATTATGGTGACTTTCTTTACTTCAAAACATGGTCTAAAGTACCTTTACCCAGGCGAGAAAATGTGATCCCAAGATCAAATATATGAAATGGTTGTTCACGTGGACAAGAAAATTACTGATAAAGGTGGTTAATTCTCTCCTTTTGTACCAAAACGTCTCATTACGATGTCAACAGGCTGTTTTCTTTAGCAAATTTGACATAAAAGCATTGAGTTATTTGAATAAGTGATATTTCATCCATGACAGATGCATTCCGAAGGTATTCAATTCATTCAAGGTGCGATAATTATAACGTTGTGATTTTGCGGAAGTACCCATACGCTTACGGTAATGGCGAAGGCCCACACCCTAAGGGATTAATTTTCACTACTAAAATTTAATTTAAATTGGCATTGAATGGGAACTTTTGCGGTCACTGATTGCCAAAGAGACTGAGAATGTCAAAAGCTTTCATGTAGTCAATAGTGACAAATTTCTCCCTGGGTGTGCTTGATTTGTGGTAACCGAGGGTATCCGAAATAACAGGGCCTGCTTGATTCTTGCTTCCAATGTGATGACATTTGTCCACAGGTGGCAGTCAACATGTCCACACTTACAAAGAATCTTAATCGATTAATTGAAAAACAATTCAACATGAAAGTGAAACAGAATACTAACGAGCAGTTACCAAAGAATTTTTTTCAATGGCCTAATAAGCAGCCTCGCTTTAGAACTGTCAATAACACGTTCGCTACCTCTTGGGGACAAATGTCACTAAACGTTACCATTTATCACAATTTTAAACACAATTAATTCTGACCCTTAGCAAAGCTCAATTAAACGGAGGAAAATAAATGTATTCTCCGACACGATTAATAAACATTCTACAATCTTGATAAAAATTCGAGATAAAATGCGGCCGCACGTACGACCGAAAAAGCAAACATAAGAAGGCCAGGGTTTTGAAAATGAGACGAGAGAGGAACGCACAAACTAGCCAGATAGGCGCGGGATTTCATGTTCGGTGTCTTGAAGAGCTCATTGTAGATAAAATGAATCCTGGCAGGCTACTGTTTTTTCGCCGGTAAATGACAAGGGTACAAGAATTTCTCCTAAAAACACATGGTGGGGAAATATCGTATATGTAATCTCCTAAGTCGATGAAATGCCCCTTTCTCATACAAGATGGACAAAATGACATTTACTTTCATTTCCCCCCAATTAACTCATAATAGTAAAGTGTGTTCACAACAACTAATGCAATTGTTACAATATTATTAACAATAATGTCTTTCGAATATATGTATACTAAGCATGTTATCATTGAAGATAGATAACATTTTTTTTGGTGATCTACATACAGGTTTTGTCTTTTATTTTCATCGCGCCGGCTTGATGCTATGCATTTTGTTTACCTTTTCCCATTCAGATGTCTGAATGCAGATGTAGATCAAATTTTGTACTTTTTTTATGTAGTATGGTCTTCAAAAGTAACAACCACCATCACACAATGTAACTCGTCTTCAAGTTTTATATCCTTGCATGATCGGGTCGTGAAATGCAAAGAAATTGTTTTGTGTAACAAGACCATAGCACGTTTTGGGAAAGGCTGGGCTTATCATACATTATTCAAACTGAAATTGACGATATTTTCACATATTGATCGATTGCTGTATAGTGACATCCATGACTATGTCCTTTCGGTCACTGAGTTGTCATTATTCTTACAAACAGAATAATATAAGGCAACAACAACAACAACGTTAACCACATCGATAACTCTAAAATAAAACCCACAAATCAAAACCCAACTAAGGTTATGAATCCCCATGGACAGCCCGCTTAGTGCACGGCGCGCCCCGTGCCCGCTTCCTCGACATTCCGTTCCTGACAGGTACACGTTAGCGCGAGACGGCACGAGAGCATTACTGATCATCGCTGCCAATCTTCATTAGCGCGCACGTGAAATATGACTCCGCACCAGTAGGCGTAGTACATGCTCTTGTGTACTGTTTGGAATTGTGTACAGGATCACGTTGTAATGGGTTATACATGTATTTGTTAATTTGGTTCGTCTTAAATCGTTCAACACCCGTTGGGTCAATGACTATTGGAAGAAAATCTATGTTATAATGGACCGATTGTTCACAGTTTGAAAGTTAACAACGATGACGTTAACAACGTTGTTAACTTTAACCAATTTCTGAACAATCGACTCATTGTTGCATACATAGACTGCTTTCATTAATCAGACATTGAAACATTTTGACATAATTTTCATGCCTTAAGCTTTTGATGCTAATTCTTAATACAATTTTTTAACACAGCAACAAGGCAGGGATTAACGTGCACATTTCAGTTCAAACTTACCGCGAATTCCGCAGACAAACAATTCAACTTGAAAACAGTAAACACGAATTCATACCAGAATAACATAACTAACATTTCTGACATTCAAAACCTATGATGAAATATGAAACAGAAAATTGCCATGATCATAACTGCACACTGAAGAAAGAACGATTTACGCTAGTTCAAACATTGCAGGGCTACAATCAACACTCCAACACAATCATTCGAAGCATTCAAAGCTCGCTTTGAAATAGATCAGGTAATGGAATATGTTATTGTTGTCGTAATTTTAATAAGAGCGCTGATGTATCATATTACTGCAGCTGAAATGACACAAATTGCCATACCCTGGAAACACAGCCCAGAAGTGTGTCAAGTGAAAAATGAAAACAGACATCATTGGTGAATCATAGCGCATTAATAAATCATTTTATCAATTGTGTTTTAATTATCCTTCACAATAAATGAATGAATTCCGAGGATGACTCACGGATCTGGAGTCTGCCTATTTTTGTATAACGGAATTTTAGTGAAACATTGCTTCGAGAACAATATATTTTTTATGAAGTTTAACTGTGTGTACGAGTTACACACTCCGACTAAACCTCGTTATAAATGGGAATTATTCGTTCCTATGGGAAAAATAAATATGATTTGAAGAGCAACGAGGGCTTTATCAGCTCTTGTTTCGTGATGAGTTAACTTAACACACAATCGTGCACTATCCGCATCTAACTATCTGATTTGAGCGGTAATAAAAACGGTTCAACTCGGCAAAATCCCCCATCGAGGCCATAAAATGTGCATAAATCATATCTGGTTTGAAATTCAGAAGTTTACGGCCTCTCTCTGCAACTGTACGTTTGATGACAGACATTGTCAAAAGAGAAGGCCATTAATAACTCATAAATGAGACTTTGAGAAGAATTTCGTGTGTTTGAAACAGAACACCTCACGCAGATTGTGACTATGCTCCACCAGTTGTAATGAGTACAGGAATCTTATCACAACCATGCAGAATCCATTCCTTCACAACCCTCTGCTGTTTGGCAGGAAATTAACAAAAAAATATCTGAAGCACTCGGTCATTTATTTGTCATTATCTGAGATGAAGATTTTCATAACCCGCATTTCAATGTGTGGATAAATCATTATATTGCGAGGAATGAATTGTGCCCGTGTTTTCATTAAACTTTCAGTGGGTTAACGCATACTACTTTGACATTCTGTTATACAACTACTTGGTTGGCTGCCTAGATGATTGATTGATTGATTGATTTTTTTCTACTTACCATCAAAATACCCTTAAATAAAGCTTGGTTGTGCTGAAATGCAAACCTACGCCATAACTACATATACACACATATTTCACGTTAACAGTATATTGTTGACGCCCTTGCAGTTTGCATTGTATCAACTTTATGATCCGTTTAGTTTTATTATCTTAGCAATTTTTCATCAGTTGCTCATGTTTCTTTGTGAAAACACACACACACTATTGTCAACGAATTAAACAATTTCAACTAATCATTCGATATCCACATGCAAATTAATGCAAACTTATTATTCAAGCAGAGTAAAGAGGCAAATTGAAGTCGGTAGCTTATGTTATACTACTGTAAAAACAAACTACCATGTAGTTCAGTTAACGATAGAAGTAATGATATTAGCAATTTACCAGTACATCACAGCTATTTCGCTATATAAGAAGCGAGTATATGTATGTTGCCTCCTTTCCACATTAGCGATGAAGTTAGACCGTCAAACTCTATCCGCACCAGTAGTAGCTTTTACTTTTAAGAAATCGATGGACAAACCGCTGAGAAAAAATTAACCGCAAGACTTCTGGTTTTGAAATACTTTCATATTAAAAAGATTTAAAACCAATTCATATTCAACCCATCAAAGGGATAAGCCATGTTTGGAAAAAGCATGAAAAGGTTCACGCCTCATTTGCTATAGTGTTGACATGAAGTATTCACCTTGCCATACTCTTTGCATATTTGACTCAAATAATATTAATAATGATGAAGAATAAAATAATTATAAATCAAGTACTTTATGAAACACAGCTGTTCTCACAAGTTGTGAATGAATATTGGTATTTTTGAGGCAAAGACGGGATTATTTATGGCACACTCGATCAAAAGCATTGCTTTGATCCATGTATGAAGGTATCTACTGATATCACGGAAGGGATAATGAGACAAAACCGCTGTCAATATGTCTTAGCATCGGATATGATTGGTGTAAACAATTCAAAATCCTACTGATTCTTGTATAAATCACATTTGGATAGACTATGAATATATAAATGATATTTCCGTGACGTTGAAAAGGTGACAAAATAAAAAAAAAAAAAACGAACATATCCAAAGTGATTTTACTTTTTCTGGAGATATTGTCCATTTTGATAGCATTTTTATCCGTAGTGACGAATTAACATGCTAGCCGAATTACTTCAAACCCAAATTTGAATTGTTTTAATATTGTAATTTTGCAAGCGAGTAATGAAAACTACTGTATTAAATTCAAGATCAAATTCGTCCGCAGGGGCGGAGCCAGGAATTGACGTAAGAGGGAGCGCATTTAAGGGGCAACTCATATGCATCTTCCACAGGAACCCATAACATGGGCTGTAAACATGTCGAACGGAAAATTGAGTTTGGCTTATTTGAGGCTTAAATTATTATTTTATGTGTGGTGTAATTTATACATAGCTTATATACCAAGTCAAGTAAAACATATTGACATGAAATGTTCACTTGGACACTTTTAGGGGGATCGGGCGTGAGCCGGATGCCCCACATTCTTTGCTAGATGTCTGTCTAAATGTGAATTTCTTGTTTATATTCGTTACAGGGATTTTTGCTTAGCTCTGCAACATTAACCCGTTGCCATTAAGGCTGTTTTATAAGCTGGAGACCAAGAGTCATTCATAACACGTCTCCTGTATGTTTCACACGGATCCAAGGGTCGGGCAATATATCATAATTTACTGGAGACTTGTTCGAGAAGACATTACGATGTCATAAAGCAATATTGATAAATCTGACAAATCAATATTCTAGCTTATTCTTGTTAAACGCGGTGGAAACTAAAACCATTAGTTTCAGACGGGCATGGGAGGGAGACTTTAGTTTGTTTTCAAAGGTCACCGTGTGGCATTTTGTGGATCGTAAATAACGTATATAATTTATACAATTTATCCTCATTTTCAGAATTCATGGGCAATTTTGATCTTCCGCATCGCTAAATTACAGAAAGCGAAACAGCTTTTATTGAAATCCTGAATCTATTCGGTTCGCATTTTACGAGAATCTGCTGTAATGAAGTAGAAGTTCAGTCTTATTTGCTTATGCAAATATTCAAATGAATTTGCATGTGAAAGTTGTTAATGAGCTTTACGTAAATTTGATTTTAATTTATGACGATAAGACTATCATTTTAAAGTTCAAAGGATGTTTAATGAATCAACCCTTTGAAGTTTATGATTCAAGAGTAAAGGATTAATATCACTTACATATTGCGGTTGTATTTCAATTGCGATGAAATACTGCATAAATTGTTTTATATATATGTTAATACATAGGTACGGGCAATGAAACACGACAGATGTGCAAACGATTAGCTAAAGCTATACCACTGAAACGAATTTCAATTTATTGCTTATTGATTTCAATTGCTTTTAAATTTTGTTGCTTATTTTTATAAAGCACTATGGCATTGTTTTTATTATCGGAAAAGCCAAAGCTGTTGTACCATTGGATTTTCTAAAACATTATGCGAACATTTAACCGCAAATCTAATTGGTGTAACATAACCTAGATGTTTAACGCAGCTATCTATTTAGATCTTCAAAAGGTATTCGATAGAATAATTGGTAACATTTTCCGGTTGAAGTTTTCAAACCATTGCAGAAACATGGACTTTAGTGCTGACACCTTGTATTTCATTCGTTGACACATGGAAATTGTCCCTACGATCGATTGCTTTTCTAACCTGATGAAAGAAGTAATTGTTTTGAATTAGCATTCTCCCTTGCGGAACATAGCCATTCCGACAGTACTTTAGGCGACAGACACCGCATGTACGTCAATCGAATGCCAATCATATATGACGTACTATTTGGATCTAATGTTGTAATGTACCAAATTTATTATAGAGGTGCACCTCTACCTAATTTAGAAGAGCACCTCAATACAGTCGAACCCCGTTAGCTCGAACTCGCATGACTCGAATTCCTCGTTGGCTCGAACTGGATCTAAAGGACCGATTTCTATTTACTGAAGATTAACATTTCCGCTTGGCTCGAATTTTCCGAGGCTCGAGGTATTTTCGCCGGTCCCTGGAAGTTCGAGCCAACGGGGTTCGACTGTATTTAAACGTATGACTCAACGGTACTTCAAAAGAATACATTTGACATTGACATGGACATTCTTTAAGGGTATTGATAGCCCGTATAACTAATTACATCTGGCATAACTATATATTCAAAATATTTATAGAAATATAAAAAATATATGTATGATTTACATTTATTTAGCGAAAGAAAACGTTATTTTCAGTTGTATTTTTAAATAACTCATCCGATATTCATTTTTTCCCATAAAATATGATGTCTATTGGCTCCATAACCTTTATAAAGTCAATCTTTTAAGTCTGGTGTTGTTTTATAAGTCCAATAAAAAATGAATAACCAGAAGTAGGCAGAAATATAAAGTGACATCTAGTTATATATGCGATGAAAATTTCCGGTTTTAGTTTTCAATCTATTCCAGAAACTATTTCATCATAAATAAATATAAAACAAATGAATATATTTTAAGTCTAGGAACCAAACTAAATGAGAAACTTTTCCGAAGATAAATCGACGCGGGCGTTGACAGGAATAAAATCCTACACCCAACCATATGCGCCCAGTTATTATGAACTTCTAACAGTACGGTGTAGTCTTACAGACATCTCGTGCGTTTCTGCCATATACTTCCCTGTCGTGTGTTGATTTGATCTTATTTGAAAACATGATTTCATTTATTATGACTAATGTCCAAGGATACTCATCTTTCTTCGGTTTTAATGGATTTTCATGGAATTTAAGACGGATGGCCAGATGAAAGAAAACGCATGAATCGTGTCCAGGAAAATCATTTGCCTCAATTTCAATTTCAGTGAGAAAAATCTAAAACAAAAAGTATCTCATTTATCTTTCAAAAGCTAAGATTCATGCAGTTTGTTTTTTTATCTCGACTGTTTTTCAAACGTCGTTGTCGTGGTGTTGTAGTCTTCGGCAAACAAAAACATTAACCATAATCATAATTCAAAGAGCTTTCAAGATATTCAAATGAAACTTGGTACTGATGTTGCCAGCGTCAATACGCACACGTATGGCAAGGCACATAATTCTTGACTTAATAATTGTTATGCGCAAAAGGTATGCCCATATTTCTACTGGAAAAAAAAAAACGGGCTAGCATTGGTGTTCGCTCCGCAAATTTTGTTGTGAATAAAATAATTTTGATTGTGAATTTATATCAGCGTCATAACACACGTTTTAAATTTGGAATATACGTTTAAAGATACATTATAATGACGTCACTAGTGGAAGACCTTACACATTTGTCAATAACTTAACAGTTAGTTTTTAATCACTTAGAATGTCAATATTTTATTTTGCTATCCGGTTAAAGAGTGTTAACATAGACGTGAATTTGATGTCAAACTAACGTCATGTTTAAAATTGTCACAACAAAGACGTCGCCGTCTGAGACACATCGGGTCCAGTGATTAAAATAACAGACAATAAACAGACGTTGCAGTGTCCTTTGGGGATTTAAGAATAATGGAACTCAATTTTCTTGTCTGTCATGTTTCATTCTCCCCTTTTCTATTGTTTTAGCACATGTTCTGTTCACTTGCTTTTCACGTTTGTACTATTTGTTTCTTTCTCTATGTGCAAGGTTTGTGTTTGTGAACGGTTCCCTGTCCTTTTTCATATTATACGTTTTAACCAACGCACAGGTGGGGTATTTGTGAACAGTTTAAGTAATTTCTTAACTAAGGTCAAGTCTTTTTTTTCAATTTTTGAAGTCACAGTTGAAGAAAAGAATAGTATAATTATATTCTACTCATATCATAAAGCGATTATGTCATATGATAATTGAGGTACTTAACTTAGAAAATAACTTAAGTTAAGAAATTTAAGTTTAAGTTAATTTAGTCGGGCGAGATGCGCATTTGAGCAATTTCTTAAACATACTGATCAAAACTAACTGGACGGGTCTCCATCTGCAAAAGTAATTCCCAAAGAAATGCCGTTCATCAAGATTCCTCGGACGCTTGAAAGTTGATTGACAAGCGCCGCTAATGACCCGGATGAGAGTGACAAGATGGCGGTTCCCTAATTTGAAACTGCCCCTCAGACAAATATGGTTTATCTCAATAATGGACATTATATGCCCAAATTTTGGCAGCAAACTAATGGGGATTTTGTAACCCTTTATGGAAAATAAAATAACGGAGGATTCGACTAACTGAGTGCTTGCCCTCTCTAGTAGTTTTGTTTGCCACTATTCCAACGATATTTCTATGGGAAATAAAGAAGAAACCGATGTTTAATAAACGAATGCATAAACATTCTATAAACACGAATAGTGGTATTGCAAGGGAAAATCCTCTCTAAAATAGCTCGTGTTAACTGTGTTTCGAAAAAAAGCCCAATTGCCTTCAAATCATACCCCGAGATAAAATATACAGAACCAAGAAGTAGAAAATTAGAACTGTACATCTGTTTTCGCATTGTGAGATGTCAAGAATATGTTTGCAATGCATTGTTTGATTTAATCTCGAGGCTTCTTTCAACATTTCAAGAACAGCTATCTGAAATGTTGTGCAGAAGGCGCACAATTCCGTACATTTAATGAATACAAGCATCGGCACTTTTCAACACATGGGGAAAGGCTATCATTTAACGGTCTACTGGAAATCACTCAAATCAGTATGATATGCCCCCTTAAAATGATGAATAGGAAAGAAAACGCTGTTTTTCCTTTTTCTTTTTCTGGACAATAATTATGAAGAGAGAGTAGATATAATCTTATAGTGTTTGTTTACACTGAAGGTCGACAGGGCAGTTCTATTAAAGAAAATGACTCTAGTGCCATGTGATGCCGGTCTTGACAGTTCAATGCATTTCCAATCTTCAAATAGGCAATCTTTCTTCAATCTATTTGCGGTTTTTACAAACACAAATATTTTTGCAATGCTTTCTCGAAATAAGTTTAAAAAAAGATGAATGCACTCAGTATTTTGTTTCTGTACATTCCATAGCATTATTACAGCATCGGTATGCCTAGCATGTCAATAACTTACTGTGTATGTCTTTCATGTTAAGCAAATACTATGGGTTTTTGCCTATACAGATGAAGTTCTGTGTATATTCAAAGACGACTAAAGCAATTGACTGGTGTTGAAATGTATCATAATTGCCTCTACACGTTGGTTCATTGGACAACTAATGGTTCATGAAACTAACATATCATCGTTCGAAACTGTTGAGTGCTTCGCCTGTAAGTTTAGGACAAATATCGTTTCTTTCAAGATATAAAGGATTGTATTTTTTACTTGGATTCCTTTCTTAGAACTTGAAAGTAATGAATGATGACCCTGCTGCTTGGTTGATTTAATGTGCACTGTTGCTAGAGAGCTTGAAATGTTTTTATTCCATTTGTCTGAGATATTAATCATAAATATTGTTCGAACGCATTGTAAAATAATCAACCCTTTATATTTTTGTTCAACACTTCTAATGCAATGTTGCGCTTTTCATAATGAAGATGACCAAACGATAAGGCAAACGAAGATAATTTATGTGCACCATACGTTTAATGATATTTCATATAATTATACATGAATTTAAGTTTCTCCATAAACTCTCTTTCACGATTGGTGGTTGTGTTAAAAAGAATATTTTTAAATTAGTCGTATAAACTGAGTTTCGAGAAACAATAATTATGTTAACTGTATGATAAACTGAAATTCCATGTATAAAACAGTCAATAATGCCCGAAGTACAAAATATCACAATACGAAAAATAACTCGCACGAAAGTGAAAAAAAGACTCGCAATTCACACAAATCAATATTATTTTTCATTTAATAATTCTCAAATGTTGGTACCGTTTATTTTATATACCGGTGGCTTATACAGAGCATCCCTTTGATCTGTTTACAGAAAAATGCAAGCAGCAGCTGGGTATGGAAGCCAACACCATTCCCGACGACGCCATCACTGCCAGCTCAACTCATAACCACAAATTCGTCGGCCCACAACATGCAAGGTAACGTTATATACTGAAAAATACACTGATCTACAAAACACGTGACTCTATATAGCCAATTTAAAATAGATTTTTAATTATTGCCTTTTCTGTTGAACAAAAGAAGAACGCCGAAAACAATTTCCATCCTTAGTAATGACGTTTGAAAACTTTGTACAACCTATTTTCGACCACAACCTATTTTCGACCGCCTCCTGAAAATGGGTAAATCACTTCTATTTTGCGTCACTTCCGGTAAAAATAAGCTCCAATTGTTAACCATACCAGTATAACTGTCAGAAATCTTCATTTGAAAAAGAATGGGAATGGTGGTGTTAAAAAAACTTAAGTTATACTTGAAACAACACCAATTTGTCATTTTTAATTAATGCCAAATTTGACCCTTGTTTAAAATGATTTCACATGTAAAATACTTCTTTAAAATCGTGTTGTTTTTGTTTGCCAGATCTTACATATCTACCAAAGCCTAAAACCTATGCCCTATTGTTTTCTTAGTATAGTGCACAACATTAAAAGCGCATCAAAATATGGTATGTTGCTTATTCTAAAATTAATGAAATTCATCTACATGTAACTATATTGAATTGCATTTGGGAGCTCAGTTACCATAAAATTAAACATATTGCAGCCTAGGCAGGTCATATGAGGCTCATTCAGAGTTGGACCAGTGATAACAGGGTTCATGATGGGTGAATTTATAATTTTGTTCCCATGTGAAAGCCATTAGAAAGGATGATGCATTCCTTTGCCACTCTTGTGGTGATAAGTCACTAAAAAGTGACTGTATGGCAAATATGTAAATATCTAAGAACTTTTTTTAAAAATTAAATACATTAAACAGTTTAAACAAGTTATACAAATTAAAATAAAAAAATATTGTGCACAAACTTTTGTTGCAAAGTATAGTTAAAGGTCATGGTCGAAAGCATGTTGTATCTAGGTCAAATACAACATGTGACAGCCGCCATTTTGGATTCAAAATGTAAACAACAGACGATTGAAACAGATTTTATTTTTTTGTTTTTTGAAAGATGAATGATTGCTTTAAATGGTACACACAAACATTTATTTTTTTTATTATCACTTATTTATGATACAAATGTAAATAATCCTTAGGCGGTCGAAAACCCGTTGTTCCGGGATAACTTTAATTCAAAACATTGCAATACAAAATTTCGTCGGCATAGAAGAAATAATGTAACTTTGCGTGTTTGAAATTACGTCGACAGGGAAAGTATCAGGTTATTGATTATATACCGTTCATAAACCACAACAATACAATTGCAAAATATGGTTGGCCACTCCAGTACAATATGGCCGTAGTCCACTCTGCTGACGTCACATCATTAACGTATCATTGCGCGCTGTTAAATTGACGTAAAAAATAGTGCGTCATTAAATTGACATTTTTTTGTTATAAAAATATGTGTATATTAACCTTTTTAAGTGACTCTATTTGTTATGTTTATAGTAGAATGGTTATAAGTACTGCGTTTTGATCAAGTATATCGCAATAGACTTTCTTTGATTTTAGCAGATTTTGATTTTACTCGGGTAGTGCTTCATGTAATTCGAATATGCAAAAACACCCACTACACCCCCCCCCCCCAAGGAATCAAAACGCAGTTCTATCAGCCCTATTGTTTAATACTTTTCGTCGGCATAGAACATGTCAGGTTCAATTTTGTATACCAAATTGCTTAGGCCTAAAAACGTTTCCATTATGTATCAAGAATTCTGTCGGCATAGTTAACGTCATATAAAACTATTGTCTGTTTTTTTCTTTGGAATATAAAACGTCGGACTTAATTATGTAATCATAATTTATAATAATATGCAGTTGGACAGTTATGGATGTTGGTGACGTTTTACTGATGATATGATTGCTTACATGTGTTTGAATCTTATTGCTTATATAATAAGTGACAATGCCATGTCAGTCTAGATTTTGAATATTTGATTTAGCATTCTAGAAGGATAGGAATGATACATGTGTGAATATAAACCAAGATAAAGTGATAATCTCCTGGAAGCAGACACAGATCCGACCTTTCAATCAATCCAATCATTATTGACCAATGAGAAAGCAGCTATTTATTCACCGCGTCATATCCGCCATGTTTCACACAAATAAAGCAATGATTAATATATGCAACAAGACAGATTATTTAAGTTTTTAAACTTATTCGATAAAATGGTGCGAAGATGCGAATGGGGAACTGGTAAGGCGGACGAAAGGTTTTGTCAGTAGCATTAGCGTTTGTTGGCACCAACGGCCCCCATATAAATACGCGTTACGGACATTAATAAATGTACAACTTCCATGATGCCTTCAATCTCCATTTATGCATTTCCTGGGCAACATCCTGAAATCTACCATTAAACCTACGTAATACCCTCGAACATTTCGTTCTCTTTTCGAGAAGGTTGAATACATTACTTGTGACATTGAGTTGAATTGTATTTTATTATCCTGGACGAGAGGGCGAAACAGTGTAAGGATCTTCCGTTTGCTGCCTTAAAGATATAGGATGCAGGTCTGAAAGAAACTGACATTATAGAACACATACTATATGATGCAGGTCTGATGTAAAAAGCTGGTATTTAAGACATTTGCTATCCATACATGTGTATACTATATGATGCAGGTCTGATGTATAAAGCTGGTATTTAAGACATTTGCTATCCATACATGTGTATACTATATGATGCAGGTCTGATGTACAAAGCTGGTATTTAAGACATTTGCTATCCATACATGTGTATACTATATGATGCAGGTCTGATGTACAAAGCTGGTATTTAAGACCTTTGATATATTTACATGTATATACTATATGATGCAGGCCTAATATATTTGACTGGCATAAAGTACTTTGCTGTACATATATGTATATACCATTGAATACAGGTCTGATATATTAGGCTGGCATTTAATAGTTTTGCTGTACATACATATATATCCACATTATATACATATCCTGCCTCTCAATTATTCCTTAAAAGAGTGCACAAGAACTGAATTATATTTGTGATTTTGTGGCCACATGTATGGTATCCTTAGCGAGAAAAAAAGCTGTTCATCAGTTTATTTTCTCCAGGCAATCAATTAAAGACCCCTTGTTCCCTTTATTATGTGTTACAATTATTGCCTTTAATGAGAGTACATTCCTCCGGTGCTAGGAAAGGTAAATTCCGGAAGTAGAAACCCACTTCAAATTAGGAAACAATAGAATAAAACGAACACTCTCCAGTAAAACAACCATTAAAGAAATCTCTCAGCAATATCTACTTAATTGGATAGTCTGTCCATCCTTTTAAGTGGTGCTCCTTGTACACGATACCATTTGAAGTAAATTTCAATGGCATTATCAGTAATCTTAATTAGTTGCCATGGCAACAGAGCTTTACAATGACAAAATACCTGTGTAAAAGACTAATGTCTTTCCTCACGCAGATTTCCATGAGCAAGAAGCAAATCAATACGAGACAATTGCGACAATGCGTTTTCAGCCTCGTTTCCGATTCAGATTCCGTCACATCACCGACGCCGCTCTTCGCCAAAGAAAAACTCCGTCGTTTTAGGATTGATTGTTTTGGTAGTACGGTTCATCATGTATGAACATTTTTGACCATATATGTTTTCATACACCGATGAACCACAATTTAAAATCATTTACTGTTTATATTAACACTCATTATTTGCAAATATTTATATAGTGAGGATCATCAAGTACAAAAATGATAAATAACTTATCGAAGACAATTGAAAGTTGTATAAATTCGGCCTTTTGAACAGCGGCAACGTCAATAACGTCATTTCTTTCTCGACGTCAGATTTAGTATTTCGAAGACAATTAGTTCGTTATTGGTGTATGAATGTAATTGAAAAAATATGTGTTTATCGAGGAGTGTATAAATTATTCCATAAACTACATAAACTACATAGCATACTATTTTTATATAGACTCGCCATGAAAGAATAATGAACAAACACATGATAAACCACTAGCGGATTTAGACGATGCCCACCCGGCGTGCCCCCACCCGCTCCCGCCTTAAATCTGCTACGTTTGCTTTTTTGTCGATATCGGAGTAAAATGTAATACAATTCGTTTGAATGCACCATTTCTGAATGGAATTGTAAAATATGGGACAACTCCCAGCCAACATTTTCAACAATACAGAATCGGTCATGAGTGAGGAGCGTAGGTCAAAATGTTGCGTCCCTAACTTGCCCCCCCCCCCTCTCTCTTACGTCAATTCCTGGGCCGCCCCTGTAAACTAACCATTTTGAGTGACATTTATGTGCGTTTAATTGTTAACACTATGCTTGAATATCCGATGTGCGCTACTTAATTTGTTCGTATTTCAAATTAAGACACATTACTTGCACATTGCGAGAAGTTTAAGACAAGCTGTCCCTGGTACCTTGCCATCTGTACTAAACTTTTAATCTATAATAATAATCATTGGTGCATTGCGACCCATTCGAAGAATAGAATCTGTACAAAATGTGTGTATACAATAGTTTATTCTAATTCAATTTCTCTTGCAATATACCTGTTTATAACCAGCTTAATTAGCCCAGCAATTGCCTTACGGAATTGCAATGCATAGCGACATGCATGCTGCGTTCAAATAACGCCAATTCTAGAATTAATTTAACGGACATGAAAGAAGCCACTGTCACAAAATTGAAACTTCTCACGTAATACTTCGAGAAATCAATGTGCATTGAGTGAATCTATACATTTGCACTGAATAAAATAATAATTAATTATGTATAACATCAAACGTACTGTCGGGTTAATATTACATGATAACGCCTTTAATGCACATTTTTGACATCTCGCGTTGAGGATGATTGCTAAATGAAATTTGGGTAAAAAATCAATTGCAAAAGAAGGAGCAGCATTATGGGTAGATAAATTTGTTTGAATTATTCAGCAATTGACGTTGATGATGTGTGTAGTAAAACGATTGAAACGCCAGGGGAATCTGAAACGGATATAAGAATAGCCTATATTTGTCACGCCGTATGTCATTGGTTAAATGACGTCGCGTTTATCCAATCGGAATGCAATATTACAATAAACATTGACGTCATATGTCCTGTAGTGTTTTACAATATGAACGTCTAGTTTTACCTGTACAAAGGAATAAGCGAAAGTTAATCTGACCTTTTTACGTTTAAAACTGGCAGTTTTGCCTATCCACACGACCGCTGTATTATCTCTTTCAAATAAATTCAACAGAAGTCAAAGTTATCATTCTTGGAACGCATTACATTTTTTCTTGGAAGCATATGCTCCATGTTGCTGTTGAGGAATTTATCAGATTTTCAATCAAGCCTCTGTAAAATGTCATCGGCCCCATAAAATTGAATAGATGATTGAAGATTACCGTCAAGAGAGTGACACGGGGAAAAACTGATCAATGCGTCCTGGATGAATAAAAACGGTTTTCCTATAACATCGACAAATGCAAGGCCTGCGACAAATTCTGTGAACAGTTGGATTCGTGTCCATCAGATAGGAGTAATGAAATAATGTTTCATAAGATTTATGCCTGACCGGGGTATATTATATTTTCCTCTGCCCAAACGTTTATTTGATTCGTATTAAATAAACACAAATACTATTGCTTTTAAATTAAGTTATTTGTACATTATTTATAATTTGCGCGTATCGACTAAAGTCGTAACTATGAAATTAGCTACTATATGTAATAATAACGATATCTTTATAGAGTTTGAGTCAGGTTTTAAAGTAGACAAGGTGCTGAGAGACAAAAGGGCACGTTGTATCGGGCAGGAAATAATTAAAGCATCATGCAAAACATAGAAAATGTTAAAAGTGTGCTTACTTTGAGTAATGTAAGGTTTCGACCAAAAAAAACAAAAACGTTCGTTTGAATTCGTAATCATAATTCAAGCAAATATTTGATCATCATAAGCATTTAATTCTTAAAGGGCAGGATAGTGCACACTCTGGTCTCCATGAGGGCAGAAGGGTGCTTCCAAAAAAGGACAGGGTGCGTCACCCTCAAAACACTTCAAGCTAAAACCCTACTTTATATGATAGGTCAGATTTCTTCCACAAATTCAATTTTCATATATTGTTTTCCATACTTCATTAAAACTATTTTCAAATAAACAAAACAATATATTGAGACCCTTCCATAGCAGTAAGCATTTTCTGTCGGGGTAATCTAGGAAAGCAACGCGCGTGATGGATTGGCGTAGACCAAAACAAATCAAGAGCATGGTAGCACGAAATTGAATAACGATTTCTATTACGGGGGAAAATGTAAGAACGATCAGAAAAAATAACGAGTGTAAAGGAATGACAGTCTTCATATTAAGCGAAATGTCAATTTGACGTTTTTTACCCGAACAGACGGTTGCATATTAATTAAGTACGGTAGTTACGATGTTATACGTTTTTATTATGTTTTACACTCGTTGTGTTTCTGGGTATACGGTTTGGTTTAGGCTGTAAAATGTAGCTTTAATAAACAACGATCACCACTAATTGGTTGGTATGATACAAGTACTTAAGTAAAAAAAAGGGAAAAAAAGGAATTACCAACTTAGTGATGGCCCAAAACAACCATACTGCCCTGAATACTGTTAAGGGGTTGTTCCCCCTTACTATTTTATAAAAGTTTATAAATTTTGTCCGGGCTTTGTCCAAATTTTGTTAAAAACCTTTAATATCGCCACAACGGATATTGTTTGACTCAAATCCACTGAACTATTTGGAGTGACTTCAAAGCCTTTTTACGACCATTCTGCATTCTGCCATCGAGAGATACAGATCTTGAAGTGGCATGGATCAAAATGTTTTGACTTATCAACCATTTTGCTGAGGAAAGACTGGATACCTCCTAGATTAGGGTACTAATTAAAGTGAACAATTTCACCTAAGAATGGCTTCATTGACAACAGAACGACATACATGGATATCTCCTCTAAATTTAATTGTAAGAATTCTGAATTTCATCAAAATCATTCTGTAGATCTGGGCAAGTGTCTTTCTCGGAGAAATAGAACATGCTATCAATGTAGATTGACTTTATTTTTACAGATTGCGAGAGAATCCATATAAAATGATCTATGACGACGTTGTTTTCAGGAGATATTGATTTATATTGGAATTAATTGAACTCGTAACTCACATGCGATAGTGATCATTCTTATTATATAACTGTTACTGTCTCCATAAAATATTTCATTAGGACATTTTGTAAAAGCATAGAGAAATAACAGCTGGTGTACGACAACGTTAATATAGCACTGGTGTCACAAAACACGACATTCGCAGTGTTGTGAGTTCTGCTGTCCTCTAGGATATTATGAGAGACATTATTATCAATATTATCTATCAGTGCTCCAGCCAGAATTTGAAAAGGGCAGGATGCTAGGGCACTTTTGATGCTCATTTAATGAGCCCTAATGGGACACACGCAAGGGTCAATGTTCAATTCTCATTGCCTATGCGTTGTTATTACTTTTAATACTAATACTTAGATGATATCTTTACTTTAGGGTAAGAATATATATATATATATTCATTGTTATACTTCCTCTTTAAAACAAAAGGGCTCAACGGGATGTAGTAAAAAGGCAACGAGGTGCGCCACCATGCTGTTTAGGCCCAGCTGGAGCACTGTCAACATTGTTGTATCATTAATTGCTGTTTGCTCATACGGTAATACCTCATTATTTGATAACAATAAATAATTACAAAGGCAGTAAAAATTTAGAACATCAATTAACGTCACACAGTACATTTGTTCTACGTTCCCTCTAAATTCTAGCGCTTTGTCTGGCGTCTGTATAAAAGTAGACAACTCACAAGAGAAGATTGCATTCTTTAAATCAGTGCTTCGTAAGTCTAAAAGCAATATGATATTAACCAAGATTGAGTTAAAAACTGTGTAAGTCTATATTAAAACTACATTTCTCAGTTTTATACCCTTAAGTTAAAGGTTAAATATTACAGCATTACATTTTTGGATCGTTGACATTAATGCCTGCTTGGTGGCGTCGCCGGAGATATTACTTTAATCAAAACCTAAGTCAAAGTAATCGGCTTATATATCAGGATTGTCGCTCTTCGTGACATAAGATGTGTCAGGGGAGCTTTAAAAAAACTAATATTAACCTTATTTTAGCTTTGTGTGTACGTTTCAGACATCCTTGGAATCGATGAATTTTTTTTAATGAGAAGGAAATAATACGGTCGTTTGATTGGTCGCATCTTTTCGATGTTAGACTGCATCCTCAAACTCCAAAAGAAGATAGATCATAAACATAGGCTGAATACCGTAAGATTAACAGACTGAGGTTCAGTTAAAAAAGTTACAAAACATTTTTGAATGAGTACTAATGACTGTGTACAGTCCTTTTTAAATAGTCGGTTCATCGGAGAAAAACGTTGAGGCCCAAAACATTTCACATGGAACGAGCTGTTGCCAAATGCCAGACGCACATATCCAGCAAGGCCCGTTACTCGTACTTTATTATGTGCTGAGCCATGACCATTATTGACTGAAAAAAATGCAGACAATCGTAAGCTTCACTGTGTGTTAGACTTGTGTTAAATCTGCGACATTTAAGACCAACCCACATGATAAAAACACATTTGCTCTTGTCCTTGCATGTTATGTTATCATCAGGAAACGTTCCTTCTAGCAGAAACAAAAATCGCCCACAAATAAAACCCACCCAGATTATTTGTAATCAGGGGAACGAGAATGTATTTTTTGTGATTCCAAATGTCACACGAATAAGGGGAGATAACACTGTACATTTAATTATAACATTGCTAGATAGCGTGTAGTCTGTACTATGGCGCTTACAAAGCATGTTCCAAGGATCCTGGGAACAAGGGTACTGGTTATCTTGCTTAACAGGCGGTATTTAAGTAACACTCTTATTCAAAATCAATACATACACATGTATAATTAACATAAATTTTGAGTGATAAACCTAATACTTATTAAATATCGCATTTATAAAAAAAAATATTGATTACTGATTGTAACCGTGTATTTGATAGCTGAATAAGCAAACATATTAAATGATTGGTGAGTGCTTTAAGCTTTACTGTGATCCACCATCGTCTCATAAGGTAGAAATACCGTGTTTTCAACACCTTTCTTTCAAATTAAACTCGTTATACTTCATAACAACCATTGTTTTTGATATCTATTTATCCATTTTGGTACATCAAAACACTTGATTTAATTGTAGTAAATCTTATTTTGGAGTAAGAGTATAGCTTTAAGAAGGAAAATCCAGTTCTATACTTACCTATAACATGCCGGCTGTCTTGTTACGTTGTGTCTGGAAGACTTTGGTCAGCATGAAGCTAACAAGAACAAAGTAAAACAATTTTGAAAAGTTAGCCGGAAGCCATTCTATTTCCGCTTGTGTAGATTACAATAAAATAGTTTGTGCAACGGAAATTCATCTGTATTGTTTGTGTGTTTTTCAAGTTCAGATCTGGTTTAATGGTTAGTTTAACAAGCGGTGTCTGTTTCCGATCCGAATGTTAATCCTAATGGACCTTTTAATTGTTGAACTGTCATCAGCTTGTTTTGAACAGACTTTGTCTAAAACACATATTAAACCGTCAGCTCAGCATTTTAAAAATGTTCGCCTGACTGTTAATTACGCTGGAAGCCACTTTTATTCCCAAAATCGATAGGCAATTTTCGTAACGCTGGAATAAAACCTGACATGGTTCTTTCAGATATCGTTCTGCTTCAATAATTAATTTAGGCAGAATCACCAGAAGGACATTTATATACGTTGAAAGGTTTTTGTCGCGATAATGAATTGCAATTACCCGAAGACAGAAGCTGGTCTGATGTCCATTGGTTTTGATGAAGGTTCCATTTCCATGAACTGTAGATAGCATAAGCGGGATTATATTTGTTGTCATTGCTGAAATGTGTTTATGTTTCTGTTATTTGATCCTCAGGAGTTCTTAAAGAACTATTCAGTGTGTGTATACCACGTGATAATTTACGTCATAAATGCTACATCGGAAGGCAATATATTGCTTCATATAAAGATTTATAAGATATTTTTTTCTACACCATTTTAAATTAAACAAAGGGCAGTATATGCCACTTAAAGAACACCGCCATTTTATTACCGGACTTTGATAAGGCGATTAGTTTCTTCAACACTTCGACAAACCTTTTTCCTAAATAATGTTTTAAGTTTTTTAACAGTGCTCCATCAGGCGGGGGTTTTGTAAAAAGGTTTGCCGACGTGTTTTAGGAAACTACACCCTCAATCAAATTCTGGTGAAAGACCGACGGGGCTCTGTAAGCGGCCTAGATTGTTCTATGCTATATTTAAGATGGTGAAGAAACAGTTAATTTGTCGTTTTTAAAGTCTTCATACGATGCAAAATATGGCCTTCCGACGAAGCATTATGGCGCAATTTACCACGTGATGAACACACACTGCTCTTATTGTACATTGTTGACTTGTCCATTTCTTTAACGAAGACTTGATTAGTTGGGGGAGCATGTGGGGAAGGTGTTTTCGCACTTCAAAGCTGTTGGAGTATGCACCTAACCAAACCAACGAGTGCAATAATGCCAATTTAGAAGAAATTCAACACTGTCAAACAAGTAACCTTCTACTCTCATATGCCAGGGCAAATTACCTACAAGATGGAAAGGGTGTGTTATTATAAGATGCCGAAGACCTTAATGAGACGTTTGGCTATGTTCAAACTTTAAAAAAATGCAAACGAAGCAATTTTAGCGAAAATCCCAAAAATGGTCTTTTCTACATTAGTTTTATCTATCGTTCGAGGCAAATCTCGTTAGAAACAGACTGCCAATTTCCGTCTTTCTAGCTGGAGACTTGAGGAAAACACTCTCGAATCTCTGATTAAGCTTCTGTCAGGACCAGAACCATTGTATTTGGATTGAAAACCCGTCAATCAGTCAGAGATATATTTGATTGGGAGAGAAACAGGGTTTTGGAAGGCAATGGAATGAACATCTATCAAATATGAGAGAATCATTGATGCGCTTGACAGCTAGAATATGCCAGGGAATTAAGGAGTTATTCATATGCTGTAGATAAAGGTTGACAATGTTAGAATCATGGGGAAAAGATGCTTCTTTGTATAGATATAAAGGGATAATTCTCAGAAAGTTGTCAATACACAAGCATGGCATTCTGTCAAAACAGAACAAAATGAATGTATTGACATATATCTGTACTTACACTCAGCAAAGTTCCACATTTGCAGATGACCTGTTGAAGCTGCACTCTCATAAATTGGCAGTTTTTTGTTTCAGAATAAGCTGACATTAGTATCAATGCCTGCAATTGAGTCATTCAGAAAACTCACTATAGAACAGATCTCAATTGTTTAGAAAGGCCGAAGATCTCAATTTCTTTTAGCCATAATTCATCAATTTTCGAACGTAAATATGGAAAACTGCGATCTGATCTTTTGTAAGCATTGTTATACTATTCGTGTCCAGACATCTACGCAAAACTTGGCACATTACATGATAAAAAAGTTGTCAAAACGGTAAATCTTTGACGATGCAGCTTTAATCTCTGAACGGTGTCAATATCAAAGTGTAGATATTGCTGAATATTTTTTTCTGAGTTCCAATGCATCAATCGCCACATATTCGTACATTTCCACATTTGAGACCATCTCTTTGATAGGCCTTGTCAAAACGTGTAAACCATAAGCTTCAAAAGACGGCTTTGGTAGGTCTTGTTGTCAAAACGTGTAAACCATAAGCTTCAAGGGATGGCTTTGGTAGGTCTTGTTGTCAAAACGTGTAAACCATAAGTTTCAAGGGTTAGCTTTGGTAGGCCTTGTGAAAACGTATAAACCATAAACTTCAAGGGAAAGCTTTGATAGGCCTTGTTGTCAAAACGTGTGAACCATAAGCTTCAAGGGATAGCTTTGATAGGCCTTGTCAAAACGTGTAAACCATAAGCTTTAAGGGATGGCTTTGATCGGCCTTGTCAAAACGTGTAAACCATAAGCTTCAAGGGAAAGCTTTGATCGGCCTTGTTGTCAAAACGTGTAAACCATAAGTTTCAAGGGATAGCGTTGATAGGCCTTGTTGTCAAAACATGTAAACCATAAGCTTCAAGGGATAGGTTTGATAGGCCTTGTTGTCAAAACATGTAAACCATAAGCTTCAAGGGATAGCTTTGATAGGCCTTGTTGTCAAAACATGTAAACCATAAGGTGTAAATCATAAGCTTCAAGGGATGGCGTTGATAGGCCTTGTTATCAAAACGTGTAAACCATAAGCTTCAAGGGATAGCTTTGATAGACCTTGTTGTCAAAACGTGTAAACCATAAGCTTCAACGGATAGCTTTGATAGGCCTTGTTGTCAAAACGTGTAAACCATAAGCTTCAAGGGATGGTTTTGGTAGGCCTTGTTGTCAAAACGTGTAAACCATAAGCTTCAACGGACAGCTTTGATAGGCCTTGTTGTCAAAACGTGTAAACCATAAGCTTCAAGGGATAGCTTTGATATGCCTTGTTGTCAAAACGTGTAAACCATAAGCTTCAACGGATAGCTTTGATATGCATTGTTGTCAAAACGTGTAAACCATAAGCTTCAAGGGATAGCTTTTATAGGCCTTGTTGTCAAAACGTGTAAACCATAAGCTTCAAAGGATAGCTTTGATAGACCTTGTTGTCAAAACGTGTAAACCATAAGCTTCAAAGGATAGCTTTGATAGGCCTTGTTGTCAAAACGTGTAAACCATAAGCTTCAAAGGATTAGAGCTGCGTGTGAAATGAAACGAAATTCTTGAAAACATTGCGCGTTCAATTTGAAATTGCTGATTCAGATACTTCAACACGTTAACAGTTAAACTACCGTCTGTTTAAACTATTCTGGTTCTGTTTTCGCTGCAAATGTATAAATTCTGGACATAAAACACGCATTGTATTTAAAAGCGTTGCTGGTGGTTTTGATATAAACATCATCACCACTTGCCCTCGTGTTAAATTGAATGTGAAAGATTCTTCACATTTTATGTATTTCTGACACTTTTGGCAGAAATATATGTATATCATTTGCTTCGTTTGTTTTACGGTAAATGTTATAACAACAAAGCGTTTTAGGGCCAATAAAAATGCATTTCTTAGAAAGAGATATTGCCCGTGATTTTCTGTGAAAATATTTATGAATGTCTTTAGCGCGCGTAATAAATACGGCTTTGAAAATAATGAAACGGTCTCAGAACGTTTTAGTCCGAAATGAAGTCATCAAATATTTCTGAGAGCTGAGACAAAATGTGTAATTACTTTTTTTCTCTTTCAATTTCTGATTTATTATATGGCCTGTGTGTTAACAATTAATCATTTCGGTTTGAAGTTACCTAATGACCACATTTATATTCCGTGAAAATAACAATAATTATATATTTTAGGGAAGCGTTTCCATAATAATCTCATGACCATGTTTTTTGATTCTCTTTAAAGTTACGTTTGCAACCAATTACGCGAAAAGGCAGTGATTATTCGAAAATGACAGATACAAACGTATTTATCTAAGAAAAAAGAAAGAAAAGGATTTCACAAATAAAAGATCCAAATCAGATTACGGTGCTGGTTTTTATTGATGACGAAATGTTAAATGTTACAAAATGTTACAAGGATTATTGCAATCGGCTTAAGCAATTGTGAAAATGTTTTTGTCGATATTTGTTGGGAAATTGTGTTTCTCAAAACGTTCTTTAAAAAACCGAAACAGGATTATTAATTTTTGATCCTGTATTCCCAGTCACAGTGGTGAATATGGGTTTATTGTTAAAGGTGTTAAGCTCTCACAAACATTGTTGGTTTTAGCCCTTCTAGGACTAAAATCTCTTGGCCTTTAACAATACGCCGGAGAGGTATCAGTGACCCCCTCTAATTTAGAGGTCTTGGGTACGAATGGTTAGTGGTAAATCGCGGATGTTTGGCGCTGACAATCATTGTTGGTTTAAGCCGTACTAGGGTTACAGTACCATGGCCTCTCAAGGTTTCGCTGGAGAGTGGTCGAATTCAATCAATATTCGCCAGAGGCCTTGAAGCGTGATCGGTTTCCACTTTCAGCTGTCCCCACAATCAATTAAGATATTGTAAACTAAGGTTTTGTTCGCTCTTTTTTTCCAGGATCCGACAGGACGAGCTCGGCGGTGCGTGGTGTCCTAAAAACTATGTGGACAAGGACAGCTATGAGTACCTGCAGATTGACCTCCGTCAGCTGATGGTCATCACCAGCGTAGAAGTGCAGGGACGATTTGGGAACGGACAGGTAACACTATGTGAATGATTTAGATAATAAAGAAATGCTTTGAGAAGGGTTAGTGTACATGTGGGTTCCATACTGGTACACCTATTACTACTTTTATTTACTGATATACCGGAATACATCCGAGGTTGTTTTCGATGGAAAATAGCCGAGGTGTTCCGAATGCGCTTCTGGTAAAAGTTAAGAGAAAGAATTGCATTGCTCGAGAAACTAGATGTATTTATCTTGCAGATGTTAATTGGTTCTTCCACACAGATTATGGTGATATTGTCTGGCCGAACGCAATATTTCAGACACAGCTTCTCAGCCTTTTAAGACAAATGATTCATTACATAAGGGTTAACAAAGAAATTACGCAGATATCTCTTTCTTAGCACCCTGTCTGCGTAGAAACATATCATTACATCGATTTCCGGCGGGGCTCCGACAACAAAATATTAATTATTTATGCCCCTGGGCACTTAGTTTTCAGTCATATCATTTTCGATGTCAGCTTTTTCCGTCGCTGCTCATTTGGCGCGAATTAAATCAACAACATTTACATTAAACTTCATTTAATTAAAACTCTTGTAAATGGCTTCTATTTCTAATTGTGTATTAAATATTCGTCCGTTTTGATGACAAGGCGGAGTGGGAAATGTTTGAAATTATTTTGCCGACATGTTTTTGCCTTTAGCGTGAAATTCAATTCCAAGCCAGACTACCGAACACGTAGATTGTCAGATGTTTTGATGAGGAAAGTCGCGTTTCAAAGACGTTTTAAAAACAATTTACCAGTTAAAGTGACTCGCTCATGTTTTTGAACCAAATATTAGTTTTTCCGGTAATGCATCTGAAAACACTTATTTGATTTTTAATTTATTCTATGATATCGAAATTGTAGAAAAAACAAACAGTTATAGCAAAAAAAAGTATTTTGGTTGTAGTGGGGTTCGAACCCACGCTGGTAAAGTCAGGAAAAGGTGGAAAACAGCCGGCTAGTCCACAAGGCCATCGGGAGTTTAGGAAAGAGGTGGTTTTTGTTTTAACAATACTAATGTTTTGCCACATTTTATTTCGTAATTAAACAAGTGCATTTCACAAACCATGAGCGAGTCACTTTAAGAAGGTGTATTGGGTTTGCATACACTGCCAGAGATGAAATAGATGTAAATGTTAAGTACACAATCGCTTAAAGCTGCACTCTCACAGATTGACCGTTTAGACAATTTTATTTTGTCTTGGAATGAACCAATTTTTGGTAATTGTCTGAAAAACGTTGCTATAAGACAGCTGACAAAAGATCATATCTCAGTTTTAATATTTACGTTCAAAAATTGATGATTTATGGCTTAAATCATTACTAACACTTTAAGAAAAATAATTTTTGAACAGTTGAGATCTGTGTCATTGTGAGGTTTCTTAAATGACTGAATCGACTGCATTGATGTCTAATTCAGCTGATTCTAAAACAAACAAACCGCCAATCCGTGAGAGTGCAGCTTTAAAAGATGATGGTAAAACTTTCATAGTTTAAAAATATGTTTTTGAAGCCCTGTAAAAGAAAACATGACTGAATGTCATAAATTGAGAAAAATATTCTAAAAAACAACACTACGTGTTTCAATGTTTATTCTGTTTAAGTTTGTGCAGACTGAGTCTGCCTTGAAGTTGGTTTACGTTTTTGCTTTTAGGTCTGTTCCAAAACTTTCAGTTGATTCAGATTTCTGTAAACAAACATTTCTTGTGTGCGCTTGGCCTTGAAATGAACAACGGCGACTGCACTGCTAAGATATACAGGTTTTACCTCAGTGAGGATAATTGATAAAGAAGTAGTGCAATTAAGAGAAAGTTCTGGGAATGTAACATTAGCATTGTTATCAGCATGAGAAAGAATGGAGAATTAGGAAAACAGTACAAGAAACAAACACACTGCTCCTCAAACAATTATTTTTCCTATTAAGGGCCCTTATTAACTAACGTTTTGGGTCTGAGTTAACGTTTTGAGTCTGAGTTAACGTTTTAAGTCTGAGTTTAAGACTCAGACTCAGAAAAGCAAAGATTTAATTTGGTTTTAAAATACTAAAACATAAGCAAGTTTGGTAAAATATACTTTATCAGTTACAAATGATCTGTTCTAATATCAGACACACACAGTTCGTCAAAATAAGTTATATTAAGATATATTGAAACACATAAGATATCAGTCGTCTGAGCCAGAGTTTGGAACTTAGACTCGAGACTTAGAGAATTCCGAACAAGCTTTTTCCCATTCAGTTGCTTTATTTCACACTACATTTTCCTATTCAGTTGCTTTATTTCACAAAGCTTTTTCCTATTCAGTTGCTTTATTACACACAGCTTTTTCCTATTCAGTTGCTTAATTACACAATTGTTAACGGCATTTACTTGTGACATAATAATATAAGAACGCTACATACAGTTTTCAAATAAAAATCATGATATCAGTAAGATGATATTTTACATTATAAAAGGAAATAAGACATTGAATTAGCAAGAATGCATGTGGCAAGTTTTAATCCCTATTAAAAGCATATATACATGTATCGCGTGTATTCCTCTTAAAAATTGAAATTAAAAGTAAAGCCCCGAAAGGCACACGTACAAACATATTAATTCTGGAACAAAAAGCATAACAATCTCATCCGAGACGATTTGCCCCTAGGATCGGAGGGGGAAATGTAAAAAGAACTTCCAGAAAACTAATAAGGCTTTCGTGGCGAAGAAATGACATCTTCCAGTAGCTAAGGACATTGATTTTTCCTAAGGAAATCTTTTCTTTCTTTTTGTCACATTGTAACGCGGAGTAGGAAAATTGACAATAATTACGAAGCCATCTTCGTGCCAATACTTCAATGTTGGCCTTCCCGCCAGATATTAGAAATAAATGACCTTATATGGCTGCTGCTAGCGGGCGAATCCTAATTGAAAATTACGGTAGATTTTCTGGCTCTTGACTCTCCATTTTACTTTGTACTTTGCCTTGTAAATGGGCTTTTTCGTGGTAATGACGATTTTGAAGGGTGTTCTTAGCTTAAGATCAAGATTTCCATAAACTGATAAAGACATTTCATTTTTCGAAGCTTCATTTTTATCAGATTTACGGCTTTTCTTCAAACATTCAGAGCTCAAATGATAAGGTTGTGTGAATTTAGTTCAACAAACAATATTCGACATTCGACTTTGAATGTTGAGCTGGCACGACACACGACATTCACTGTTCAAAGAATGAATGCCATGCTGGCACGACAAACGGCATTCACCATTCAAAGAATGAATGTCATGCTTGCAGCACGACAAACGGCGTTCAACATTTAAATAATAAATGTCATGCTGGCATGACAGACGACATTCACCATTCAAAGAATGAATGTCATGCTTGCACGACATTCAATATCCCAAACGTGAATGTCGTAATGGATAATTAAGAAATAGGCACTACATTATTTTAAACCTTCCATAGCTCTAGAGCTGAACTACGCCAGGAGATCGGAATTATGGTTACTGTGATTTAATCAACTTTTATAAAAAAATGTAACTTTTTTATTCAGTTTTGTTTTCAAAACGATAATATAGAATATCGTAAATAAATCACTTAATTGTGATTGAATACACGTTTCTTTTAAGTGTTTAGTATAAACCAACGTAGTTACTGAATTCAAACAAGAACTAAACTGGTAGTATAACAGTGTCTGCTTGAACTGTTTGAGACAAAAACTCCTACTGCTGTCATTGTTGCTGCTCCATACAACCAAACTCTCAAGAGAATTAAGATTTCTGTTTCCAGGAAAAATAATGCAATGTACATCAACCTAATCAAATTATTGCAATATATTGCCTGGCTGAAAATGAGCAGCTGAATGTTGTTAGGTGGTTAATTTTACATATTTCGCAGGAAATGTAGGGCCTTTAGCAAGCCAATGGCGCCAAGCCATGCCGCAACACGGGTAACATATATGGAATAGAGTCCCATAAGGGCTGAGTGTCGATTAATAAAATGAATATAAAGCAATATTTGATAAATTTTGCAAAAAAATCGTTGTGTGTTAAATTATGATGTTGCCCTGTAACAAGCTCTTACCGAAACATGAGACAAAAAACGACAAGATCAACTAACGGATATCACATACTCATTGTTCAGGTTAATTGGTAAAAACCCATACACAATTGACTTTGTCCTCAATTGCAAAAAAACGTTCTGGTGTGTTAAATTAAGGTATTGCTCTTTGCAACATGCTTTTATTAAAACAGGAGACAAAAAAAACACACGACAATTTCATCTTACAATTATCACTCACACATCGTTCAGGTTAATTGTTAAAAACACAATTGATTTTGTCCTCAATTTATATAGTGCACGATTATGGTCTCACATGCACGTGTAAAAGTGACGGTAAGTCACAATTTTAGCTCGATACTTCTGTCGTATTGGCTGGTCTGCTTTGTAGCAAAACGAATTATTGTGTTATTCCATCATCTTTGCCCTCATGTTTTTTAATGTTTCTGAATAAATCCTGGACCAGTTTAATTACCCATTAACTCGTGTTGGAACCACGGCCTCTGTCCTTATACTCGAATTCATTGAGCGGTTTCGGGACATAAACGTTGAAATAAAAATACATCAAATTGCGTGTTGAAACACGTTATTAGCGTATTTAAGGCCTTGGCCAATCGCTCTTTGTTCTTTTGATATAATATCCATTTCAACCCCCAGTTTAATTATTCAAATGCCTGAATTACTAATGATTACTATTGTTTCGAGTGTCACCATAAAATCTTCATTTACGTCAAATTCGCAAAATTCCGAATAAAAAGCCATATCAGCAGTAAACTAATCCAACAATGACGGCGTCGGGGTGGCATTTATTTCGACCATTATTGATGCACATTTTAGAAAAGATATGCCCACTCATATAGAAGGCGTATCCAGTTTCAAAGCGAACTGCGATTTCGTCAACATTTTATAACTATCTTTGACACTAAATGGCTGAGATTAAAAGTAACCAGTCTTCTTAAAGACCCTTGTCACACCGAGTTTATACAGACCACATACTTAACATGCAATAAAAGTAAGACATTGATTCGCAGATGGTCCAAAAATTATGACTTGTCGTTTGATGATTTTTACGGAATTGGAGAAATTGTCAGTTGATATTTACGATCGTATGTGCATTTCTGCAGATGGGTGTATATCTAATCGTATTTTCGTTTAAGTAATTGTTCGAGATTGTTAGTGTGTACTTACAAAACGAATTAGTTTGTAATGACGCAACCTGATTTTTGTAGTGGTCTACTTTATTGTGTAAAATACCCATTAACTGGACCAGCCACTGTCTATATATACCGCTTCACCTGATAAATTCTATGGCAGCTGACTGCTGAATAACTGACATAAATGTATTAGAACACTTGAAAAAAATGCCTTCTCATTGAACAAAATATAACGTTGACCACTAAGAAGAGATAATAGCCCCAAAGCAACATACTCTTTACTCTTCCATTGATTTTCATCATGTATCAGCTGTATTTTGTTGCAGTATGATTGTAATAAAGTGTTTCGCTGAGCAAACAGGTATACATTCGAACCCCGTTGGTTCGAACTCACAGACTACGGTGAAATCACCTCGAGCCTCGTGAAAATCGAACCAAGTGGGAATGCTTACATTAAGTTGAAAAACAATCGGTCCTTTACATCTAATTCGAGCCAACGAGGAAATCGAGCAAAGCGAGTTCGAGCGAACGTGGTTCGACTGTATTTGTCTTAGTATGTTACATTAGACGAAAGCTTAGTAACGTCATTATCGAACTGAAAGTTGTACTCAATCACTAATGAGTTTTCGATGTTTAAGTCATCGTTTATATAAAAAAGATACAATCTCGAGATATTTTCCACGTCATAATACTCAGCTTATCATAAATAACAATCGCTATACCACATTTCCTGACGAGGGTATTCTTACGAAAGTGATTTTCATCTTCAACATAATCACAAAAATCACATATTTTAAGAAACAACATTGATTGGAAAACGCTTATCTTTCATCTTCATAATCTCAAAATTCACATATTTTTAGAAACAGCATTGATTGGAAATCGCTTATCATTCACTAGCAAGCTGTGTAAGATACTGTCCCTGGCACTAACTAGATTTTAATTGAATCTTCTTTCGACAGACATTGCTATCATAACTGTTTTAAGTAGTTTTTCGATTTTGTCTATCAGTTTTCACTTAAGAAATAGTTTAGGTTAATTACCCTTGTTGTGCTAGAAGTGTTTCGAGTAGAACATCATTATGTTATGAGGCGCACATCCTTGCGAACAATATTCTTGTCGCTCCCACTTGTGCAATTGTGCACTGCATTCCGAAGCGACGAATGTATTCGTTACAGCAGTGTTGAAGAAAAATAAAAGTTATCTTTGTTTAAAGTCTTCATTCGAAGATAATTATTGCCTTCCGACGTAGCATTTATGACGTAAATTATCACGTGGTATACACGCACTGTCAATTATTGGCATTTTATGAAAGTTCACATCAAGTCACCTCTTCCATTAGGGTTACAAAAAGGCAAACAAAAGAAATAATTTGATATGTATGGAATCTTTGTTTATATCTGACCCATCTGAGCCTCGTTCTGATTATGGAAAGCCAAGCCACTCTTGCGCACAGTGGTCAGAAATTGGCTCATGGTGAGCACTATTTGATTAGCTTATAGAGGGCTGAATTTTCTACCTTCTGTACCCTGTGCGTACGAGTGAAGCATGCATTTCATTTAAAAATGGACTATGTTGGAGGAAGAGCAAGCTATATTTGATGAAGGGAAATAACTCAATAAATGTTTATCTTACTTACTTATAGTATTCGTCCTAATCGGCCGAGAATGATACCCACATCAATATAAAGATGGAGAAAGACCAACATTTAAAGGGAATGAACATGTTTTGGTGGCATATCACCTATCAAAAAAAATATTTAACGCCAGTAATGCATAGCTATTTGATGCTACATTGTTGGTATAATTGACCCTTTTTATAAATATTTGCAGGTTAAAGGCACTTTTTACAGGTCATATTACACTAAAGCAGAAGTTCATTCCCTTCAAATGACTGTGGGAAGAAACACCATGAACATAACCAAGCCATACCGGTTCTCAATTATCAAATTCAAAACTGTTTGGTCATTTTTATTGCGTCATCTTATTGAAATTACCTTTGTTACGTCATATAATTTACGCTATCTCTATTTCAGGGTCTTGAGTTTACTGAGGAGTTTCTACTCGAGTATCAGCGGCAAGATGGCGGCGAGTGGATCCGGTTCCGGAACAAACAGGGCGAGGAGGTGAGGCTTTAATGAGTTTAGATTGTTGCAATGGATTTGCGTTAAGCCCTTGAAAAATACAATCTGTTAATGATTCCGCAGCGTAATAAACAATGCGAGGTGAACTGAATTCTCGCGTTACCCTTGCTTTGAAATAATTAAAGTAGTTACTTAAATGTTGAATGATTTATCGTATGGCAAGCAGCTGGATCGTTTCTTTAGTAATACTTGCATTACACCTTCATTGTAATCATTTAATATCAAAGTTAGGTTAAGTTATCGGATATTACGCAGCTATAATAACTTTTTTTTTTTAATTTAGCAGTCAAAATAGCAGAAAGGTTGTTTTGGGTTACTTTGTATGATTTAAATTTACTGGAATTAAATTCTTCGAGTATGCATTCAGACTAATATGACATTAAATACAAGTGCAGACCACATTCTATATTAAAAGGATGTACTCTTAACTTCCCAAGGTGTTTGAATACAGCTGCGCTTCACAATATCAATCACACTAGACATTTCTAGGAAAGATAAACTTTTATGAAATCCCTAACGGTGAATGAAGAAAACACCATCTTGCGCTTAAACAAACAAACAGTTGGTTTACCAAATGCACGGTGGATTATTTTTCCGTCTAGTACACATGTGCATTGGCAGGTCTGTAGTTTTAATGGGATAGTTTTGAAAGAAAGTCACTGAAGTAATTGTCAAGAATCGTTTATTCCATATGTATTCTGTGTGCACCTGGCCTTGTTTAAAATACGATGCTAGGAGTATCCATCATTTCGTTTTCATGGAGACGTAATACCTACTTTTACTGTTGCTATAAAACCTGATAAGTTTAAACGTTCTAATGTATGCTCATGTATAAGCATACAGTCGAACCCCGTTGGCTCGAACTCGCTTGGCTCGAATTCCTCGTTGGCTCGACCTGGTTGTAAAGGACCGATTTCTATATGAATGTAAACATTCCCTCTTGGCTCGAAATTTCCGAGGCTCGAGGTTATTTTACCAGTCCCTAGGACTTCGAGCCAACGGGGTACGACTGCATGCTTAAAGTGACACTCTTATTCAAAATCAGTACATTCACACATATATAACAAACATCAATTTTGAGTGATAAATTTTATTTGGGAGTAAGAGTGCATCTTTAAAAGTATACACATTATTTTCACCACGTCATGTCCGTATTGACTCTTGACCCGTATCCACTAACGACCTAAGTCTGAGTTTGGACCCAAAGAACTTTTTTTATATATACGAGTACAAAGGTTTACTATCAAATATCAGTGATTATGTCAATAGATTGATAAGTGATATATAATGTCTGATCAACGTCAGTCTACTAAAGTTTGCATCTAGAAATCGGTCTTGCAAAAGTTACACCTGGTTTCCAGAGAATGTGAACGGAAATACATAAAGTGCTAAACAGTTACAAATCTGCTTTGATAGATGCTTAACTAGGGTGCAGACGTTTTAAACGACATATGATACGTTTATATACTTCACATTCAAACAAATAAAAGATGAATTATCGCCGTGTATATCAAGCCCTGTCAGACGAAATCAGAACATGTCCGTCAAAACCGGCGCAGCCCCGAGATGAAGAAGATACGGAACGTTTTAAAGACATATCTACGAATGAAAGAAGGCTCAAAACGGATGTAATAGTCATTTATAGCCTGTAATCCGGAATTAAAGGATTTATACGCCTTGACAAAGATGGGGGTAGGGGAAGTGTATTAATGGGTGTTCCTGGGTTTGTTATTCGTCACTGTGTACTTAAAGGCTTGTGTTACATCTGTCAAAAAGCCATTTAGCATTTTCTGGGAAATTAAAATTCAAAATCATAGAAACTGATATCTAGATGTAATAGCTTGGTAAATGAGGTTGTAGAGTTTGTAATAATGGAACCCTTCAAATACAGAAGTAGGCCCAATTTAATTCAATTCAATATATTTTTTTCCAAGCTCTTATAAGAACACACATGAATAAACGAAATAGAGAAAAGACAATAGGAAGGAAAGTAAAGTAAAATAACATATACATATTATTTACATGCAAATTCAAAACTAAAGGTCGAAAATGGCCATGACTTGTTGTTTACAACATACATTTTGTTATGTCTAATTGCAAGTAATTTTTTATGTTTGAAAATAACTGGGCTCTTAACTTATTTAGAAGCCAGCATCTCCCCTTCATATGTATCTATCTATTTCGGGTGACTCCGTAAGGAGCAGTGATATTTTAGCGAGAGAATTATGTCAACACAATAATACAACAATCCGTCAATCTAAGCCCTTCACTGTCCGCCATTTATCAAAAAACAAATAAAGGTCAAGCTATATTTAGTATACGTCTTGACGCCAGTCTTATGTCCAAGACTTGAAATAGTTGAGAAGTTGCAGTATCTCAGTATATCTCTCTACATCAAATAAGCTTCGTCCAAGCGCCTATCTTGGCCTGTCAATCAAAGTGTGAAGGTGCGGTGATTAGGCGCCCTGCTCTAAATGATTCCGCAAACAATCGGCCATCGGAACGGATGAAATATGGCCGAGATATGTCGATATTGACGATAATTTTGACGTCTTGCGAACTCAACGTTCATCACGCTATGAAATTCTCGTAAGAGGACGTGATTTATGTCTGCTATATGTCGATATTGTCATAATAATTCTCAGAAATTTATAGGCATCATTTCCTTCGGAGTTAAACGATACGTCTCAGGGAAGATATTGAGTTTCATTTTCTCTTGACAGCACCAATTTTCGGGAGATACATAAAATCTGTTGTTTTTTCCTGATATGTTCCTCGAGGGGATTTTCAGTTAAATATGTTCTAAGTAAAACCATAAAATGACAATTCTTTATGTGGACGAAGACAAACATTTCAGTTTTATTCGACTCCTAGGAGAACAAATTTTATTACATAACAGCGGCTATATAAAAGCCGGATACAGCCAGTATTGGAGGAAATAATAGGCTAGCCAATTGAAATTACCGTCTGCAGATTTGAAAAAAAAGTATGAATAAACAACAAAACGTCTTCACTAGTCAATGGAGTTCATACAGTACTTTACTGTGTTATGCACCAGTCAATTGTAACCTCAGCCACCCCAGGTCCGTGGAATAGCGAGGACTTTGACATTCGGTCCAGCCAATGCGGGAACCAACTGCTGGTAAAATCTCTGTCAAATGCCCCAGCACCCCAGGGGCAAATTAGGTTAGGCCCATTCCCCGGTATATATATATATATATTTTTTTTTTTTGGGGGGGGGGAGGTCGGAGGCGTTGTTACAATTGACTGGTGCATTAGTACTACTCATTTTAAATTTGAAATTACATTTAAAGCCATTCCTTGGTTTGACTGAATAAAACGGTATATTTACAACCCTAGAATATATCAGAGTAACACGGACCACCTACTGCTATATTCACGAAATTTTTCTCCCTCACGTGCTTCTAAACCTTCCCTGCACATTTCAGAAATTTGAGGGAAACGAGAACCCGTACCTGGAGGTAATTCGGGAGGTTTCGCCCCCAATCATCGGGCGTCGCATCCGGTTCATCCCATTTTCACAGCGACAGCGAAGTGTCTGTATGCGGGTCGAAATGTACGGGTGTCCGTGGACAGGTAAGGGAATCATTTTAGTTTGTAGCTAAAACGATGTCTCTTTGCAAGTTCGAAATTATATAATATTTATACGCATGCAAACAAAGGTTAAAATGGGGGAAAGTATATTGAAGTCACTATACGGTTAATTGATTGGTCGGTCGGTTGGTTGGTAGGTCGGGGTGGCGAGCCCGTTCGACAAAGCAGATGCAAAGTAAATTTCTAAAACAATTCTTGACCTATTGTCCTCAAACATAGCACATATGATCATGCCTATCATGTTTATGGGAAATAACCGGGTCATGTGCACTTGAAATTGAATTTGAAATTACCTTTCTCTTCATAAACCTTACTTATTGGACTTTGTTGGGCGATCTTGTCTCACAATTTTATAGATTTAACCCTGCTGTTTGCTACACAATACCACCTTTATGATGATTTTGTTGCAGTTTATTGCATAATTTTCGTGACTCACGGTCTACTCATCATATAGATACGTGCCTTGTACTCAATATTCAATATTGAACTTTGTAGTGCGAACTTCTCTCACAGTTAAAAGATAACACTCTGGACTTGTTATTGGTCTTAATTGGATCTAAGAACGATGTAGCTAATCGGATTACTTGACATTTATAACTGACCAATAGTGTGAAAGAAGTCAATCATGTATGACCATAAGACTAACTTCAGTTGTATATCGCATATCCACCCTGATACTAGGTATACATTATCATATTGATGGTTTTTAGTGCCTTGTATACGTTTCGTGACCAACGGCTTGCTCGTCGTAGAGAAACGTGCCTTTGAATGTGATTTTTACATTTTTGGCTAAATTGAACTTTTTGGGGCGAACTTCTCTCTCACTCTGATACCTTGTAGACATTTTCAACTTGATGTGTAGTTGTTCCTAGCATAATTTTCATTTCCAACAGCCTTATATGACGTAACTTTCATAAACACCAGCCTAATGGACGTAACTTTCATAACCAACAGCCTAATGGACGTAACTTTCATAACCAACAGCCTTATATGACGTAACTTTCATAACCAACAGCCTAAATGACGTAACTTTCATAATTAACAGACTTATATGACACAACTTTCATAACCAACAGCCTAAATGACGTAACTTTCATAACCAACAGCCTTATGTGACACAACTTTCATAACCAACAGCCTAAATGACGTAATTTTCATAACCAACAGCCTAATGTGACACAACTTTCATAACCAACAGTCTAATGGATGTAACTTTTATAACCAACAGCCTAATGAATGTAACTTTTATAACCAACAGCCTAATGGACGTAATTTTCATAACCAACAGCCTTATGTGACACAACTTTCATAACCAACAGCCTAAATGACGTAATTTTCATAACCAACAGCCTTATGTGACACAACTTTCATAACCAACAGCCTAAATGACGTAACTTTCATAACCAACAGCCTAATGTGACACAACTTTCATTACCAACAGCCTAATGGACGTAACTTTCATAACCAACAGCCTAATGTGACACAACTTTCATAACCAACAGCCTAATGGATGTAACTTTTATAACCAACAGCCTAATGAATGTAACTTTTATAACCAACAGCCTAATGGACGTAATTTTTATAACCAACAGCCTAATGGACGTAACTTTTATAACCAACAGCCTAATGGACATAACTTTTATAACCAACAGCCTAATGGACATAACTTTCATAACCAACAGCCTAATGGATGTAACTTTTATAACCAACAGCCTAATGAATGTAACTTTTATAACCAACAGCCTAATGGACGTATTTTTTATAACCAACAGCCTAATGGACGTAACTTTTATAACCAACAGCCTAATGGACATAACTTTTATAACCAACAGCCTAATGGACGTAACTTTTATAACCAACAGCCTAATGGACGTAACTTTTATAACCAACAGCCTAATGGACGTAACTTTCATAACCAACAGCCTTATATGACGTAACTTTCATAACCAACAGCCTAAATGGACGTAAGTTCTTTACACTTTGTGCTATATTGTACCTCGTACTGCAAACTTTTACCAGAGTCTTATAGATATAAACCATATACTTGTTATTTGTTAATCAAGACATACCGGTCTCAAAATTAGTAACAGCTAAGCATAAAAAATCATAACCTTCAAAATTCCCACTGGGGGGAGCAGAATCAATTGGCAGCTTAAGGTCTAAAATGCATTGATTTTTTTGCACATATTAGTATACGTATTTTATTTATACGTATTACTTTCCTGGAAATTATCATAAAAAATATGTAATATTAAGCTTGACTTGCGAGGGTAGTCAATACTTCTGAGAAAGCTATAGACCTATTTAAATAAAAATAGAGTTTATATTATTTGTAGCAATTTAATGGTATAACATGAGAGTTTACGAGAACAATCCTTTTTTTTTCAAATTCAACTTTTTATGTCTAAATTCACATTTTAATTCCAGTACTTAATACTCCTTTCTACTATTATACTAGTTCTAAAAGAAAATAACATGATGTTATCAATCTTTTTTTATGAACTTTGTTTTTTTTCAGTTTGCGGTTAATGTCAAAATGTAATAATATATCCATATAGCACCACTCCTAACCTCTCCCTCCACTGGCGGTTTCATGTCGCAATCAAATCGGCAGGGAGACATCTGCTGTACAAATTTATTAATTATACTGGTCTTAAGAGAAAAAAAAAACTACGAACGTACATATATTATAATTCTTTTCCTCAGATGGCATTGTGTCGTACGCAATGCGACAGGGCGACACCAGGGGGTCGGAGAACAACTTTTTTGACTTCACCTACGACGGGACACGGGATCCCGACGACACATTCCTGTCCCGTGGGCTTGGGCAGCTTACCGACGGCGAGAAAGGTAAAGTTGTCGTCGGCGGCGTTATTTGTTACCTCTATTTAGTAACTATAGCCTACGTTTTTATAGGACTGTTTACATTTAACTAACAACGACACCCTTAAAATATTCCTAAAGCGTGGACAACTTTCCGACGACAAAAAAAAACTATGGTAAAAGTTAGTCGACGGTTGTTTAAATTGTTGCCAATGTCACTAGAGAGTTGTATTATGTTATGTAAGGGAAGCAACTCGTATTAAACGCGAAACAAAACACTTCTTATAGCAATGGGAGAGTTGTTTATATTTTAGAAGTGGCAAAATGTATACAACAAGAAACACAGCATATTAACATGGCGTACATATCCGCTTGGATCATGAAGACTAAGCCGAAAGTGTTTTTTTTATGTACAGACAATTAATTTGACTTGTCAGCCGCGTTAGAAAATAAGCTCCCATTTTCGATTCATTATATGACGGCGTTGTCACAAATCGATTCAACTGATTGACAGTCGTATGTTAAGTTATTCAACAAGCGCTATGATTGTTTATTTTGATACTTTGAAAATGCGTCTTTAACTGAACAGCATTTATTTCAAAATTTGATACTGAACTACTCGATCAAACACAGTGTTTGATGTTTTATTCGTGAGCTACTGATGTTTAAGATTTCTTGCCCTTTGACTTGTCATTTGGACCGTCCCTAGAGCTTAGTGGTAGAGCGGTTACTTCGGGTGCTGAAGGTCGGCGTTTGGAAGATTAAGTACTGGTTAAACCCAGAAAAGATGTATCCCGTGTATCAACGCGTCACACCGAGCACGTCCGCGCCACAGCGGGGTCAAGCCATAATGCAGCCAATAGGCGGGAGCAGACCTTGATAAACTCAAATAAACAACCAACAAATAAAATACTTTGACTCTTCCTCTGGCATTGATAAAATATAATATGTTGTGGTGCAAATTTCCGCCAATATTTTAGGACATACATTTAGTTATAACGCACATGTTTATTTTACAGGAGACGCCAACTTCCGGTTGGCTTCCGAGGACACAAATATCAAGGGCTACGAGTGGGTGGGGTGGAGGAACGACTCAACGGCGGGAGCTGCACCAGTCGAACTCATCTTCATGTTCGAGACCCCTCGGAACTTTTCTTCTGTTACTATAAATAGCAACAACTATTTCTCCAAGAACATTCGCGTCTTCAACCAGGCGAAGATATATTTCAGTATTGGCGGGAAATTCTATCCGAATACCCCTGTTGTTTATGACTATATTCGGGATACGGCGTTCGAGACGAGTAGAGATGTGGAGATTGACTTACAATACAATGTGGGCAAATTTGTGAAGATCATGCTCTATTATGACGTGAAATGGATTATGATTAGTGAGGTAGAGTTTGGTTCAGGTAAGGACAATAATTCAATTGTTTGGTTACGATTTCACAGAAAAAAAACAGGTCACTACCGGAATCTGATTTTTTAGGATTCATGATTCAATACAATTATTTAGTAATTTGATCACAAATATTCCTCATGACATGATAAAAAGAATAACTTAATTATATATATAATATACAACGAGGCTAATTTATCAGGTGGCAAAGCAACAGGCCGGGTGGGAATAGTAATGGCCGGTTGGGAAACTGGAGACACACGCCTTAATGTCTGATATGTTGTTTTATTTTAAGCGAGACACAATAAAAAATAATTACCAATGTAATACATACTGGACCATTGACTTACGGATGTCCGGTAAGCGCACTCGCTTCTCACTAAGGGTTCGATTCCCAGTCTGAGCGCATGTGAGCTTGGTTTGTGGTCACCAAGCCGGACCAGAGGGTTTCCTCTTGGTACTCCAGTTTCTTCAACAACACAAGACTACACTCTTGCGTAAAATAATGCAAACGAGAATGATTAAAATAATGTTATAACCTAAATCATAATCGTTGTGAAATAAAGAACTTTACTATCATATTTTGCTGTGTGCCGGCTTCGGATATTCATGAAACTGAAAATGAATACAGTCGGATAAGTTTTCTTTATAAATATTTAGTAGAGATTCTTACTCTTATTACAGTACCAGCTGAAGGTAATTTCTCGGTCGAACTTTCTTCCCCAACGGCTTTGCCGAGCCCCGAGCCGACAGAGGGCATCAAACACACGATGAACGACGATCAGAGTATACCTAATGTGGATGTACAGTCCGCCGACCCAGGTAATGACCTCTCTTATACTACTGTGTTCGAAATTTGCTATGTCGAACTCTGTTATCGAGATGTCATGGATAAGTCGAACTTTATTCGATGTTTACGGTCAAGTTATACGTTTTTTCTATATTTCGGTTATATCGAATGTTCGTTATCTCGAAGTAATTCCCGATGTCCCAACGACTTCGACATAGTGAGCTTGACTGTATATATCATCTGATGTTACGTTTGACTTGGATAGTTAACTTCCATTTCGAATTTGCAATGTTCAAGTTAAGCGGATAGATGCTGGCAATGGATCCGTAGTCAGTACATTACTTGCTTAAAACAACATGAAAAGATGACCTTTGTAATATTTAAATAACCGTTAAGCGTGTTGGCTTGAGGCTTGCATTAAATAAACTACAGTTGAAACTCGCTATTTCGAAGACGTTGAAACCTCGGAAAATACTTCGAGACAACGAACATTCGATGTAACAGAAATATAAAAAGTGTAAAAAAAAGACTAAACCAAACACATTTGAAGAATTTCGACATAACCAGAACATCGAAATAACATATTTTGATATAGCGAGTTTCGACTGTATTTTCGCAGAAAACAACATTTTACAGTAATTCAGATCGTTCATAATCACAGATAAGCGTGATTATTAAAAGTGTTAATGAATTAATTTTAACTGATAATACAAATAATGTCTATGTTATCAGGTCTTTACCAAGATTCCGGGGAAACCGACACCATCTCAAAGACGCCTGGCGAGAAAGCGTCTGCCAACGAGGACTACATCAGCATAATCATCGGGGCGCTTGCAGCGCTTATAGTGATACTGACAATTGTCGTAATATTTATTATCGTGCGATACAAAAGACGCCGAAACTTGAACAGACAGAGTTTAAAACCCGTGTCAGACACTGTGTTGAACATAAATCTGAATAACTTTCAAAATAACATGAACAACGGGAAGGTCTCCAATGGAAACGTGTACAATGGCGTAGCCACTGAGGACGAAGAACGGGTGAAAGACGTTAATGGGAAAGGTGAGAAAGATCCTCTTTTTATTCGTTGTTATTTCCATGAGTAGTATTCAATACTGGTCTTAAGGAGATATAGAAACGATGTAGCTAATCGGATTGCTCCAAATAAATAACGGAACTATACAGTGAATGGAGTCAATGATGTATGACCATAAGATTGACTAATTGGATATTGACAACCACTCATATACCTTTCTGATAGGATTACTCCATCCAATTTAGACTATTATGTTTTAGTTTAAGATTAACGGACTATTATAAGTTAAGTTACGAAATGAAAAAAAATTGTACACATTATGGTACGAATCTGGATAATGAAGCCACACATGTCCCTATATGTAATTAAAAAAATGGAATTACATATCTTTGAACACGCATTAAATATTGTAATGGTTATTTAGAAAGTTAGGGCGTAACTTGTGATAACATAACACAGCCTTAACGTAGTCACAAAACTTGGCCACAAACAAAAGAGTCTGCTGAACAATTTAGCCAAATTCGATGAATTTTGTAACTCTTACCATACTAGTATAATCGTATTCTACGCGAAGACCCTAGCTACGCCCTAATCATTGTGGTAAATGTATATGTATCTATTTCATCACCATTGAAATCACACAAACATCGTCATTTCTAAACATTGTAATCGCTGCTTTGTTAGTAGTACATTAATTCTTTATATCTAGAGAGCTATTAAACCTTGTCTCCCTATGTTGTGCATCACAATTTGTTTAATATCGTATTCATGTATAGAGCAGTGGCAATATATTTGTATTCCTCACCTACTTGCTTGGCTGATATTCTGAATAGCTTCTTATGAGCACGTTTCTTTGGTTCTTCTGCAACAATTTAACTGCTTTTTGCATCGTTTCCATAGATCTATAAACATTGCAAACTAAGCCTGGATCTGAAACAAATTATTTTTAGATTCTTATCCTCCGTATTTGAATGAAATTCGGGAGGGTGGCTGTTTTTCTGTTGGGGGTAGGGTAAAAAATGGTAAAGTTGTGTAGATCTGGGGGGCAGGGATGAAAAAGGATAAAATACGTATAATTTTTTTAAGTGGTTTTGCGCTTTTCTCTATATTTCAACGTCATTTTTCAAAAATAAATGGCAGGGGTGGGGTCGAACATGCGCGGAAAGTTGGGATGAGAATCTTAAAATGTTTGTTCTGGCTGTCACTGGACGCTTGTTTTCACCTACCTGTTCGTTTATTTTGCTTATGCTTTCTATTTTGTTTCCGCACAGCCGTCGGTGTCAATTCTTACTTCTACGAGGAACTTGACGACTTCAAACCACCTTTAATTGTAGCTCTTCCGCCTGTGACGTCACCACTGACGCCCATAACTACGTCACAACATTCCTCAATCAAATCCAAACAGCAGAACAACAGCTTGAACGCTCTGGATAAACCTCCGAACTATGACGCGCTATACGCTGCGTGTGACGTCATCAGTTCATGTGTACCCAACATTCCTAGCCTACAGGGCGTCAGCGGAAACAACGTTTACGCTGTGCCAAATTCCGACATTCTAGTCAGCAGCGTGGACTGCGCCCTCGTGGAGTTTCCCCGCCGGAATCTCAGATTTGTTGAGGTCCTGGGTGAGGGAGAGTTTGGTGAGGTATGACCAGTCGATAAAATTCTCGATTTCATTACTTGATATATATATATATATATGTTTATATAGTCGTGGCTACCAAGTCTCTGTTATAGCCATTTGATGCCTTTATTTTTTGGAGGCTAAAATAATTATGGGTAAATGCCCTTTAAACGTTCATGGTTACACAGTATATTTATTTATTTATTAAAGTCCCATCCACATATATTCAATTCAGTAAAAGCTGCACTCTCACAGATTGAACGTTTTGACAATTTTTTTTATTTTTTGCCTTGGAAAGGGCACATTTTTGCGTAGATATCTGCAAACCAATGATATAAGATTGCTGACAAAAAGTCAGATCGTAGATTTTCATATTTCCGTTCGAAAACTAATGTTTTATGGCTTAAACCGTCAATAAGGGTTTAAGATAAATGCATAAAACACCAATTTTTGAATTTAAATTTAAATCTCTGCGATATATCTTTTGTCAGCAGTCTTATATAACTGGTTTCCATGAATTTTCGCAAAATTTGCTCGTTCCAAGACAAAAAATAAAAAGTTGTCAAAACGTTCAATCCTTGAGAGTGCAGCTTTAAAACATAATATAATAATTAATGTACAAAACAGGATACATGCGGCCATTCTATTATAGAATTACAGCCAAGGTGACAGATTTTATAACCTAGTTGAAACTTTTTTAAGCGTTGAGACGAAGAAATATTTAAAACCTATCATTTAAGAAAATCTTACACAAGATAAATAGAAAAGGGAAATCTAAGTAGCTTGAATTAATTTCAAGAAAACTATTTTTCCCATACGAGGGATTATAGTTAAAATCTTTATGCAAAATTGTATTGCCTTATACATAGCCAGACGTTTCAATGTTGCCATAGAATGTTTGGGGAATTTAACATTTGTCTAAGGAGTTAAAATTAATGATACTATGTAATAGTTAGAGATTGTAAGTAGGTTCTTGCAAAAATAAATGGTTTGATGCTACGTAGTAGCAATACCATTTATATTGTGTAAGATCGTACTTACATTCTTTAAGTATTTAGTGGTCTTATATATATTATGTAAACTACCAATGAACTGGGCCAGTCACTGTTTATATATACCGCTTCACCTGATTAAAATCAATAACAGCTGATTGCTGATTTACGCAAATAAATGTATTGGTAAACTTGTTAAATACTGCCTTCTCATTGGATAAACATTATGTTGATAAATAACCTTCATTTAAAGGTTGTAAAAATTATTCAAAATGATAGTTGAGCATGGTTGTTAAAATTATTGTTAAGAGAGATGCTTTTAAAAAAACATAAATAGATCGCTGATAAATAATGAAAGCTTTATGAATTGATTCTATATCTTAACACGAAACCGTTATAAGTGTTTAATAGGAAAAAGGATACTCACCGATACATTATTGAACAAAATAAATCAGTTTCATTCAATTCTGCCACAAATGTAATTCTGATCAATTCATTTAAAGTCCTTTAAGTTTTAATTCTATACGAAAAAGGTTTTCTGGAATGTATAATAACAAGAATCACAAATACCCCCATGCAGGTTCACCTATGCGAGGCGTTCGGTCTCCAGGATCCGGTGGGCGGAGAGTATATGATGGCGCGCCGGAAGTCGGGACCCGTCCTCGTGTCCGTCAAGATCCTGAGGAAGAATGCAGAGGACAGGGCCAGGTCCGCAAAGTACTGACTTGATACATAGACGTTTTCTTTATGTTGTGGTGTTTAAACATGCATGTGCTTTATACAACTATGTTTAAGGGATGCTTATAGCTGGCGAAAATGTTGGTTCATCTCGAATCATATATCTTTAAATTGCATTTAAGTCTTTCATAGAATGTAATCGTATTAGCCATGGAGATTGTTGCCAATTTTCTTGAAGTTTCAAGAACTTAACGAAATAGTCGAGACCAAAATATTGAACACTAGTCTCTTCGACTTTTAAATCTGTACAATTATATAAAGGTTTTGATGAGAAAAACATGTACATATACAAATAACGAACCAATCACCTAATAAAACACATTTATCTTTCGATAGGTCTGATTTCCACCGTGAGATGAAGGTCATGTCTATGCTGAAGGACCCTAACATTGTCCGCGTGCTGGGTGTATGTACAACCGAGGAGCCCTTGTGTATGATCGTAGAATACATGAAATATGGGGACCTCAACCAATTCCTACTTGAACACGTCCCCGAAACCCAAATACCGACCCCTAATGCCAAAGTACTAAGGTTGGTGCTTGTTTGAGTCAAGTTATGAACCATAATAAATGCGGGGGTTTAATACAGTTATTGTTTAATCATATGTTACATAATTATGTAAATAAACTTTCTACCATCGCAATATATAAGCAAAAATACAGGTATGTTAAAAGTTTCAAAAATGATTTATATGAACACCGTACATTATGAAATATGGACCAAAATATGTTATTTAGGTTAAAGTCGACATGTATGCTTTCTATAATATCGTTCTTTCTCGATCCCCAGATTTTGCTATTTACATAGTGTTTGTATATGTAAGTTATGATTGTCGCTCTATTATTTTATTACTTCTCTTAATCATAGCATGTTTCTGATTGCAGCTACGGATGCCTGGTCTACATGGCATCGCAGATTGCATCGGGTATGAAGTATCTAGAATCCTTAAACATGGTGCACCGTGACCTTGCCACTCGAAACTGCCTGGTTGGCTCCTACTGTACAATCAAGATCTCTGACTTTGGGATGAGTAGAAGCCTATACAGCGCAGATTACTACAGGATCGAGGGTCGGGCTGTTTTGCCCATTCGTTGGATGGGATGGGAGTCAATCCTATTGGTAAGGTTTTAAAGGGATTGAAATAAAGGCGAGGGATAAAAGCGAAAAGGTTCGATCTGCTTGTCTATAAAACTGTCAGTTATAACTTTCTCGCTTTCATATCTCCATTTATACTATATGATATATAGCTGGGAATTATTGTATACTGATATAGTGTTATTAACTTTTTGTATTCATTAGCTCTGATGCATGTTTAAGCAAGTTTTTATATTCTTGTTTGGAATGTTTTCTTCCGAAACAACATATGAAATAACATTTTTTCGCCCTTTGCATGGATAACTTTGATTTTGAATGAAGATGTTGCTTTAGAATTGGCAATCTACATGTATATGTGTATGTTATCATTCTTTTCTTACCATCATTACCTCATGTCACTCATGCTCATAACTATGTTGTACTTAAGGCTTTACCAAATTAAATAGGACCATCCATACACAATGTTTGTTTGCTGTGGCCCGAACCAGATGATTGGCAATGGTTAGGTAGGCCGAGAGGTTTTTAATGCCTGATCCACGTCTTTTTAGATCAGTGAAGCCAACAAAAATAGTTTGGTTAAAATAACATCTTGACTAAAAACCGCTAGGTTAGGTAACTTTTTATAAAAAAATATTAAGCTATATGAAAGAACGTTACCGCCATAATAGGATAATGGTGTTAAAGTCATTAGTACTGTCGAACCCCGTTTAATCGAACTTGCTTGCTTCGAATTCCTCGTTGGCTCGATCTGGATGTACAGGACCGATTAATGTATATTGAAGGTAAGCATTCCCGTTTGGGTCGAATTTTCCGAAGCTCGAGGTATTTTCGTCCCTGGGAGCTCGAGCCAACGGGGTTCGACTGTATATCAGTATTTTAGCTCAGACATTATAAGCATAAAGCTTTTTAAACTACATATTAAAACGTACACACAATTTTATTTATAGTTTAAAAAAAATACCAATTGACTGTAAAAACGGTAGGATCGGCGCATATTTTGTGGGTAGGGTCAGGAACCCGAACCAGAAGTTTTTGTTCAGGCCCAATGCAAAAGAATTCTACAGCAAACACGATGCATGCTCCAGGGTATATTATGGTTCGGAGCTGTTTTGGTTGAGTCGCCCGGACTTCTGCAAACAAACACATGTCTAAATGGTGGCTTACTATAAAACAATGTTCTAATAGACTTTAACGTGTGTGTTAATAATTTTCCAGGGCAAGTTTACAACTAAAAGTGATGTTTGGTCGTTCGCGGTGACTTTGTGGGAAATTCTTACCTTTGCTAGAGAGCAGCCGTTCGAGGGACTGACGGACGAGGAAGTGATTTCAAATGCCGGACATTATTACAGAAATGACAATGAACATGTCGTGCTCTCCCATCCTCCAAACTGTCCCAAGGAGATATACGATTTGATGTGTGAATGTTGGAATAGACAAGAAAGCGAGAGGCCGTCGTTCAGAGAAATAAACATGTTCCTGTGTAGAAAAAATATGGGCTTCGACCCGCGTCATGACAATTTAGACCATGTTAGTTAAGGAATCAGCCGTAGAATATTCTATGTTTATCAATATATTGGATTTGACCCGCTTACAATAAGACCATGTTAAGTATCACTATTAGAATGTAAGAGGGTGCTTTTCTGTGTTTTATCTATATGGTTGTAGCTGTAGTTGGAAATGTGTACTGCACGAACTAGCAATATTCATTTGTATAAATATGACTATAACTGAGTTTTCTGGCTCAATGCCCATCAGTTATTGACTCATCAATGAAGACATTGTTCTTAGCAAACCTTTCAGATGCATTTAACATAGCTTTCAAATACGCGATATCATTTTATATCACTGGTACTTTTGCAATTATGTAGATTAACACAAAAGTGACAAAAATACTGATAAGATAAGATAAGATAAATAGTGTGTATGGTATCAGCATTGATGACCTACGCAAATCTTGATGTTATATGTACACTTAATGTTCTGTGGAAATGTATGTGAAGCATCATTAAGCATCTTAGTAACAATTTTTACCTTAGTGAAAAATAACCATTTTCTTTTTTGAATTTTAAGAAAACAATGTACGTACACCAAAAATATATAAATAAGCAAGAAAGTGGTCTTAATAATATATCCATATAAATAAATCGGAAGAAAAGTAGCAGGTATTGAAAATTAATATTGTTAAAAAATACGAAATTATCTCTAAGTTGAAAATATTCACTAAGATGCTTATTGAATACGGCACCAGAAACATATATCCATTGTGTATTGTTAAAAAAAGAACAGAGGCAATATTCATAAAACTTAATACTTCTGAAGACATTTAACTAAAGACATTTTCTGAAGTAAAGTATCTCACTTTTTATATGATTTAATCGCTTCATAATAATTGAAATCCTTATTTCCATTGATTTGATTGAAGATATATAATCTAATGTTAAGAACAACACTTATTTTCCTCTTTTAATTTGACAATGTAAATCTTAGGAAATTCACTTAAGTCAAGAAATGGCGTAAATTGTTTTATTATTACCGGCACTGGGCCCTGACTTGAACTTCTACTACTTAGTTGACGCATCTAAACATATGAATTATTTTCTTTTGAAAGTGCTGGAATTTCGCCAGTGGTTGTTAGATAAAGGTGTTATTTTCTGTAAAGGAAGACCCTTTCATTGATGTAAATGTTTTGTAAAATAATTGTAAATATGTTATTTATGAAATATTGTTTAGCTTTTTCAGCTGTACTGTAAAATACGTGATGGATTAAATAATATAAGTATTTAAAATTAACATGGCGAATAAAATGATGATTTAACTAAACGACTTGTACGACATGTTAGTGGGTTTTTTTCCTGTTAGAAACATAACATTCTCTGTTTAAACTCAATAAAATATGTCAATGACAAATACTCGAAAAATACGTTACTTTGTTATGTAAGCTACGTTACTTTGACCTGTAAGATACGGTACATTTTAAAATGTGCCAAACTCTGATCTTCATGATTTTGCCAAAAGCTCAAGAACAGGTTTTTTCGGATATTGAATTATATAAATGTGATATATGTTTTGTTGAAAACAAAAAAAAACTATTTGTATATATTGTCGTGTCTAATCAGTTAAGTCTGTTTACTGATTAAAAATAGAAAAAATATCTTTATTTGAAAGTGGAATATTACAGCTCTGTTGAAGGTTGAATCATTCGTCAATCTTAAGATAAATTGTTTATTTTATAACACATTCACTTGAGATTAAAAAATATCGAAAGTAATTTTTGCTGTGTAATAACAAATAACAGTCTGTCAATCCGAATATATTTTATCCGTACATATTTCGTATGTGTATGTGAACTGTAGATGTCACACAGTGATAGTTCTAGGTGTTTAATGTTGTCATTTAGTCCTTGTACCTAAATACTAAACAGGTTGTGACCCCTTTCCAAGTAAACGAAGCATGTTTGTGTTGAATGGATGGGGAAATTTATTTCATTTTAAGGTCATTCTCAAAACATGTTTAAAAGTTTGATGAACCCGATCGACAATATTTTTTAAATAGGTCAGTAGGTCAGAAGTTATTTTTTATGACTGAGTGATTTATCATCAAACCAAATCCAAACCACTGCAATTTGTTGCCTCATCTTGTGGATAAAAATGAGTCGGGAATTTTGCAGCGTCGGTCTTGTTTCATTCACACATACATTGTGCTTAGGATGGACTATTTTTTTTTAATCCAAGATTACATTAAATATGGATGGATGAACATTTTGAGGATAACTACTGATTACTTGAATTCGTCCAACAGTTCGATTGCTTATTTATTTATTCGGACTTAAGAATAAATTGTGTGTTTGTCGGTGGTTATTTTTTTTGTAATTTGGTAAGCTAAAAATCATTTATGTTAAATGATCAGTAACTTAACCATTGTTTTCGCACTTACGCACCATGTTAAAATATTTATTTTGTTTACTTAATGTTATTTTTTATAATTGTCACGGACGCTATATCGCTATGTTGAATTGTCTATTATATCGCTTGTTTATTTTTAAACAATTTACCAATTTCAGTACTTAAAATTTGTTATGCGCTCATTTTCAGCTAGAATTTCTGTTACATAAGTTGTATTTAAGGTTTAACACACCGTCGATTATTTCATTTACATTCACTTTTCTTTTTTAAAACATACTTGGTCGATTTTTCATAACATTGTTAAAGCTGCACTTCTCCCAGCTATACCGTTTTTACAACTTTTTTTATTTTTTGTCTTGGAAAGAGCAAATATTTGCGTAAATATGTGCAAACCAATGATAAAAGATTGCTGACAAAAGATCAGATCGCAGATGTTCACATTTCCGTTCGAAAAATTAATGTTTAATGGCTTAAACCGTTACTAACGTTTTAGGAAAGAAATCATAAAACTTACTTTTTTGAACTTAATTATAAAGATCTGCGATCTAAATTTTTGTCAGCAGTCTTATATAACTGGTTTCCATGCGTTTCCGCCAAAATTGGCTCGTTCCAAAAAATAAAAAAAGTTGTCAAAACGTTCAATCTGTGAGAGTGCATCTTTAAAGTTAACCTCGCTGTTAACGTCATTGTTGTTTACTCGAAAACACTTCTGATCTGCAGTTATTTCTCACAAGATGAGCAAACTGTTTAAGTCACAAGCGGCTCCAGGGGGGTGGGGCGTACCCAGCGCGCGCCTTTCCCCCTTAAATCGCAAAAGTTTACCTTTTATGTTAATATCTGAAAACATATAATAAAACACGCTTAAAATGCACCATTTCGGACTCCCACCATTCTAAACCAAACCTATTTTGGTTGTGAGGGGGTTGCAAAAGTCAAAAGGTTACGCCCCTAAGTTACACCCACTCTAACGTCAAATCCTAGATCCGCCAATGTTAATTGTTCATATTAAGTGCAAATATATAAGCACACCATAGAATATTTCAACTCTTACAGGTAACAACCATGATGTAAACTACGTTGTTCACTTTAGCGACGTTCTGAACCATCGGACCATTATGTGAGTCAATAGGAAAATGTTAGGACTGTTAATGTGAATGTGCTAGACTCGCTGTTTTATTGTAAACACATTCTTGTACAGGACTGGTGTAAAACATCGTCGTTTTGTCAAGCTGTGTGACAATGTAGACATATTACTCATTCTCTGAGCGTACGTATACTTGCTGGCTACAAGGAACTGTCTTATATAAAAATAGACCTTAATAAGATATTAATATGCTGCCAAACTGATACCGTGCATAGATTTTGAATTTTTGAATCATTTATGATCAATCGTATTTCCGTTTAATTCAGTTCCAGTTGGTGAACTTTTTATTTTGTAATATTAAAAATGCACCATAAAGTTTAAAATTTGAAGTATTAGGCTATGGGAAAACTGCAAATTAAGTTACAGCCGCTTTGATGGACTTTATTAGTAATGTGAGTTTATTAAGGTCATTTCATATATCTTATTAAAACTATGAAATATAATGTAATATGAAGGCCGTACGTATATCAGACGGTGTTTAATGTGTCCCGTGTCACACTATTGACGGTTGTTAGCAAGTTGTTACTCAGTTAGAGTTTATTCTTGACACTGTATGATAGTATATATGTGATTTCTCATTACCGGATAGTGCAAGTCCGTGTTAGTATGTGTGTCAGTGTTCAACTGGCGAATATTTTCTAAATAAAATGTTGAAAATACAGCCGAATTTCATTGTTTTTAATCAACACGGTAAGCACTATTGTTAGCGCAGTGGTTAGCGCACTCACATAAAAGCTGCATTCTGACAAATTGATCATTTTGACAACTTTATTTTTTTATTTTTTTTGTCTTTGAATGAGTCGACCTTTGCGAACATGTCTGGAAACCAGTGATATAAGACTGTAGACAAAAGATCAGGTCGCAGTTTATCATATTTACGTTCGAAAATTGATGTTTTATGGCTAAAAGCGTTACTTACACTTTCAGAAAAAGAAAATGTTCGGTAGTTTACCATACAATTGAAATAATTTATATCGTGATTTATCTAATATGACTAAATTGAAGCCGATTCCGAGACAATTTTTCGAACAAGTGTCGAAACTGACAATCTTTAGGAGTGTAGCCTTAACCGGAAGGCGTCTAGGATTCGATTCCCGGCCACGGCGAATGTGATTTTCACTGATTTACTTAAGTTAGTCTATTCTTTTTTTCCTCCGTAGATGAAAAGAAAAACATATTTACAAATACATGTATGTACAATACAAAGTATATTAAAACGAACATTATGTACGATAAAAAGCATATATACAGAATCAAAACATTGAAGCTTACATTTTGATAGTAACAGACGCTTATCGTATATTTGTATAGTTAGTTTATCACTGTCTTCTGGTAACAATGGCACATATTGCTGCATATGGTTTCGCAAAAGTTGACGCAGCGATAAAACATTGGATTCAACATCGATCGGTGGTGTCGACATTGATCAGTGGTGTCGACTTTTATCAGTGGTGTCGTCATCAGTGGTGTCGACATTCATCAGTGGTGTCGGGTCGACATTGATTAGTGGTGTCGACATTCATCAGTGGTGTCGGGTCGACATTGATCAGTTGTTTCGACATTCATCAGTGGAGTCGACATTCATCAGTCGTATCGAGTTGACATTGATCAGCGGTGTCGACATTTATCAGTGGAGTCGACATTCATCAGTGTTGTCGACATTCATCAGTGGTATCGGGTCGACATTGATCCATTGTGTCGACATTCATCAGTGGTGTCGAAATTCATTAGTTGTGTCGACATTCATCAGCGGTGTCGACATTGATCAGTGGTGTCAGGTCGACATTAATCAGTGATGTCGACATTAATCAGTGATGTCGACATTCACCAGTGGTGTCGACATTGATTAGTGATATCGACATTCATCAGTGGAGTTGACATTCATCAGTGATGTCGACATTCATCAGTAATGTCGACATTGATCAGTGATGTCGACATTCACCAGTGGTGTCGACATTCATCAGCGATGTCGACATTCATCAGTGGAGTCGACATTAATCAGTGATGTCGACATTCACCAGTGGTGTCGACATTCATCAGTGATGTCGACATTCATCAGTGGAGTCGACATTCATCAGTGATGTCGACATTCATCAGTGGTGTCGACATTCATCAGTGGTGTCGAGATTCATCAGTGGTGTCGACATTCTTCAGTGGTGTCGACATTCATAAGTGGTGTCGAGTCGACTTTCATCAGTGGTGTCGAGTCGACATTCATCAGTGATGTCGAGTCGACATTCATCAGTGGTGTCGAAATTCATCAGTGGTGTCGAGTTGACATTGATATGTGGTGTCGACATGCATCAGTGGTGTCAACATTCATCGGTGATGTCGAGTTGACATCGATCAGTGGTGTCGACATTCATCAGTGGTGTCGAGTTGACATCGATCGGTGTTGTCGACATTCATTAGTGGTGTCGACATCCATCAGTGGAGTCGACATTCATCAGTGGTGTCGAGTTGACATCGATCGGTGGTGTCGACATTCATTAGTGGTGTCGACATCCATCAGTGAAGTCGACATTCATCAGTGGAGTCGACATTCATCAGTGGTGTCGAGTTGACATTGATAAGTGGTGTCGACATTGATCAGTGGTGTCGACATTGATCAGTGGAGTCGACATTCATCAGTGGTGTCGAGTTGACATTGATAAGTGGTGTCGACATTGATCAGTGGTGTCGACATTGATCAGTGGTGTCGACATTGATCAGGGGTGTCGATTTGACATCGATCAGTGGTGTCGACATTCATCAGTGGTGTCGAGTTGACATCGATCGGTGGAATCGATATTCATTAGTGGTGTCGACATTCATTAGTGGTGTCGACATCCATCAGTGGAGTCGACATTCATCAGTGGAGTCGACATTCATCAGTGGTGTCCACATTCATCAAAGGTGTCGGGTCGACATTGGTCAGTTGTGTTGACATTCATCAGTGGTGTCGACAGTCATCAGATGAGTCAAAATTCATCAGTGGAGTCGACATTCACCAGTTGTGTCGAGTCGACATTAATCAGTGGTGTCGACATTCATCAGTGATGTTGACATTGAACAGTGATGTCGACATTCATCAGTGGTGTCGACATTCATCAGTGGTGTCGAGATTCATCAGTTGTGTCGACATTCATCAGTGGTGTTGACATTCATAAGTGATGGTGACATTGATCAGTTTTGTCGACATTGATCAGTGTTGTCGACATTCATCAGTGGTGTCGACATTCATCAGTGATGACGACATTCATCAGTTGTGTCGACATTCATCAGTGGTGTTGACATTCATAAGTGATGGTGACATTGATCAGTTTTGTCGACATTGATCAGTGTTGTCGACATTCATCAGTGGTGTCGGGTCGAAATTGATCAGTTGTGTTGACATTCATCAGTGGAGTCGACATTGATCAGTAGTGTCGAGTCGACATTAATCAGTGGTGTCGACATTGATCAGTTGTGTCGACATTCATCAGTGGTGTCCACATTCATCAGTGGTGTCGGGTCGACATTGGTCAGTTGTGTTGACATTCATCAGTGGTGTCGACATTCATCAGAGGAGTCAACATTCATCAGTGGAGTCGACATTCATCAGTAGTGTCGAGTCGACATTAATCAGTGGTGTCGACATTCATCAGGGGTGTCGACATTCTTCAGTGATGTCGACATTGATCAGTGGTTTCGACATTCATCAGTGATGGCGACATTCATCAGTTGTGTCGACATTGATCAGTGGTGTCGACATTGATCAGTGATGTCGACATTGATCAGTGGTGTTCGACATTCATCAGTGATGGCGACATTCATCAGTTGTGTCGACATTGATCAGTGGTGTCGACATTGATCAGTGGTGTCGACATTAATCAGTGATGTCGACATTCAACAGTTATGTCGACATTCATCGGTGGTGTCGACATTCATCAGTGGTTTCGAGTCGGCATTCATCAGTGGTGTCGAAATTGATCAGTGATGTCGACATGTTACTTGTATATCTCCTCGATATATTCCAATTCAGAAAGTCAGATTCGAAGCAAAAACAATGTTTGGTGGATTAAAGGCCAAGTTTAAGCCTTCTAAAAGTGCCCCCACCCCCACCCCCAAAACACACAAAAAACAAACAAACACACACAAAATAATATGTGTACAGTACACAACCTGTGTGTATTGATCTTAATTTACTTGCCTTGATCCCACATCTCCGATCTGAGTATCCTGCTTTGTAGTTTGGGAGGTTTTACTATAAAAATGGACCCTAAATTGCCCAGAGCCAATAAACTAATACACAGGAAAGTGGCACCTACTGTGACACCATAGCAATTAGCAGGAGATGCACAGCAGGGGATTATCATGCCAAACATTCCTTAACCTATGCCTTAAAGGTATAAACCCACCAGAACCTTTTGTTTTCAGTTAAATATATGTTTATTCATTCATTTCTATTGATAAAAACGGGCATTGCCCAAGGTGTTTATTTTATATTTTATCGAAATAATAAAGCATACTGTTGTTGTGTTAATTAATAACACAATGATAAAGTTTGACAATATCTGCATCTTCAGGTTTGGGAATTTTAATAAGTGTTTCACTTATTCTGTGTTACGTCTGTGTCAAAGTATCCAGTTAATAAGAGCGCTGACAAGTAAAGCTTCTTGGTCCAGGATCCATTGAAATTTTGTAAGAATATACAATAGTTTCCACTAAAACTAAGCCAAGCTTACGTTTAATGCCGGTTAATAGTGTGCCTTGGCGAAAAAAATATAGGCCGCTGAAGTGCTTGATCGACTTTTGAAAAAAAAGTTGAAAAACGGTTCAGAGTGATAATTTGTGCATAAAAAACAGTAAATATATAATTGTTTTAGAAGAAAATGCATGTATACATGCGTTGAAATAGGATCCAATTTAGGCCGCTAGGCCGCCAGGCCGCTAATTTCAGGCCGCTAGGTCGCTGAAGTGCTCGATCGACTTTTTTGAATTTTTTTTTAAAGAAAACGCTTCAGAGTGATAATTTGTGCATAAAAAAGTTAATTTAAAATTGTTTTAGAATAAAAGGTAAAGAAAAATATTCTGAATAGATAACAATTCAAGACCGCTATGTAACTATATGAATAAAAAACTTTGATTTATCAGGGTTTAAAAAAAACGCATTAACAATTGCTTGGAAATAGAAAAAATAATTAGGCCGCTAAGCCGCTAGGCCGCCAACTTCACAACGCTAGGCCGCTAGGCCGCCAGGCCGCTAACTTCACGCCGCTAGGCCGCTAGGCCGCTAACTTCACGCCGCTAGGCCGCTAGGCCGCTAACTTCACGTACATTAGAAAAACTTACTTTTTAAAAAAACATATTTATAGCGTTTACGTTCTTACGTTAATTCAGTATATTTTAGGGTTCAAATTTGGCGATCTACAGAAGAATAAAGAGCGGCCGTACTTGGTTGCCCGCTCTTTTTGATCGTCATAATTTGAGTACATGTATTTCTTATTTGCCGTTTGCGTTTTTGTATGGGCCTATTGCAAATGAAGTACGCCCGCTTATTTTCTGTCGATCGCCAAAATTTTGAATTTTGACAAATATTTGGTTTTTGTTTGTGCATTTGTCAGAAATGTTATGTGTGTTACGGACGACAAAGCCGGAGTATCTGGATAAACCAATCTTTTCTTGTATATTAGCGCATATGTTACTCCATGAGCTTGTGTTGAAAGTATTTCTTATCGTGCCCGCATGCTTTAAACTCGACATAGTCACCATAATGGTGGTTTGGTGTATGTGCGTAAATTTTAAATAATGTTTTGAAATTCATAATCGTCTATTATTTAAACAAGTTTGGGACGAACAAATGCAAGTATAGGTTTGCCATAAAAACTCATTTCAGTAGGGAAAATGTTTTTAAGCAATTGGAATAAAACTTTGGTACTATTTATAAATCTAAGAGGACACTTTTGAAGGAAAACTCGTACTGTATCTATTACATAAAGCACAGGCAAAATATTACATGGTGAGCAATTACCTAATTTATCAGCGCATTGCAAAACATGAATAAATCAACTGCAGTTTATGATTCAGTCAAAATGACTTTTTAATAAATTTCCTTAAAGCGACTATTTCATGGTCTGTCAAATATATTTTTACGGATTTTTTTTTTATTAAGAAACGAAGAGTGGCAAAATATTAGGAGTGTTAAAACTGAGTAAGTGACGGCTGAAGCTACTCTACCACGTGATGCTTACAATGTATTCAATAAAGGTTAAAATGTCAGTCAGCTTATGTTTGCGTCCTTGTGGGCGAGTGAATATGGTATTATTTTTCTTTTATTTCTTGACTGTACCGGAGGTGTTGGTTCGCTTCCAATTACAACCAAATATTTTTAATACTTAAATTGTATAAAAAATAAATAAGTGTTTTCCGATGCATCTCTGAGAACATTAATTTCTGGTCCAAATAAATGAGCGAGTCCCACAGTGAAGACGAGCTGAATCAGGAGTGAGAGTCAGAGATGTTACGAAGCATAAGTCGACTAGGTAGACAAGCAGTGATAATGCAGAAAGTGAATTGTAAGTAGAGAACACAATTGCTATAGATACAATTGTAGCGTCTGAAAATACCTACATGTAAGCTTCGTCTATTAACATTATCTGAGACAATTTTAGCTGTTTGTCAAGCTGCTTTTTTCTGATCACACGTTTTATATGTGTAGAATACCGAACACATACTATAAGTGAAACCACACGGTAGTTTATCTGATAGTCAGTAAGATATGTATCGGCTTCTTTTTGAACATTTAACGACTAATTTCTCCATAGAACACTAAAAGGTCGTGGAAAAGGCGATTAGTGAAGCCATCCAGACTGACCGAGTGATGTAGTGCCAATTCAGCGAAATCTGTTTGATTCCAACCTGTCTTTTTCACAGATCGGAACTCAAAGTTTAAGGATCGATCGGAAATCAAAGCCGTTCTGACAGACCGAATCCTGCAGTGCCGAGTCAGCGAAGACTGCCTCAAAGCCGAGGTTCATATACCAGATTTACTGTGCTTCGATATTGCGGGAAAGGCACAAAGTATGTATTATACATTTGTTAAGAGCGATTTATGTATAAACTGGTAGTAATCAAACTTCGAGATCGTTTCCTAGGTAAAAACCAATAATTGTGTCCATTTTGAGGGGCCATGGGAGAGTGGTCCTTAGCAAAATATACACAGTCGAATCCCGCTGGCTCGAGCTACCAGGGACCAGCGAAATTCCTGGAGCCTCGAAATATTTGAGCCAAGCAGGATTCTTTACCTTCACTATAAATAAGTCGGTTTATTTATAGTTCGAGCTAACGACAATTCGAGCCAAGCGTGTTCGAGCCAACGGGGTTCGACTGTATATGATTAAATATGTGTTAAAATTTCTTAATACAGACTTATAATAATATTGTGTTTACCAAATGTACATAATAACTCACAAACTAATTATTGTCATACACAAAAAATAGTCCTACTTGTACTTCAAATTTAAGCGTATATAGTGCCACTTTCACCTTTGTCTTTACAGGGAGAATGCACCTTTGGAATATAGCGGACGTTTACGAGTTTGGTGGGAAAATTGCACTGGAACATAATTTTCTTGATTATCAAGACATTTGCAAAAATACGCCGAATAATGTATTTTTACTGCAACAAAATATTTCAGTAAAACGAAGATTTCATGCATATCTGAACACTTCACAACACATCTCCTGTAAGGCAACTCCAATGCGATTCATCTTATATGTCGTCGGTGTCGGGAAAAGTGCAATAACTCTCAAATTCGACTGGTTTGACAACAGACAGTGTAAACCTCTTGTCAGAATTACGTCCGTCCTAGTTTACGTCAATACGATATCCAGAAAGTCAATACCTTTGTCTGATAGTTTCATGCAAAGAGCTGAAGACCATGGGCTACCCCCTTTACAGCGGCCAGAAAAGTGGGAAATAGCAACCTTGGCCGTACCAGATTCTAACTACCATTGCTATTCTGTGAGAGTTGCTCACAGCGATACAGATGAAAACGGCCATACAAATCATGCTACTTATTTACGGTTTTGTTCCGACGCAGCAAGTGACGGTGCTTCGAAGGGTGTGCTGACGATATATAACACATCTGTTGCGCACTTCCGAGTTCAGATGATGAAAGTTAAATATGTCAGGGAATCAACGTCGAATGACGTTCTACATGTTTACGTTTGGGAGGTACTTTCTGGTAGTTGTCTAAATTTTGTATGCAAGAAAGATGGATATGTTATCTGTGAAATAAATATGTCTTTTTAGATGGAGAACAGAGTTTTACTTCCATGTGTATGATAGTTATGTTTAAAATAATGTATATATTCGTTGTATTACACTGTATAAAAAATGTTTTTTCTGGAAAGCAAATAATTTCGAACAATTGGTGGAAGAAACCCCTGACACATTTTGTTATGTAAGACCCGTGCTTTGCTAGGGCGACCGAGTAGTACCCCAACAGATACCATTCGAAGTACAGCCCGACGCCGTGATAAATAACGGACCTGGGTTTAGGGGCAATATACATGCAGTTGAGAATTGAGAGGTGGATCCCAACAAAAGTGAGCTTGTTTTTGTGATAATATCATTGGCCTTTTCCGAAACAAATATTTTACTAATCTTTGGTTTTACTATTCCTTGGTCTGTTCTAGTTACTAAACAAAATATTGACATTCAAAGACTGTTCGATCTTTCCATGTGCACCTCCAAGGACCTGTTCGATGTACATGGGTTGCTTGCGATTTTTTTGCATTATATATATTATAAAACCGAGAGAAACCCCTGTTCTTTGATCTTGCCAACTTTAATGACCGGTTCGATCTTGCCATTGCCAGCTTCAATGACCGGTTCGATTTTGCCATTGCAACCTTCAAGGACCTGTTCGATGCACAGGGGTTTCTTGCGATTTTTTTCATAATATATTATAAAACAATCATAAAGAAACTGTTCGATAAGCTAGGCTTCAAGATCTACAAACATCTCACAGACATGCTGCTCAAGAGTGTGATAGGGAATGCAGCTTTCCGTGACGACCTTGACTACTAGTAAGGTGTAGGGACGGATCCAGGAATTGACGTTAGAGGGGGCGAAACTTTGAGGCACAACTTTTTGACATTCGACCTTCCCTCAGAACACAAGTTTTAATAATTTATGATGTTGACAGGATTGCAGCCACTATATACATATACTCACATGTATCTGTTATACCAACTTTGTTATGATACTAGTCAATTTATGTTATATACCTTATGTTATTTACATAACATTTTAGATATGGTGACCTATAGATCCAACGGGTCGGGTGCAAATGTCTGTATATATGTTACTACTACTCTTACTTACTTACTTACTTATTTACTTACTTACTTACTTACTTACTTACTTACTTACTTACTTACTAACTCACTTACTTACTCACTAACTCACTTACTTACTTACTTACTCTTTTACTCACTTACACACTTTCTCACTTACTCACTTACTCTCTTACTCACTTACTTACTCACTTATTGACTTACTCTCTTACTCACTTACTCTCTTACTCACTTACTCACTTTCTCACTTACTCACTTACTTACTCACTCACTTACTCTCTTATATACTCACTTACTCTCTTACTCACTTACTCTCTTACTCACTGACTTACTTTCTCACTTACTCACTTTCTCATTTTCTCACTTACTTACTTTCTCACTTACTCACTTTCTCACTTACTCTCTTACTCACTTACTCGCTTTCTTACTTACTCACCTACCTACTTACATTCGCACTTACTTACTTACTCACTTACTCTCTTACTCACTTTTTCACTTACTCATTTTCTCACTTACTTACTTTCTCACTTACTCATTTTATCACTTACTCTCTTACTCACTTTCTTACTTACTCACTTACTTACATTCTCACTTACTTACTTATTTACTTACTCACTTACTCTCTTACTCACTTTCTCACTTACTCACTTACTTACTCACTTACTCACTTACTCACTTACTGTATTACTCACTTACCCACTTACTCACTTTCTCACTTACTCACTTACTTACTTACTTTCAAGACTCGGGTTGTTTATTATAAAACAACAATTTTAGTAACATGAATTTTAGAACAGGTATATTGTATACAATGGTTGAAATGCCTGGTGTCAAAATATGTCAAAAAGGTAATTGAATTATTTACAAAAATCGCAAATATGTAAGGGCCATGCTACAAATTGAAGTAAAAATCATAAATGAAATGATTGACATTATATCTATAAACCTGATTATAAATCAAATATATATTGAAAAAAAATGATACATACAAATGTAATCTTATTAATAAGTAGATAAAAGGCGTGGCGCACATGGCGTAATTCCGAAATAATTTGGGATGAACAAATCACTCGTGGGTTATATGTTTCGTGGAAATAATTATAGAAATATCAGAAATAATGAGTTATGTTCATATTTAATCATACCATATTTGACTCAGTTCTGTTAATATTTTAACAAGGCGAATTGTTGGAATCGAATATTACATCATTGGAAACATAACACAATACGAACACAATAATGTGTCATAAAGGCAATAACATACAGTCCACATTCGATACTATTATTTTGTTTTATAACGGAAGTAAAACATTTACATTTATGAATTTCATATTTATTTCTCCCATTTACATCTCGTATATGAGATAAATGAATTTTTAATTCATCTAGTATTACAATAGCATCTTTTCGCTCGTTACCGGAACTGTCCACTGTCCAGCATATAAATATTTTCGTTATCTAAAATAAGTGATTTGGCTAGCGTGAAAAGGTACTGGATCCATGGGAAGTTTTAAAATCTACCTGCCTTCTATTTTAGTTAAACAGACACCTTTTCTGGTAATTGAAGTCAATTACTGGAACTTCAGAACTGTTTTAAGAAGACTATGATCAGATGATAAATATGAAGAATATGATAAAAACTAATCACCTTATCAAACTCCGGTAATACAACGAAGGCGGGGCTCCTTAAGCGGCATAGACTGCCGTTTGTTTCATTTAAAATGGTGTTGTAAAGGAAAAGTTTTTTTTGTTTAAAGTTTTTCTTTTAAGCAAAATGTTGCCTTCTGACGTAGCATATATGGCGTAATTAATCACGTTGTATACACACACTGAACAAGCTAGGTGATGAATTTCATTTCTTATTCGACGAATGCATTAAATTTGATAATGAAAGAAAACTGTTTATAAGATCATATTTTTACAGAAATTCAAACATTTAAAAACTTGAACAATCGTTTAATAATGCTAATAAAAAATATTTCTTCAGTCTCTGCAAAATGGCAAATGTTATTCTCAGACAAAATAGGTAAGCGCGGTATGTTGATATATATGTTATCATTGATGTTAACATTTCTAGTTATATCTAGTATTCATATATCTGTAAATTTATTCATTGTTCATTATTTTCTCCAACACATTTACTACAAATTTGTATTTTTCTTTTTGTTTTTTTGTTCCTTACTGAATAAGTGACTCTCCTTTTGTTTCAAAAAATATTATGACAATTATAATACATTACAATATGCTGTTTAACTGCTTAAGTATCAACTCAAAATATTTATATATATTTAATAAAGATTATGAAGGTAAAACGTTATCACCAATATCTATTTATGTTATAAGTTATAACTGATTTGAGCCTTCATATATCAGTGTCATTAATATGCACCTCAATGTTTTCCTGTTGTACATGGATTTGAGAGAATAAATGTATTGACTTGACTTCAATGTGCCACTTATCGGCCCTTTATACTTATATAAAAACCATAAGCCTCCCGTGTGCCAACCCCATTGGTAGCCCCAGGTTACAAAGTCCTTTAAAAAAATAGAAGGGAAAAATAGTCCTAATACCGCCACTGTCATTGATAGGGGAGGTTGAGAAAACTAGCTAGTAAGAAATCCTTTTCAAAAACAAAACAAACTAGCTAGTTAATATAATGCCAAGGAAATGTTATATCTAAATATATATTTAGGCTGAGCCTAAAAAATAGATTTGTTATACTCAAAGATCATTTAACTATTGAACCTGTTATTTAAATAGATATAGGTTTAGCCTATAATGTTAAATATATTTACACTCATTGAGTTTTATACCATTGAGATGAAATTGTATTTATGGATCGAAGTTGGTCCACTTTATAATGACGTGATATAATCTTAAGCGATCATTTGAATTGAACGTTTAACTTAAGATTGTTTATTATTTTGTAGATTTTGACATATTTTATAGTCCTAAGCACCAACGCTATGTTCAACGAAGCAAACTATTTGTTGTTGTTTTTTATTTTAAAAAATTGAAGAATTAGTTATTGTAAACCGTGGCGTGCCCACCGGATGGGTATTGCCCGATTGCGAGGGTAAATAAACTTACCCCCCCCCCCCGCCCCCACCAACCGATATCGTCAATCTTGATGCAGTTACCTACCGACCAGTAAACATCAAGAAAGACTTGGTATCAATCGACTTGAACTTTGTAGTTAAAATCTAATCTGTCTTAATGCTTATTGTTCAGCGGAGCTTTGACATATTATTGAGTTAATAGGTTACGAGTGGATCGGGTTGTCGTTGAGAGATACGAAAGTTAGTTCAGATCTAAGGATCTATTTAAGTCTTAACTTCATCGCTCTTGCTTGAAAGCTCAGCCATTTTGTGTGGCGTAGTAGGTTGCAACTTACAATCGTTTAACTATTTAAAGATCAATTGAGTTAGAATAATCTATTCAAATTCCACTTATCAATTCATTTGATTATTTGATCTAAAAGCCAAATAAAACCACGTGTTTGCAATCATTAGTTAGAATCGTTAGTTTAATAAGATAGTGTACAGCCGCTCGGTTCACTCCGTTGTTATTCGATAATATAAGTTACTATACTAGAAATATATCACCTTTCATTTCTCCATTCATGAAGAGCACAATTCGTTATGGAACGATACAATACAATATTCAAGCAAATATAATACAAATTGCACATACGTTATGAAGGATAGGGAAAGTCTAGACAAAAATAAATATCATTAATAAGCATCATATGTGATTTAAGAACAAAACAATCTATAGAATATATATGAAATAAATTATTTATTTACAAATATTGTATATACTTTTAGGAAGCATTAATAAACATGCAAAACAACATAAGAATGACCCCATGGTATGAATAAGATACTGGCAAAAAATGAAAGTAAAAAAGTAATATTAATGAAACAACGCACATTTACGCAGTACTTTCAGTACTTTGTTTTTATATCTAAGCCGTCTGCCACAGCGTCAAAGCCTGATTTTCGAATGAAGTAAATTTGTTTGAACTATGGCTTCCAATTGTTTTCTCGTTTTATTGTGTAAAGTGTCGTATTAAATATGGTCACAGTATGTTAAACAAAGTTGTTGTAGGTCGCTTTGGAATTTTCTGAAAAGGTTACACAAGCCATAAGAAACTTGAATAGGCCCTTCATCATATTGATTCGAAGTGGCCAAGATCTAGGACAAGCAGGATGTCTTGGAATTATACTTGAATAGGCCCTTCATCATATTGATTCGAAGTGGCCAAGATCTAGGACAAGCAGGATGTCTTGGAATTATACTTGAATAGGCCCTTCATCATATTGATTCGAAGTGGCCAAGATCTAGGACAAGCAGGATGTCTTGGAATTATACTTGAATAGGCCCTTCATCATATTGATTCGAAGTGGCCAAGATCTAGGACAAGCAGGATGTCTTGGAATTATTTTTCTTCCTTCGTAAACATTTGCCATGGGCAATTAATTTGTCAACAATACGTTATAGATACTCCTGAAATACGACGTCACTTGACTTTATAGTGTCTTGAATTCGACCAGTACTATTTACTCAAGTGGTCAACCACTGCCTGGAACCCAACAGTGCGTTGATTTGCACTTATGGCTTTTCGTTAGGTAATAATTGCACGTCCGTTGTTTTAACACTTACATTCGCCTTGGCTTTGTACCGAATGAGCCAGTGTCTGGACAGAATTCGAGAATATTTAAAAACGGTTATCAAATCGCTCCTGGGGTTAGGAATTTCTAGCAGCTTATCTGTTAGCTTCATGAACCAACTTCTAACACATGTGTAGGAACCTGAAGGTGTAAAAAATGTAAAAGATGTTTACACATGCAAAACACTTTTACTGCTATGATTAAAATGACGTTATGTTCAATGCAAACAACAACGGGGTCACCCGTATTTTAATTTACAACACTCATCAGACAGTCTATTGCCATTGCTAATTAAATGGATCTTTTCTTAGAATCTCTAAACCCAGATTTTTGTTTAAGAAAAAACATTACAGCAGTGTTTTTCTTGAATTGGTTACTAGAAATATCGACCTCCTCAAAGGCAAGTATGTGTTGTTTCAACAACCTCGTCTTTGAAACCTATTCGTCTGATTTTCCCCACTGCGCCAACCAGTCATACGAGTTCAACTTCTGAATATACCCCCGTTTCAGACACATTCAGTTTTACCCGTTTGAAACTCAAACTGTCAGAGTGGATTGCTCAAGGGCCACACAAATAGTTTACCCTTTCGGGAAGGACACCTTCATTATCATGGTTTCATTTGGTCTATTGCTATCATATTTCAGGCACCTTGTACAATACCCACAAACTATGGTGTGTGTAGGACAACCCTAAGTTCTTTTGAGTATTGTGTTATTTATATATTATATTAATGCAATGATGGATTTTAATATCGTCTTTCTTTTGTTTACATCACTGCGATGTTCCTTGGATGGTGCCCTTTCAAAGAAATGTTCAAGGAAATGAATTCCATGCAAAACACTGGTTGCGATGCAACCGAAAGGAAACACTTTAAAACTATTCTTGACAAAAACCATGAGGCATAATTCTTAGCTTTTTGGTGTGTTACATTGTCTAGTGGTTCTCGACTAAGTTTGTTCAAATGCCATTGGGGTCAAAACTGGCCCTGTCCCGCGATCACAAGTTTCTGACACATTCATATAGGAAAATCTTTGAAAATTTGCTTGTCTGAAACTGCTTGACCAAGACTCTTGATATATTTTATGTAGCATCATACAGTGGTCTTCCAATAAATTTGGTCAAATTATGCCCAAATTTTTCAAATTATACCATTAGGGGCAGAAATTACCACGCCCTGGGTTTCACAAGTTTACTGTAGACATATATAGGGAAATCTTTGAAAATGTTCGTGTATGAAACCGCTAGGCACCGACCTTTGATATTTTGTAATGTAGCAGCATTTCGAACCTTTCTATCAAGTTTGTTCGAAACGTGCCCATGGGGTCAAACTGGCGCCGTCCCGGGAATCACAAGTTTCTGAGATACTTATATAGAAAAAACTTCTTCCCCGTTATCGCAAGGCCCAGACCCTTGATGTTGATGAGCCCTTTATTGCACTGTTATTATTATTTGTTATAAAGTTTAATTTTTTAACGTACACGTGTTTTACATGGATGAATATAGGACTTACCTAATTGAGATGATAATCCATGAACATTTTGATCCACGGTGGGGAAATAAAACTTTACCGACATTTATCTCATTTTGAATACCCCACAAGTTCACATGTTTCCTTAAAACATGTTTACTTAGTCATAATCCTCCTCAGATGCTAGCCTATGGATTTTACCACGTCACGTCACTGAGAGGCAAGGTTTACACCCCACTTATAGAAGCTGAAACCAAGAAGACGAAGCACAGTGTACAACCACCGCTTTGGTCCACAGAATGTTCGCAACACATATGCTCCAAATCAGCAATCTATGCAGCAGAAACAGACAATGCAAAAGCAGGGTAAAACACATGAAAAACAATACCTGAAAGGAATCTTTTGCTATCGCTGCCATTACCAATGGAGCGGTACTGTCCATTCTGTTCATTTTAACCCAAATTGATCCTCAAGAGGATGTGTAGAATAGCTCTACGACTGGTGCTAGAATACAAAGCAATGTTTGCATACTTGATGTAGGTAACGTGAATAAACATTGAAGAAAATAAGGTTACATTAGTGTACAGTGTCCGTTATATTACTGTTATTTTAAATCACATATTTAAGCTTTGTAGAGACATAAATACATGTATCTGAAACCTTTTCAACCAAATATTTACCACCTAGGAGAAATACTGGAACCCCTTGCGTGGACTCCTTTCGTTTGTCCGTAATATTTCGTGTGTCACCTTCAATCCTTGAAATATTTAATATATATGTATCTTTTGTTACACGTTTTACTCATTTCATATTACAATGAAAACTACATAGACAAGTCAAGAAGTCACAAATTCAGATACAAACCCTTTTAGAGTCAAAAGGCTAGGACCCATTCGACAATGAATACTCGTTAATGTGAAGCAATACCCATAACTATAGTGTGATTAAAAATGAATACTATTATCCGGTTATGCCGCTTGAGATTCTAAAAGCGTTCGTACAAAAGGTTTAACCATGGCCACATAGTAAAGTATGAAGATGTTCACATTAAGCTAAGTTTATCTGCTAGCAGGGACAATATGCACCTGTTGTGTTGTTATGGTTAAGGACTGTCATCTAAAATGATTCGTATCGACTTCAAACGTGTTCTCTACCATTTCCGATTGCTCTTGATCGGAAGTCTGCTGTGGAATGAATTGATGTTGTGTTGTGATGTTTGTTTGTTTGTTTGTATATTTGAGGTATTTGTCTGTACAGTTATATAGATAACGCTGTAATTTGGGATGCACGTTCCATATGATATGAAGGCATAACAGTAGTTATCAAAAATTTACCGTTTACTGTATTGAATGTAACGATTGAGCACAATGGTGCAAAACTAAAACTAAGCTAGTAGTTAATAAGTGTGGCAAGGATTAGATAAGAAATGCTGGAGTTAAAAAAATGGAAATGTGCCATTGTAAACGACGACGCGGAAATTTATTGACTGATTAAGTGATTGACTGGTTGATTTATGTTTATTCAGGTAAAATACACAATAACAGCTATAAAAATGCAACTGCTATCACATTATGAGTACAAAAGGACAAAATTAATAGTTATTGCAAAACCTTATAAAACTACAACAGAATCTACATTATTTATATATTATATAATCGTCCATAAAAATGAGGTGGGGGTATCAATAATGAAAAAGCATGGCCAGAAATATATATAGGAACATTCAAACAATATTGAAATTTGTATTTGCCCTATGACTGCCCATAAAAGCTAAGGCTTATTTCCAATGGGGATCTGACATGTATAAACAATATGTAATATTAATAACTATAGATCAATACTGATACAAGGACACCCACCAAATTATAAGGTGTACAAAGCAAGTCCATGAAAATACAATAACTGGAATTTATAAACAATCATACAGTTATCACAAATACTAAATAACCTAAAAACCTATATATTATTTATATATATTATGTTCAGAAATTAGCACCACAGGACTTAATCCACAACCATGAATATATAAACAAAACCCATCAATCAGAATATGGTTCATTCCACAAAATATCCGCTTATTGATAAAAAAGAGCAAAATTCATGGTTTTTACATGACAATACCAATACTGAATGCAAGGGTAATCTTTATTTATTTATTAATGTTGGTGAATAAAGTGGGTGGATTTGCGATTACCAAGATGCTGCTTATCACTTGTAAAAATGAGCACAGTCCACACTGATAATATTTACTTTTTTCAAACAAAATAGGTCTTAGATTAAAAAAACAATGTTATCACCATTATCACACGTTTTCACATGTTTTGTACATGGCATATGGTTGTTAGTTTACATTTAAGATAACAATCACTACGAATAACATTTAAAAATCCATGAAAATATGAAAAACATCAAAACAGTATCCAAAACAATTTGCACATATGCAATTAACATATTTTTGAAACCACAAACAATTCGAAAAAAGTGAGGGCACATATTTTTAAAATAACAAAAAAGCCGAGGATACTCAGATATAATAATGAAAACGTCTATGGAATTTAAAAATGCTGTGTGCCATGTAATGTATAGTTAAAATAAAACATTTTATCGAAAAATGTGTCAAGGAAGCATGCAAATTTTATCCCCAAAAAGACAGGTATCGACTTTTGAAGTAATTATTCAACTATGTTTATGTTTTCGGTAAATAAAGAAATAAAATATCGTTAATGCAATCTCGTCGGAAATGAAATAAATACATAAATACATTATATACACAGGATAACAATAACGTGTTTTTAAATCATCTTTCCTGATTGTTTACTAAGTAAAAACACCGCCATTTTGATTTGATTCCCGTATTCTCAATACATTTCGAATGCACGACGGGCACCTGGTTTAGCTAAAACCGGTCTCTTTTTGAAAAAAAGGAGAACACGGGTACCAGTTAAACCGAGTCCGCTACTGTCAAATGTTTTGAAAAACAAAATGCACATATTTTGATGCATTTCAAGAGATATTTGTGATAGCAACACTGGAATTTGAGGCTGAACTACTATCCAAACATCACACTCAGGTTATGTGCATTTTACATTTTGTAAGTTGTAAAACAAACGAGCTAAAATAGACTGTTATACTGGCCCAATTTCCCGAAACTTCTTAAGTCCCATATAACAGGATTAAGCTAAGCTCACTATTTTTGCTTTTCAATAATTTGCTTAATTTGACTTCCTTAAATGTTTTTTATATTTTAGATAGGAATTATCTTGATGATAATCACAATTAACCTTTTTTTAATTTATCAAAATCTAATTTGTATGTATGTATGTATTTTTACTTATTGAAATAAGCTACGTAAACCTTTCAAGCTTAATTTTTTTCGAGAAATTGGGGCCTGATCTGTCAGTTCATTTGGCAAGGATTTTTTTTATTTCTCTAAGGCAGATTGCAAATTTATTCAGCAGGTATTACTCCCTTTGTATCTTATTTACACGAGTATCGTGTCACTCGAAGTATGGGCTTTAAAAAAGTTAAATCAACCTTAAAGATTATGAACGGAGTTGGGTGACCCGGGGTTTTTAGTGTGAGCTCTATGATTTATGATATCCAGAGCAGCTGGAAAATCAACATAAGCTCTGATGGTGTTAGTTGGGAGACGGGTTTGTTCCGAATTACATTTCATTTTTCAATTTCACTCTCTATTCTGAAAAGAGTGCGGCTAGTAAAGGGTATGGGACTGGGAAATCCCTGCTTGCAAGTTGCGTGCTCTATCAACTCAGATAACAGGCCCATATAACCAAACAAACTTTAAGAATGCAAGTGAGTTGTACAGCTGTACAATCTGTTCCGGATAACTAAATTTGCCAACTGCCTGACCTGTGTGATTTAGGACTGTGACACATCCCATGGATGGATGGATGGATGGATGGATGGATGGATGGATGGATGGATGGATGGATGGATGGATGGATGGATGGATGGATGGATGGATGGATGGATGGATGGATGGATGGATGGATGGATGGATGGATGGATGGATGGATGGATGGATGGATGGATGGATGGATGGATGGATGGATGGATGGATGGATGGATGGATGGATGGATGGATGGATGGATGGATGGATGGATGGATGGATGGATGGATGGATGGATGGATGGATGGATGGATGGATGGATGGATGGATGGATGGATGGATGGATGGATGGATGGATGGATGGATGGATGGATGGATGGATGGATGGATGGATGGATGGATGGATGGATGGATGGATGGATGGATGGATGGATGGATGGATGGATGGATGGATGGATGGATGGATGGATGGATGGATGGATGGATGGATGGATGGATGGATGGATGGATGGATGGATGGATGGATGGATGGATGGATGGATGGATGGATGGATGGATGGATGGATGGATGGATGGATGGATGGATGGATGGATGGATGGATGGATGGATGGATGGATGGATGGATGGATGGATGGATGGATGGATGGATGGATGGATGGATGGATGGATGGATGGATGGATGGATGGATGGATGGATGGATGGATGGATGGATGGATGGATGGATGGATGGATGGATGGATGGATGGATGGATGGATGGATGGATGGATGGATGGATGGATGGATGGATGGATGGATGGATGGATGGATGGATGGATGGATGGATGGATGGATGGATGGATGGATGGATGGATGGATGGATGGATGGATGGATGGATGGATGGATGGATGGATGGATGGATGGATGGATGGATGGATGGATGGATGGATGGATGGATGGATGGATGGATGGATGGATGGATGGATGGATGGATGGATGGATGGATGGATGGATGGATGGATGGATGGATGGATGGATGGATGGATGGATGGATGGATGGATGGATGGATGGATGGATGGATGGATGGATGGATGGATGGATGGATGGATGGATGGATGGATGGATGGATGGATGGATGGATGGATGGATGGATGGATGGATGGATGGATGGATGGATGGATGGATGGATGGATGGATGGATGGATGGATGGATGGATGGATGGATGGATGGATGGATGGATGGATGGATGGATGGATGGATGGATGGATGGATGGATGGATGGATGGATGGATGGATGGATGGATGGATGGATGGATGGATGGATGGATGGATGGATGGATGGATGGATGGATGGATGGATGGATGGATGGATGGATGGATGGATGGATGGATGGATGGATGGATGGATGGATGGATGGATGGATGGATGGATGGATGGATGGATGGATGGATGGATGGATGGATGGATGGATGGATGGATGGATGGATGGATGGATGGATGGATGGATGGATGGATGGATGGATGGATGGATGGATGGATGGATGGATGGATGGATGGATGGATGGATGGATGGATGGATGGATGGATGGATGGATGGATGGATGGATGGATGGATGGATGGATGGATGGATGGATGGATGGATGGATGGATGGATGGATGGATGGATGGATGGATGGATGGATGGATGGATGGATGGATGGATGGATGGATGGATGGATGGATGGATGGATGGATGGATGGATGGATGGATGGATGGATGGATGGATGGATGGATGGATGGATGGATGGATGGATGGATGGATGGATGGATGGATGGATGGATGGATGGATGGATGGATGGATGGATGGATGGATGGATGGATGGATGGATGGATGGATGGATGGATGGATGGATGGATGGATGGATGGATGGATGGATGGATGGATGGATGGATGGATGGATGGATGGATGGATGGATGGATGGATGGATGGATGGATGGATGGATGGATGGATGGATGGATGGATGGATGGATGGATGGATGGATGGATGGATGGATGGATGGATGGATGGATGGATGGATGGATGGATGGATGGATGGATGGATGGATGGATGGATGGATGGATGGATGGATGGATGGATGGATGGATGGATGGATGGATGGATGGATGGATGGATGGATGGATGGATGGATGGATGGATGGATGGATGGATGGATGGATGGATGGATGGATGGATGGATGGATGGATGGATGGATGGATGGATGGATGGATGGATGGATGGATGGATGGATGGATGGATGGATGGATGGATGGATGGATGGATGGATGGATGGATGGATGGATGGATGGATGGATGGATGGATGGATGGATGGATGGATGGATGGATGGATGGATGGATGGATGGATGGATGGATGGATGGATGGATGGATGGATGGATGGATGGATGGATGGATGGATGGATGGATGGATGGATGGATGGATGGATGGATGGATGGATGGATGGATGGATGGATGGATGGATGGATGGATGGATGGATGGATGGATGGATGGATGGATGGATGGATGGATGGATGGATGGATGGATGGATGGATGGATGGATGGATGGATGGATGGATGGATGGATGGATGGATGGATGGATGGATGGATGGATGGATGGATGGATGGATGGATGGATGGATGGATGGATGGATGGATGGATGGATGGATGGATGGATGGATGGATGGATGGATGGATGGATGGATGGATGGATGGATGGATGGATGGATGGATGGATGGATGGATGGATGGATGGATGGATGGATGGATGGATGGATGGATGGATGGATGGATGGATGGATGGATGGATGGATGGATGGATGGATGGATGGATGGATGGATGGATGGATGGATGGATGGATGGATGGATGGATGGATGGATGGATGGATGGATGGATGGATGGATGGATGGATGTATGTATGGATGGATGGATGGATGGATGGATGGATGGATGGATGGATGGATGGATGGATGGATGGATGGATGGATGGATGGATGGATGGATGGATGGATGGATGGATGGATGGATGGATGGATGGATGGATGGATGGATGGATGGATGGATGGATGGATGGATGGATGGATGGATGGATGGATGGATGGATGGATGGATGGATGGATGGATGGATGGATGGATGGATGGATGGATGGATGGATGGATGGATGGATGGATGGATGGATGGATGGATGGATGGATGGATGGATGGATGGATGGATGGATGGATGGATGGATGGATGGATGGATGGATGGATGGATGGATGGATGGATGGATGGATGGATGGATGGATGGATGGATGGATGGATGGATGGATGGATGGATGGATGGATGGATGGATGGATGGATGGATGGATGGATGGATGGATGGATGGATGGATGGATGGATGGATGGATGGATGGATGGATGGATGGATGGATGGATGGATGGATGGATGGATGGATGGATGGATGGATGGATGGATGGATGGATGGATGGATGGATGGATGGATGGATGGATGGATGGATGGATGGATGGATGGATGGATGGATGGATGGATGGATGGATGGATGGATGGATGGATGGATGGATGGATGGATGGATGGATGGATGGATGGATGGATGGATGGATGGATGGATGGATGGATGGATGGATGGATGGATGGATGGATGGATGGATGGATGGATGGATGGATGGATGGATGGATGGATGGATGGATGGATGGATGGATGGATGGATGGATGGATGGATGGATGGATGGATGGATGGATAATTCTTTATTTCCTCCTTTGAAGAAGAGATTGAACATAGCATTACATACATATTCATAAGCATAATTACAAGCGAGATCGAATATGTACATACATGGAACATGGTTGTATGACTTAATTGCTCTTGAAAAGACATTATATAGTGAAATTCAATGTCTATAAGTAATTATATCTATAAGTACTTACATACATGTATGTTCAAGCACTTATGACGTCACAGTACTATATCAATTTAAGGAAAATAATTGCGCTAGCTATGTGCATATAATTATTTCATAACACTATAATTGTTGTCAATACTTAAAACCTACTTGAGCCGAAAGCGAAAATGATTATACATGGATATGGAAATTATGGAACAGAACAGAACATAATGTTTATTTAACTTAAGCATATACAGCTCATCGTTATAAACATAGAATGAAAAAAATGAAAACAATAGCATGCATGTGATACATAAGTAATGCATGTAACAAATAAGTAATGCATATGGATATTTTGGTAACTATACCAACAATACATATGGTAAACACAAAACTAGCACATTTAACAGCAATATAATATGAGAATGTCTTATAAAATATCATATATTTATGTTTCTTATCTTAAATGCCTTAATACAGAAAATAGGTAATTTTATTAACATAGTTTTTTTATCAGAAATTAGTAATGAATTTTATCATACTGGGATTTCTAACATAGTATCTAGGAATATAAGTCAGTCGGATATCCCTATACATTATACTATGATTTGTAATAAATTAATAAGTTATCGTAATCTGATTTAATCTGCATAAATTGTTTAGTGCAAATTATATGTTGTCTAATTGAGGCGAATGCGAAAGAAATTAGACAAATATTTTACTCTAACGTTTTTAAAATAATAAATAATATTGTATTGACTAGTAAGAATTCTGATTATCGGGTGTAATAATGATACAGTTGAATGCTCCGTGAATGTAATGGCCTAAATCTATTTTAGGAACACAAATGGTTTTACAAGTAAATGTGAATATCTTGTAATGACCTTGTACATAGATATACGTAATTCGTCGGAAAGATTTAAGTCTGTAAAACCGGAATACATCGCAACTATTTGCTTCTGTTAGCTTAACGTACAATAGCTAGCAAACATATCATTACCTAACATTAAATGCATTTTAAACCATAACAAGTGGCGAATACTATCATAATTGATGCAAAAGAAAAGTATATGGTGCCCGATAGATTCAGTTTGCATTTTTATATTGTGGGCCAATATACACGTACGGTGTAGAAAACAGTTTACTGAGCAGGCAAACAGTTTTCTGAGCAGGCAAACAGTTTACTGAGCAGGCAAACAACTGACTGGCAGTACGTTAAGTGTACTCTGTACAGTTGTGCGAATTTCCAGATGTACATCGAGCGATTTCACTTGTATTGTACAAGTCAACTATTTGACCTGTATAAATTAAGACTGTGACACAGACTAAAGGTTGCCGAAAGAGCAGTAGACTTGCCATTCTCTACAAAATTCAGCTAAACCTTGTTCAACGAGATACTTGAGGAAAACACAGATGTTTCAAGGACAGAATTCACAAAACAGTTTCTATCAACATCTTATATCCAAGGACTGTGCTTGAGTTCAACAGTCTTCAAACAGACACTGTTTCAACGCCGTCAATGGATTCATTCAGTTTACTCTTGCAGTTATCTGAGCAACCCTTTACATCATTTTAACTTTGTTAACAGTTTTAACTTAATTTTTTTGTCTTCGTGGTTAAGTGGTTAACAATATAACCTGAACAATAGACCCTTCTAGGTCAACATTGTAAATATTTTGGAATAGTTTAATCAAATTGTATTGCTCTTTTGTAAACAGAATTATTCTGCATACAATTTACACGTACACTTACAATCAAATAAAACAAAAACAAAACAAATGGGTTGGGCTACAAGTTATTAAAACATTATATTCAGCTCTTCCCAGGCGTCAATATAGCGTCAATGTCGTTTAAATATATGATTGAACGTAACTAGAAAAAATAGAAAACGTTAATTACTTTAGAAAACAAAGAGAATTGGTTGCCACCCAAACAGAAAAACATACAATGTAATAACATTCCAGACCATTTATATGGTGATTGAGGGTGATATCAAAAGAAACGTTTCGTTAATTTGGAATAAAGTAGTACATCTAGTTGTTTCTGAACTTGACTGTATGGTATCGTGCATTTTCCTCAAGTGGTTTACAATATAACCTGAATATTGACAAGTACTGTGTAGCTATTAAACCCTTGTAGGTCACCATGGTAACTATTTTGGAATAAAGTCAAACACTCGAATTTCTCATGATAATCTGCTCCTGATATGTATACTGTTTATGTTTGCAACATGCTTTTAACAACTTTGTTCAAATGGAGTTATATATCATGAATAATAAACAAACACCAAACAGCAATTCGCAGATATAGAGAATACTAGGTTAGTGCCGTGGATGGAGGAAGTTTATCTGGCAAGGCGGAGGAATTTATCGGGTGAGCCGAAGGCTCACCCGATAAAATACGCAGCCGAGCCAGAAAAACTTCCTCCTTCACGGCACTAACCTAGTATTCTATTTATCATGTTACTTTGTTAATTAAACACTATAAAAACCTTAAAATTATTAAGTATCTTTTAAAGTAAGGGGGGAAACTGTTTTTTTTCCCTATTGACGTCATCACACCCGGTATCCATGTTTAAATCGCCCCCAAAATAGTTCTCAAAACTGTTCAACTTTTTTCAATACGTTTATATTCAAAGTCATTGCATTTTAATACGTAAATATTAATTCAAAACATAAAAAGCTTTTAAACGTGCATAAGCATGGATCAGTCTCCAAACATTATCTGATGATGTAACAATTATTCCGCAAGTCACAGAGTACAGTACACAGGTCAAGATTCAAGATCACGAGTGTTTACAAACAATCGACAAATATTAAATGGATTTAATTCATGTTAATAGTGTTGGATGTTCAGAACTGCACCGGCAAAGAGATCATACATTTCTGTTGTAAGTGAGATTTTGTCATTCACCACAGAAATGGAATAAACTATCGACGAGTATCGTTGAATGCTGTTTCACAGTTTCCAGCATTAGCGGGTGGGGTAAGATTTTCACATCACATGTAGATTTTCAGTTCGATTGTTTTGCCAGTGTCATTATTTTGCATAATGATGGGACTTTATGGGCGAGTGATTGTTGAGGTCGACTGTTGGTGGTCCATTGATAAGTAACAGTATTTGTGCTGTTCCTCTGACATTGCAGGATATAGAAAAGAAGTTCGTTTTCGCGGTCACATGACCACCTGACTGTATACAAACATCACGTGGTCTACTAGCCTAATAAACTAAAATTTACACGGCACCTTGTTATTGGATCGATATGTTTGCAAGTGACAGGATAAAATCTTTTGAGAAGAATTTTGAACATCCAAGCCTTATTTCATATTCAATGTTTTTCAGCAAAATTTGGTACTTTCTGTCATATTAAGAAATCAATATTATAAATAAATCTTTTTGTGCACATTTCTTTTTTTCTGTGATCTTTGACCCTAAAAATGTCAACAAGATCATTTTACAACTCAAACATTTAATGCGATGTTCTTTGCCAAGTATGTGTTTGTTTTATTGGTAAACATGTATGTGTAATCATATTATATATCATACAAAGTAAACATGAATAAAATGTAAACATATTTTAGTTTTTCATATTTTTATACAGTTTGCAAAGGCCTGTGTGTATAGTCGAACAATGAAGTTAATAACCTATTAAAAACAACTTGGAGAAACAATGTGCATTAATCAGTTGGCACTCATGGATGCTTATTAGTATTATTAGTATGAGGTGTGTTATATTAACAAACTATTTTACATGTACCTCAGTATTTCAATACCATTTTGAATTTCAAAAATAAAGGAGAAACGGATCTTTATCATTTTGATATAACTAGTTATTAACCAAAATTCATTTCGATGCTAATAAAAGGTTCATTTAATGTATATATATATATGTGTCTAAGATATATATTAATTAAAACAGCATGCAATTCCAACTTCATTTAATATGACAAAAATATAAATTTGCAGTTATTTTTATTTCGCATCATGATCACTCATAGATATAGAGTGAGATTAGTCAAGTGGTATACGTGTTTGTCTGACTTTCTCCTATCCAAGAAGGCATGGGTTTGAATCCCAAGTGGTGGAAAACAGTTCACGTATCAGTTGATGTATTCTGCTTGCAGTCAAAAAGAAAGTATTATGATGGGCACCTGTAAAATAAAAGACGCATATATCATAGTATTAACGTTTACTGTAAAAGTACATATTTTTCTTAGGAGATTCAAAAACACTACAATTCAAATTTTATTATGATTAAGCCATACCCACCTTATTAGTTAAATACTGTGTCAAACTTCAAATTAAAATAAAATTCCTGTACTTTTTGTATTTTGTATTCATGGTGATTACATCTACCGGTAAAAGGCGATAGTTTGCAAGCAGCACTGGTCAGTTATGGTTATCTCCTTTCATATATGTTTATGGCAATTTTATGTGTTTTCGAAAATGATTAATTATGGTTTGCATTATTCAGCTATTTAGGACTCGAATGACTGCATCTCAGATGAGCTTTTCTTTCAAAAGATTGCTTGAAATAAAAAATAAAACTTAATTTATCATACAACAATTATTCACATCTTAAAGTCTTGGTTTAAGCCTTCTATAAGTGACCCCCTTACCTAAAACTCTGTTTAGTACACAAGTTCTGTGTATTGATCTTAATCTTTATTGCCTTGTGCTGTCCATCAGATCTCGGATCTGAGTATCCTGCTGTGCAGTTCAAGTTTTATTATAGAAATAGTCAACCCTTTATGGCCCTGAGCCAATAAACAAATACACTGGAAATTGGCTCCTACTGTAACACCAGTGCATTGAGCAGGGGATGCACAGCAGGGGATCATCATACCAAATATTCCTTAAACTAGGCCTTTAACTACCTCATCACATAACTTATATGTGCATTGTCATTGACCAGTAACATTCAAAGGGTACTATACAGATACTTGCCAACAGACCTTCTCAATTAGTAATGGCACGTGTCTAGAATGGTAAATAAAAGCATATTTAAGCGTGTTTACTTATCTTTAAGAAACAGTTAAAATAATATGCGCTTTCTAATTTTTTACTTTTACTCCGTGTTTTAAATCGAAGCTAACAAAGTATCAATGACCGTAATATTACAAACAAGTATGTATACCATTTAGGGTGTGATTATTTTAACCTGTTAATGCCATAACATACACAGTAAAAGTCTAATTAAAAAAGAATAGTTGAATATAATCGAAGTGTGTCATAAAATTTAGGTGAAATGTTACACAGAAAACAGTTATTTAAATGGGTCAAACCGTGCCGTAGCAACCATGGACGACGAAAGGTTACCAACCACTGTAATATGTATCAAAATAAATAGTAAATATGTACTTTGATTTTTTTCGAAAAGCAAAGCAGATCAACCAACAAATACGATGATTTTAAAGCATGCTTACATGTAAAGCTTTACATGTTCGTCTGTTTCTTCCTCCCTTTGCAGAGTAATTACGTAAGAAGCTTTCGTATGGAGTGTTCGTAAGAAATTATGAGACGGTCGAGGTGTTCGCAAATTCGTACGAAGTGATCATAGATTGCATGTGTAGTTCGTACGTTTTTACGTGTTATTTTTAAAAAAAACTGGCGTCATATAATATTACATGAATACGAAGTGATCATAGATTTCATGTCTAGTTCGTACGTTTTTACGTGTTTTTTTTTAATAAAACTGGCGTCATATAATATTACATGAATCAGTAATTTTATGTAAACTTATGTGCATTTTATTTCCCAAATGCGTTTCGTTTGCCTCTATTTAACCACTTTCATTACAATGTATAAGGAAATATTTCAGTTCCTGTCAAAGTTTAGATACTTATGTGTTGATGATTCAACATTTCACTGAAATTCCATTTCAAACCAGTTCAATCCCAAGAAATAAGACAAATACGTAATTGTTATTTTAACTGCCTCATTGAAATCTTAGAACAGCCACCAGCAATAAAATATGACCCTGACCATGTCATGATTTCAATACAATTTGAAAAGCTTTATTAAGTAGTTATTAAGAGGTTTGTAACTTGTATTTACGAGATCTCGGCTACAACATCACGTAACAAATTATCACATTTCCGGAGACAGCCAAGCAGCTACGATGTACACGGAAGTATTTGATTTATGTTAAATGTCGGCCAGTGAACGATCCAAGTGTTTCATTAAGATAATGTGATTCTGTAAAATGTAAGTATTAAATTGTTTTGTCTTAATATAATAAAGATGTTTTATATGTTATGTTGGACGCTGATTACAATTCCGTAATTATTGAAAGTATTATCAAATGTTCAATTTAACTTCCGTCAAGTTCAGAAATCATCAAATATTTGTTTAATTTTAGACGACACCTTGAAAATATTTAGTTAAAGGCTTTTTTAAAAGCCTTTTAAAATATTATTCGGCTTGTTAATTCCAACCTAAGAAGCATCTGGTGCCAAATTACGTGTGTAATGTGTATTGGCTAATTGCCATTTAGGAATGTGTTCAAAAGATATGGGTTGCGCTGCTTCTGCTCTGACGGATAATTCATTCCTCGGAAATCTCATTGATGATAACAGAAACCAGAGGGCAATAACGATTAGGACCAATAAAAACTTTGTGTATTACCCTTAAAGTTGTTAACCTAACCTCTTCAGGTATTTCCTTCCTTATATGTCTGTATAAACCTCCCATTATGTTTTAAGGTAGCACAACCCTAATTGGCACCATTTCAAACTATGATCAGCTTGAAAATTTCCTGCATTCAAAAACAAAGTTTAAAGGAATTTATTTAAATTTGAATTACCCTACCCCCATTTCAGAATTGTCGATAAAAACGACAAAGAAAAATCCTTTATTTCATTTATTTTTCAACATTTTGGTAATAATTCGGTATCAGTGTAACACGAAACATATTTGCTTTCAGAAATAATACATTATTTTCTTTCATGCTTTTCGATGAAATATGGGGTTTTAACAGGGACATAACAACATTGAAAATATCAATATATAAAACATATCAAGAAATGTTTCATAAATTTAAATAAATATATATTTTGAAATTAACAACTTACCGTTTATTACCGGTTATCCCGTTTTTTTTCAAATATTTTCTTTATCTTGAAGCTGAATGTTCGAACATTTGCTTTGAAAGCAAACAAATTACAGACGAAAACAACTGTTCGAACATAAATATTATTTAATTTTATATCATCGTTCAAATGTATTTTGTACTGTTTGCCGTTGTAATACGTAAAACGAGTTTCCGGGAAAATTCAAACAACAATTTACAGATAATCGTATATTTTTTTACCCCACCCACACCTTCAAATATTTCAACAAACTGGCGTGGTATTCACTCTTTACCTGGAAAACAAACCTGCGTTC